>NC_135970.1:27343280-27649614 GCF_053455715.1 Rhinoraja longicauda | reverse complement strand
ATTTCTACTCTAGCTTCACAATTTACAGCCCTTGTATCCTTATCTCACACACCTTTTGTATTTTCATCTCTGGCATTTGGCTAACCACTGCCCTGACCTATCCACCTATCACTCACCAGTATTTGTCCTGCCCTGGCTCCCTTCCAGCTTTCCTCACTCCCCCACTACCACCCACCACCACAATCAGTCTGAAGTAGTGTCCCAACCCAGAACGTCATCTAACAAGCTCTTTGACCCACTGAGTTTTAGCTGACCATCGATCACCCGTACACTATGTTTTGCCAGTTTTGCATCCTACACACTAGGGGCAATTTACAGAAGTCAAACCTGCACGTCTTTGGAATGTGGGAGGACACCGGATCACCCAGTGAAAACGTACGCGGTCATGGAGAACGTACAAACACTGTACAGACAACACCCGTAGTCAGGGACAAACCCTGGTCTCTGGCGCTGCAAGGCAGCAACACTACCACAGAGCCACTGTGCTGTTCCAAAGCATTTTGTGTGATCAGGATCATTCCTGTACTGTGAAATACCTAATTGTACAGTTTTACAACACTGTGTATTTAAGAACGGACCTCCTTGTAAGATCATTTATGTGCATTTACCGCTGTGCTCTTGGAACATTCTAATTGCAGATGTTAGGTTGCTTTGCGTAACAAATGGCAAGCAGAATAACAGCAAAGATCGAATCTTGTCAGTTAAAGTCAGCACAAACCCCCATGGAATACACAGGGCAAGACAAGAATTTGTTTGAAGTTAGTGCATGCAATGGTTTGTCCCCAAATCATTAAACCCCTTTGCCTAATTCTGGCTGTCCATCTGATCTTGATTGTTTTGTGAGTTCAGAATTATTTTCCCCTTGTTGAGCCAGAAGAATGTCTTTGCATGTGTGCCTGTGTGCCTCACTCTTTCCTCTGTTCAGGCGGAGGTGGCCCAATCCCTCAGGCTATTTCCTTGTTAATGAATTTAGCAACAAAGCTATTGGCAGATTTAACTCTCTCCATCATTACCCATCAGGAACTTGATTACTTGACGTTAATACATGTCGCAGTCTGTGGGAGTGAAGGTGCTTTCTGCACAAAACTCTGCAAATACACTTTGTTGTGAAACATGGTACTTAAACCTGCTATGCTACCATTATTCTCTATGTGGAAGAGAAAGAAACTATGAAATGTGATGTTTAAATCACCATATTTATCCAAACTTTATTTAAATAATTAACACCTTGTCCACTGCCAGAAAATAGGTCGGACTGTGATCAATTTTCAATAATAAGAAAGCGATTAATGTTTTCATTTTGGAAGTTATTACTTCATTTATCACTGATCCTGAACTTTTTTTTACAGATGTAGGAGTCATTGTAAAATATAGGGAAGTCATGTGTCATCCCCCACGGCCTTCTCTCTACTTAAGTTCTCATCTGTTCTTGATGGGCTTGTTTGAGGTCAATTGATGTGTCATGTTGCTTTCAAAGATATCCCTGCAATTTATTATGTTTTGTACGAACCTTTTGGTGGGGCAGGGAGGAGGTGCGAGTGTTTGGCATTGTGGGGTTAGTGCCATTCGTGTGCACTGGGTTGGTTCGCCAGCATATCCCACACATTCCACCAATGGTTGGGATTGCTGCCCATCGTAATCACATTGAGTTAGATTGAACATGAGGGAGGTAAACGTCTTGCGTAATAGATGAATTACGTAAACATGCGCTTATGCAAACTATTTGCAGCAGGTGCTCCCGTTTCATGAATGACCTGTGTTATTGCATTGTGAGGGCTTCCCGACTGATTCCTGGATATAAAAGGTAGTGTAAGAAAATAACTGCAGATGCTGGTACAAATCGAAGGTATTTATTCACAAAATGCTGGAGTAACTCAGCAGGTCAGGCAGCATCTCAGGAGAGAAGGAATGGGTGACATTTCGGGTCGAGACCCTTCTTCAAACTTCAGGTCTGAAGAAGGGTCTCGACCCGAAATGTCACCCATTCCTTCTCTCCTGAGATGCTGCCTGACCTGCTGAGTTACTCCAGCATTTTGTGAATAAATACCCTAGATATAAAAGCGTAGCCCAAGCTCGCTGCTCTTCCACTTTCGGCCACTGCCGTTGCCACGCTGGGAAGGTGAGCGACTCCGGGTGAAGTCTCTGACATCTTGAAAAGGGTGCAGCGGCGAGCACTTCTGCACCAGTTGACGTGGCTGTTGTTGCGGCTCACCTTGTAGCTCCCGGCCGACAGCACTTTCTTCAGGCCACCGCCACCGACTGGATGCGTTTGGTCACCCTGGGGCTCCCTCCCCTCTCTCCAGCTGCTGCTGCTGCTGCTGCTGCTTCCTGCCGGCCATTGCTTTATCTGCTCCCCCCTCTACCACCCCCGCTGTCTCCTTCATCGCTGGACATCTTGTTGGTGACTCCAGGGGAGGAGGAGGCGGTGGAGTGCACGAAACAATGGCCGATAGGAAGAAGTGGCAGCTGGAGAGAGGGGAGGGAGCTCCATGGTGACCGAGCGTGTCCTGTCAGTGGTGGCAGCCTGAAGAAAGCGCTGTTGACCAGGGGCTATCACGTGAGCCGCAATAACAGCCGTGCCAACCGGACAGTGCGGCAGCTGATGAAGAAGGGCTCGCTGGTGCAGGCCAGCGGCATCAGTGCCAAGTTTTCTGGTGCAACAACACAAAGTGCTGGAGTCACTCTGCAGACTGAGTCAGTCTGAAGAAGAGTCCCGACCCGTAACGTCAGCTATCCATGTTCTCTAGAGATGCAGCCTGACCTGCTGAATTCCTCTGGCATTTTGTGCTTTTTGTGTGTTAACCAGCATCTGCAGTTCTTTGTTTCTACCTAGTTTTAAGATGATTCCGACTCGCGTAAAATCTGACTTGCTAAGGGTTTAAGGAATGTGATCCTTGTGTAAGTCCCGGAGTGTCTGTATTTGTGAAGTTTGGCATTATGGCCAGGAGTCACTCTTTAAAGATTCTTCTGATTAAAATCTACTCCTGACCCTTTGAACTCATCTCCACATAACTCGATTCTATCCTATCCTTCCTTATTCTGTCCCTTTCTTGATTAGTAAGTGTGTCAAAGGTTACGGGGATAAGGCAGGCGAGTGGGGTTGAGAGGGAAAGATAGATCAACCATGAATGAATGGCAGAGTAAGCTTGATGGGCTGAATGGCCTAATTGTGCTCCTATGACATCTGAACCTCCCACCTACGTCTGAGGCACCTCACACGAACCTCAACTCTTGGGGGCATGGAGTTATATATTTTCTCTGCCCCCAATGCCTCATCTTCACCATGGACGTCCACTCCCTCTACACCGCCATGCACCACCAGGAAGGTCTCGAGGGCCTTTGTTTCTTCCTCCAACAGAGACCCAATCGATTTCCCTCTACCAACACTCTCCTCTACTTGGCGGAACTTGTCCTTGCCCTCAACAACTTCTCCTTTGACTCCTCTCACTTCCTGCTAATTAAAAGTGTTACCATGGAACCCGTCAATGCCTGCCTTTTTGTAGGTTATGTCAAACAGTCCTTGTTTCAGGCAAACGCTAGTCCAATCCCCCAACACACTCGCTGCTGCATCGACACATGCATCGGGACGGCCTCTTGCACCCATGCAGAACAAGTGGATTTAATTAACTTCACCACTAACTTCCACCCTGCCCCCCAAATTCACCTGAACTATCTCTGATGCATCTCTCCCCTTTCCTGATCTCTCTGTCTCCACCACAGGGGACAGATTATTGACTGGTGTCTTCTATAAAGACTCTCAGAGTTATCTGGACTACTCTTCCTCCCTCCCTGTTTCTTGCAGAGATGCTATTCCCTACTCTCAATTCCTCTGTCTCTGCTGAATCTGCTCCCAAGGTGAGACTTTCCATTCTAGGATATCTGAGATGTCCTCTTTCTTTAGTAAATGTGGATTTCCCCCATCTGCTGCAGATGGATCCCTGGCCCGCATCTCTTCTGTGTCCCAGCTATTGTGTAGTTCTGCTCTTGCTCCAGACGGTACAAGGATTGAGTTCCCCTAATCCTCGCCTTTCACCCCACCAGCCTCTGCATCCAACCCATCATACTCCGACATTTCCATCACCTCCAATGTAATCCCACCACTAGTTGGATGGTCCCATCTCCCCTCCTTTTCGCTTTCCGCAGAGACCGCTCCCTCTGCAGCTCCTTGGTTCACTTGTGCCTTCCCATCCAAACTACCCCCTCCACATGTACTTTCCCCTGCAACCGCAGGAGATGTAACATCTGACACCTATATCTATATCTCCTCCCTCACATTCATCCCCGGACCCCAGCAGTCTTTCCAGATGAGACGGAGGTTCACATATACCTCCTCTAACCTGATCTATTGCATCCGATGTTCCCGATGGGACCTCCTGTACATCGGCGAGACCAAGCATGAACTTGACGACTGTTTCTTGCACTTCACTTGCACTCAGTCCACCAAGACCCACTGGATCTCCCTTTTGCTGCCTATTTTAACTCCCCTTCCCATTCCCATACTGACCTTTCCAAACTGGGCTTCCTCCATAGCCAGAGTGAGGCCACACGCAAATTGGAGGAACAGCACCTCCCATACCACTTGGGTAGCTTGCAACCCAACAGAATGAACATTGAATTCTCCAGCTTTAGGTAATCTATCCAATGCCCCACAAATAAGAATTGTGGAGTGATCACGTTTGCCAATGGTGTCGTGGAGAGATGCATCTGCCTTGTAGATTGGCGAGGATAAGCTCAATAGGTTTATTCATCTTGTTGATTCACTCCCTATTTGTCATTCTGGGACGTACTAACCCCTCCACAAACTCCATCCTCTCATCCCCAGTGCCTTTCATATCAGCCCATGACGTCTTGGATATGTTTCTCTTAATGGATCACATGAAAACTTAACGGAAGTTTAAAGAAATTCTTGTCTTGTACATTCAATACAGGGATCTATTTTGAAATGAATGCAATCAACTTTGTAGGCACCAATGGGGAAGTATATATTAGAGACTTAAAAATAGCTTTCAAAATAACGAGGAATTGCAATGTTTGAATTTTGTAGTGATAATTCCACTCACAGCTGTACTTAAATTCATATCTGTCTTGTCAAGTCCTGTTCAAAATCATAATCTATCAAACTACTCCCCTCCGTCTTCTGTAGTCGATGGAATACAAGCCTGTTTGATGCAGTCTGGCTTCATAAGAGCTAAAGAAAGAACTCAATGTTTTGCCGGATTTGTGCTCCATTCTACAGGCATTGTACCCTCATGTAAGTGGAGCACCTAGTGCTGTGCATAGTAACCCTATTTGGATTCAAGTACCTGTACTAAAATTCCATTAGACTTTTAATTTTTATGCACCCGGCTGCTGCTTTTTTAAATAATTTGTACACAGGTCCCACAATTCACTTTGGCTTTGCTTTGTTCCAATCTTTTCATTAATATCTTTGCAAAATAATTAGATCTGTCCCTTTATCATCCAAAGTAGATGATCACATATTTACCTTGATTTAAGGTTGCTTGGGATCCAAGGAGAGCTAGAAAATTGGCTTGAAAGAAGGAACCAGAGGGTGATGGTGAAAGGTGTTTTTTTGGAGAGAAGGAATGGGTGACGTTTTGGGTCAAGACTTTTGTGGACTGTTGTTTTGGATCATGACTTGTTTGCCACTGTGTATTAGATAGAAAGACAGCAAATTTGCAATTGATTCTCCATGACTCTCCTTGTCTTGAGACTGAGGTTATAAAAGGCCATGTTTGATGAATAGAATTGAGCCAAAGGGCCTGTTTCTGTGCTATGTGACTTTACGGCTTCATGTGCTTTTTTTTCTTGGATTCATAATTTGGGGAAGATCATGTCCATTTTATTATTTTCTTTTTTTGGGCTGTTTTCGGATCCTCATCTGAATCTTTCCACTCTTCTTCCCCATTCCTGATGTCCATGATTTAACTTTAGTCTATACTGCGAAACAGTTCCTTTGAGGGGCACTTAAGTTATTGTTAAATTGTTTGTGAAATTTCAACAGGCTTGATTTTGGAGCTGTGTGTATTAGCCCCAGTATGTGACATACCTCTCGACACTGCCAGATCCAATCATCGTTAAACCCTCAAGCTTGTAATTGTATGTTGCCACTTTATAAATACCTGGAACATCTTGAAAGGTCTAATTGTGCATAGAGGGCAGAGTGTAAAATTTGTGTTGAGCAACAAGTTCAAACATTTTTTTTTTTTTGCGTCCAATGAAAGGAGATTATCAAGCACAGAAATATCTGAAGAAGGATCTCGACCCGAAACATTCCTTCTCTTCAGAGATGCTGCCTGTCCCGCTGAGTTACTCCAGCATTTTGTGTCTATGTTCGATTTAAACCAGACCCATAAACCAGTTCTCGGTCTGGAGGCCTCTGACATGGTCTGCCTCAGAGTTCGGTGCTGGAACCATTGCTGTTTGTTATCCATATCTATGATTTGGTTGAGAATATATCAGGCATGATTAGTAAGTTTGCAGATGACACTAGAGTGAGTGGTATTGTAGATAGCAAAGATGGTTGTCAAAAAATACAGCAGGATCTTGATCAGTTGGGCAGGTGGTCTGAGGATTGGAGAATGGTGTTTAATATAGAGAAGTGTGAGGTGTTGGATTTTGGGAAGTCTAACCAGGGTAGGAGCTACAAAGCGAATGGTGGGGCTCTGGGGAGTGTTGAAGAGCAGAGGGATCTAGGAGTGCAGGTACATAGTTCCTTGAAGGTGGTATCATAGATAGATAGATAGGGTGGGCAAGAAGGCTTTTGGCACAAGGGTGGGAAGTTGGGAGGTAATTTCACAATTGTAAAAGACATTGGTGACGCCACATTTAGTATTGTGTTCAGTTTTGGTCACGCTGTTATAGGAAAGATGTTGTTAAGTTGGAAAGGGTACAGAGAAGAATTACCAGGATTTTGCCAGGACTTGTGGGCCTGACCTATAGGGAGAGATTGAGCAGGGTAGGGCTTAATTCCTTAGACGCAGGAGGATGAGTGGTGAAGTAAGAGATGTATAAGATCACGAGAGGATTAGATAAGGTAAATGTACAGCGTCTTTTACCCAGAGTAGAGGAATCAAGAACCAGAGGACATTAGGTTTAAGTGACTGGGGAAAGATTTAATAGAAAACCCAATAACCTGCTATTTAACATTCCCAACCAGGCAAAAGATTTCTCATTCATGCTGTTAGCTTTAATTGCTGTTAACTGTCTTGTATTTTAATCAAAGTAATGCTGAACGTTTATCTTTTAAACAGGGCTATATGTGGAAAAAAGGACATAAAAGAAAGAACTGGAATGAGCGCTGGTTTTTGCTGAAGCCTGATTTAATTTCGTATTATGTTGGTGAAGATTTGATGGAGAAGAAAGGGGAGATTTCATTGAATTCTAAGTGCTACGTGGAGGTAAATATTTTAAACTGCATAAGTGACAAAAAATCCCCCATGATTTTTTAAAAAGTATTGCTGCAGTAAAATATAAAGTTTGCTTTTAGATTTTTCAAGTTAACAATTCTGTTACCACTACTGGGAGATTCAAAAGAGGAAGTTCAGAAGCATAAATGTTTGAAATAAGGCTAAAACCATTGTAATAAGTGGTATTAACTTATTTTTAGGAAGGTGAAATTGGGATGACCAAACACAACAATATTTGCTAAAGACACATTTTCAGAACATAAATTAATCATATCTCCAGGAATATCTTTGACAAGAACTGACAATTCTAAAGTGGATTTAAAAAGAAAATGATGGAAATACTTAGCATCGCTGGATAGACAAACCAATTCAGAGCGAAGAATTTTCATCAGAGTTGAAGGATCCCATGACCACACCTGCTTTAACATTGATTGTCCTGACCACCAGCTATTACTTACGAGGAGTTATTTTAGTTTAGAGATACAGCGTGGAAACATGCCCTACGGCCCACCGAGTCCGCGCCGACCAGCGATCCTTGCACATTAATACTATCCTTCACATACTATGAGACAATTTACACTTGTACCAAGTATACAAACCCAAGCCAAATAACCTACAAATCTGTACGCCTTTGGAGTGTGGGAGGAAACCGAAGATCTCGGAAATAACCCTCGCGGTGACGGGGAGAACGTACAAACTCTGTACAGACAGCACCCGTAGTGGGGATTGAACCCAGGTTTCGGGCGTTGCAAGCTCTGTGAGGCAGCAACTCGAACGCTGCGCCCCCGTGCCTGATGGAAAATGAAATTACTTTTCCTTTCTATCATGCTGTTCCACTTAATTAAACAATGGGCATGCACATCATATGGTGTGGTAATTTGTTTGCCAGTGAGGGAGCTATAAGTACTTTCTGTTAGTCATAGTATCAGGTGCTGCCATGTGTTGTGATCTTCACCTCTCAGTAAGCTGGCTTTAATCACATCTCCCACCCATGCATTCAAATGATATGCCTTCGGTTTCATCATTTTAAAGAGGGAGTCTTCCTTCCTTAAAGAACATTAATGAATCAGTTTTTGTGATCATCAAATGCTTTCAAGGTCCCTTTTACAGTACAGACAAGTCCAAACCCCCATCCGTCTATGGTGAGATGTGTGCACGCATCAAATCTCACGTGTTAATTCAAATCCTCAGAATCTCCTCCACTTATCACCATATCCACTGTGCCCAAAAGTCTCTTTCTCGCTTTTCTCATGCTTCAGTTTCTTTTCTCTAACAAGTGCCAAAATAACCTTTTCAAAAAGATATTAGTTCTGTGAACAACATGCTTGATACATAGTTTTGGAGTATATTTTGATCTGTTTATTGCATTTTGTGACACTCAGCGTTCTTGGCTGCAAACCTTTGCAAAGTTTTGTAACAAATGGTGAATGAGCAAACTAAAGTTCTGAAATAGGAAAATATTAAAAATACTCAGCATGACAGGAAACATCTGTGATGAGGGAAACATTGTTAATGTTTCAAGCCAATGACCATTTATTGGGTTCAATGAAAGTTCACTGACGTGAAACTGTTTCTCTCATTGATTCAAGTTTTTTGATGCCCATCACTGTACATGAATGTGCTGTGTGCGAATGTAAAGGAAAGTTGTACACCGCAAATATGCTTAACCATGTGCTGAATTGCCCATCAATTAAGAGGGAGATGCTTGTGCTAATGTAATGAGTTATGAAATATTTATATCATATATATTTGAGATCCTACTTAAAGTTAACCTGTTTCCTCCCATTAGTTGTTTTCACCACATTCTAGATTAATTGACCTCAGTCCAGTTATCTATCTGTGCTGCAATATATTATTTATCGCTCAGTTCTCAGTCTTGAGATGCGATATATAATGTTGTGAAAGAAGCACTTGTCCTACTTTAGCACCTCTTATAACCTTGGGACACTCAATCTACTTTGTAGCCAACAAAATATTTTTGGAAGTGTTGTAAGGAAATGTAGCAGCAATTTTTGGCAGAGCAAGGTCCACCAGATGCAAGAAGAAAAATAACTTGATCTGCTTATATATGTCGATGGGAGGAGAAACCTTTCTGTTCAGAATAACACCATGAAATCTTTTACATCCATCCAAGAGAACCAATGTAATGGATTCAAACGATGGTGCTTCGGATTGTGCAACAGTCCCTTGATATCGACACTTCAGTGGTAGTTTGGGTCACATGCTGAAACCATTGAACTTTAACTGGAATGCAGCCTTTCAAATCAGAAACTTCTCAGCAACTACACTTGGTCAACTGACAAGATTGGCTTCTTTAGTTCCTTGTAACGTTTGATGACTTCTGGTTTGGTATGTAAAGGTTGAGCTACCTCAAACTGACAGCAGCACGTTTTCTTGGAGATCAGACGATGCCATTCTGTTTTCCACAGTAAAGACAGACTGCCAAATTCACCAGTGTAGTTTGAAGACTCTGATTTAAAATTATTTATCGTACTTTGTATAATAACAGAATATTATACTTGTACGGTTTACCCGAAAATGGACACAAAATGCTGGAGTAACTCAGCGGGACAGGCAGCATCTCTGGAAAGAAGGAATGGGTGATGTTTCGGGTCGCGACACTTCTTCAGTCTGAAGAAGGGTCTCGACCCAGCATTTAGTGTCTATCTTTGGTTTAAACCAGCATCTGCAGTTCCTTCCTACAACCTTTTGTATGGTTTCCCTTTTGTGCTTCTTTATACCTGTCCTCTAAGTTCAGTCTGAATCATGAGGGTGGGGCAAAACTTACAGTTTTAGAGAGAGGCTTACAGAGCAGCAAAAGTCAGATTATCTTTTGGAAGTTTATTAAGTCTGAGCAAATGCCACATATACCATAAACTTGATGCTGGATGTTATATGAAATTACTGAAGACTTTTGGATAGAAATACATTACTAAAAGCTATCTAGAAACAAAGAACTGCAAATGCTGGTTTATCAAGGAAAGACAGAAAGTCTGGAGTAACTCAGTGGGTCAGGCAGCATCTCTGGAGAACATGGGTGAGTGACGTATCGGGTTGGAACCGCTGAGCTACTCTGGCATTTTGTCTTTCCACTACAAACTATTTGTTCATTACTAAGGCCTATGCATGAACTTTACCTGTGACATCACTTGCAAACTCTTTTCTCAGCCTCTGTTGACATGATCACTTATTTCACATGCTTTCCTTAACTTTAAATACTTTTTCACTTTAACTCCAGGTAATTTTGTCTATAACTCACCCATTCTATGTTACCACGAATCAGCTCTGTTTCCATGGAGTCATGGTCTGCTATAGCTCTTTTTTTCA
Organism: Rhinoraja longicauda; assembly: GCF_053455715.1. Taxonomy (NCBI): domain Eukaryota; kingdom Metazoa; phylum Chordata; class Chondrichthyes; order Rajiformes; family Arhynchobatidae; genus Rhinoraja; species Rhinoraja longicauda. The sequence goes on along the minus strand of NC_135970.1, from coordinate 27,638,878 downwards.
AGTAAAAATATCATACTTGTGGCAATTTGATTGCAAATCATGAAACTTGATGAAGGGTTTTACCTTGGCGATGATTTGAATTTTTGGACCATGAAGACTGATGGGGATAGAACCACGCAAAAAGATGCTATTTTGGAACTTACCTCTTGCACTGCAAATATTTGGTGACAGCATACACTGCAGGGCCCAGAGAAGGTTCTTATGCTTTTATAAGCAGGTTCTTCAGGACTTTTTGCTACTTGCAGCCTAGTTGGAAAGTTCAAAGACCCCATGGTTCCTCAGTAACCTTTTTGTTACTGTGTCAATTTTCCATGAGTTAACTCAATTGCTGAATTTCTTTGGGTGCAGGAGTCCAACCCCAAGTGAGTGTTGTTCTAACTTCTCAAGGAATCAATAATTTTGAGTCCGATTTTTACTGTTCTTGTTGAGCCAGGGCCTTGAGCCGTAACGTTTGTTGTTTCTTCTTCCGTGGTCATTGCATCGGTTGTGATTCTATATATAGTTATATCTAAAATAGGATTGGCTAGCTTTGTAAAATAGACAGTCATTATAAGATCTTGATATAGTTGTTGCCGTGTTAAATCTACTCCTTTACTCTATGATACGTTTAATCTGTTGTTTTGTTTAATTGAAGAATCAGACTTCTCTTTCTCTTCGCCTCTGGGCTTTTGCTCACATGCATGTTAGTAAGTGAAGTATATAATTTTTCCTCTTCTTCAAACTAACTTTTAACTTCCGCCCAAAAAATTTAACCACTTTTTGTCTGTAAGTCTATGGTTGTCTCTTTAACAGTAACTTGGCCACGTCATTCCAGTCAATGTTAAAGTACCCGGAGTTAAGTATAAAGTATATCTTAATATTTGATTTATTGGGGTCAATACTACTTTATCAATGTGATAAACTACAGATGCTGGTTTAAACTGAAGATAGTCACGAAAAGCTGAGGTAACTCAGCGGGACAGGCAGCATCTCTGGAGAGAAGGAATGGGTAACGTTTCGGGTCGAAACCCGTCTTCAGAGAGGTGTCGACCCGAAATGTCACCTATTCCTTCTCTCCAGAGATGCTACCTGTCCCGTTGAGTTACTCCAGCTTTTCATGACCACTTTATCAATATCAGTTTTTGGTTGTGATATCTGTTTTGGCCATTTAAATTTTTTTTTGGTTTAATTCAGATATTTTCTTTTGATACCATTTTAAAATGACTTGTATGATTTGCTTAATTTCTACTTAGCCCTCTTGCCCTTTTCCGGCATGCACCGTGCTCAATGATATCTACCTTCAAATCGTTTCTTTCAGTTCAGCATACAGAATAATAAGCCATTGCTTTAGGAAGGGTTTGTGTCATACAGTAAGAACCACTGATTCCGTGTTCAATTTTCCTGCAACATGTTCTAGTCTTGTTAGAAACATTGTTATGTCTGTGGTATTTCACACTTTAGGTACTGTGTATTAGTGGCTATCCCTGATGATTCACATTGCATATAGATTTGTCTCTCCTCTTTTACCTCTATTGTATGTACCAAAGCTAAGTTGCCCTCGCATCAAGTTTTCCCTTTCCCACGGTCGCCACTACTTTTAACAAAACATGTGAAATATCACACTGTAGAGTATGTTCCAACTCCAGTTGCTTTTCCCAGGCAAGTAACAGTGATAAATCCCAGTCGGCTTCTGATTTCACACAGTTCCCTTGAGAAGCACCATCGTCCTCTCCATCTTCCCCCTTCAGGAATAAAGCAGAGTAGAAGTTTATTTTGCATCATTCCTGTTTGCATAATTTGGATTGCACGGATCTAGATTTAAATTAAATTGGGTACTTATTTTTTACATTTGTAAATGACTCTTTGGCAGAAAAGACTCCTCCAATTATTTCAACTACCTGTTTCTGATGAACCAGGAACTGATACTGACGGCAATACTCCCGTGGGCAAATCACCAACTTGTTGATTCATCATTTTACTATGCACAGGGCTGCACTTTTTACCCACTGTTGATTTTAAAAAGATTTTGACAGTTTCAACTGATGTGAAATCATTTTGCCCTTTTGGATAGTTGTGCAGCATGAATAATTGGGTGAGCTGTTCTATAATGTTGGACAGTCTCTTGTACAGTGGTTTAAACGCTCCTACTTCTTGTACCTTACATTAACCATTCTCCCAAGTCCTGTCCATGTGTTTATCTGTCTCTAATTTCATTTTATTGGCTTTGTTTTCTGCCAGTATTTTCAGCAACATATCTATAAACCTCCATCCGACTTATGGGTTCTCCTGCAGATCTATCCCAACATATTAAATTTTCTTGCCTTTTGGTCAGAGTAAGTATGAACAAGTATGCTGGTGTTCTCATCGGTCTCTTGAGAGTGAATCTGTGGCAGCATCCTTGGGTTCTGTGCGGACAAGCTGGCATAGGCATCCGTAGACATCTTTAGCCTCTTGCTAATCCATTCTGAGGTCCTCACTAGCTTCAAGAAGACCACTATCTTCCTGGTGCCAATGAAAAGCAAGGTAGTGTGCCTTAATGGCTGCTGTCCACCATCATGATGTGCTTCGAGAGACTGGCACATTAACTTCAGCCTCCCAGACAGGCTTGATCCACTGCAATTTGCCGAGTGTCCCAATAGGTCCACAACAGATGCCATCTTCCTGGTCATAAACCCATCTCTACCTAGGCAGCAAGGACACCTACGTTAAGCTCTTCTTCTATCAATTATAGTGCCACTTTCAACACACAATCCCATTAAAACTGATCTCCAAACACAAGGACCTAGGAATCGTCACCCCTCTCCGTCACTGGATCCTTGTCTTTCTGATGCACAGATCATGATCTGTGAGGATGGGTGACAACACCTCCTCTACAATAATTCTCAACACTGATGCCCCACAAGAATTGTTCCCAGTCCCCTACGATACACACTATACACTCACGACTGTACGGCCACTTCTCACTGTCTCAGAACAGCAACCAACATTCCTCCTCCTCCCTGCTCCGGTCGGGCAGAAAATAGGGAAGTTCAAAGGCACTCACCGCCAGACTCAGGAAAACTTCTTCCCCTCTGTTATCAGGCTTCTGAGCTGTCTGTTTCATAAACTAGGATACTATGCAATCCATCTCATTGCGGACATTGGACTTTGTTTCTGGATCAGGCACACGGCAATGCTGAGAACTATATTCTGCATTCTGTATCTTCCGTTTTGTTCTACCTATTGTCCTTGAGTTTGGCTTCACAAGTTCATAACCCATAGGAACAGAATTAGGTCCATTCGACCCATTGAGCCTGCGTCAAATGCTCATCATACATTAACCAAATCATTCTCGTAAACCTCCTTTGGACCTTCTCCAATGTTAACGCATCCCCCCTCAGATATGGGGACCAAAACTGCTCGCATTACTCCAAATGTGGTCTGACCAGTGTCCTATAAAGCCTCAGCATTATATCCCTGCTTATCCTTGTTATTGTATTCTAGTCATCCTGAAATGAATGCTAGCATTGCATTTGCCTTCCTTACTACCGATTTCAACCTGCACATTAATCATTTGTGAATCCTGCATCAGCACTCCTAAGTCCCTATGCTCCTGCTGTTTCTGAATCCTCTCCACACCCCATTTAGAAAATAATCTATGCCTTCATTCCTACTACCAACGTGCATGACCACAACTTTGCAGCACTATATTCCACCTGCCACATCTTTGCCCACTCTCCCAACCTGTCCAAGTCCTTCTGCAGGCAGGCTCCTTGCTTCCTCAACACTACCTGCCCCTCCACCTACCTTTGTGTCAACTTGGCCACAAAGCCATCAATTCAATTGTCAAAATCATTGAGAAATAATTGAAAAGTAGCGGACCCAACTCTGCCCCTACGTAACAGCACTAGTCACCGGCAGTCAACCAGAAAAAGCCCCCTTTATCTGAATATGTTGGTAAATATGCCAAACTGATACAAATCAGAAGCACTCATTTGCACTTTCATGCAACTGCTGTTCTTGGCTGTGACTGAATCAAGACAAACAAGTGTTTCAAAAGTGCTCCAGAACGGCAAAAAAACATGAAAGAATTCAGAACTATCTTTTTTTTAAAAAATTCTTGTGAAGGGCTAAAGCATTTGTGATTCCCCACCCTCACCAGCTGCTCCAAGTTATTAGCATAAATACCAATTCAAAATTGTCAGTTTTAATACGTGGCAATTACATATCCAGAATTGCAGACTTTCACATTTTTACCAATGTTAACCAGACTTTCACGGGACCACTGAAACGGAACCCCTTACTTCCTCTAGCGATGATTAAGAAAACAAACAAAGGAAAAAAGAAATGGAAACAAAGAACATTACATAAAATAGGATAAACAAAATCCAGGCTCGGTGCTTTCTGCCTTTGAGAACCATCACAGTTAACTATAAAGCTTTTAAAAAAAAATGCTTTATTTCATTACGGAAATTAATTCTTGGCACCTCAATTCCAAGAACAAAGGAAAAGAGAAGAAGTAGGTAGAGGTCCACTCAGCTTTCACATTTGCACAACTTGTTAAAGAGACACTTCCTCTGAAACTCCTTCCCACTTTACCACCAGTACGACAGCTGGTCTTGGAGAAAGGCCATTGATATTTCTCAGGAGACAGCTCGATTTTCTCCTAGCAATTTTTTGGTGTGATTGATACCTTTTATACTGGTTCCAAGGCCCCAAATGCTTGTTTAAATCTATTAGATCAAAATATCTGGTTAGTTAATGATTTTTTGGGGCTCATTTTAGATAACATGAGCCTCTGAGGAAGTTAATCATGTTGTTTGTTGTCAGTAAACGAATGTTCATTTGAGCCGTTACAAACAGGGGATTCCTGGGTTACGAATGACCTGAGCTACAGAAATCTGACTTTACGCAAATTGTCCCAGACATTTTTGAAGGATTTTTCATGCTAGTCGTTACAATAAAATGTTCCACGGTGACACAAGGAAGTGCAGATGCTGGAATCTTGAGTAAAACACACAAAGTTCTGGAGTGACCCAATTGGGCAGGCATAATCTATGGAGGCAATAGATGGTGGGCCTAGGAAAGAGGGGAACGCTACTCAAAATTGGAGAATTCATTGTTCATACCATTGGGTTGTAAACTACCCAGGTGGAATATGAAGTGCCATTCCTCCAGTTACCTTCAGTTGGCCTTACCCTGGCAAAGGAGGATGACCAGGGCAGAAAGGTTGTATAAGAAAATAACTGCAGATGCTGGTACAAATCGAAGGTATTTATTCACAAAATGCTGGAGTAACTCAGCAGGTCAGGCAGCATCTCAGGAGAGAAGGAATGGGTGACGTTTCGGGTCGAGATCCTTCTTCAGACTGATGTCAGGGGGGCGGGACAAAGGAAGGATATACGTGGAGACCGGAAGATAGAGGGAGATCTGGGAAGGGGGAGGGGAAGAGAGGGGCAGAGGAACTATCTAAAGTTGGAGAAGTCGATGTTCATACCACTGGGCTGCAAGCTGCCCAGGCAAAATATGATGTGCTGTTCCTCCAATTTCCGGTGGGCCTCACTATGGCACTGGAGGAGGCCCATGACAGAAAGGTCAGACTGGGAATGGGAGGGGGAGTTGAAGTGTTTGGCCAACGCGGACCGTGCGCAGGTGTTGAGCGAAGCGATCGCCGAGCCTGCGTTTGGTTTCGCCGATGTAAATAAGTTGACATCTGGAGCAGCGGATGCAATAGATGAGGTTGGAGGAGGTGCAGGTAAACCTCTGTCTCACCTGGAAAGACTGTTTGGGTCCTTGGATAGAGTTGAGGGGGGAGGTAAAGGGACAGGTGTTGCATCTCATGCAGTTGCTGGGGAAAGTGCCCGGGGATGGGGTGGTTTGGGTAGGAAGGGACGAGTGGACCAGGGAGTTACGGAGGGAACGGTCTCTGCGGAGCGCAGAAAGGGGAGGGGATGGGAAGATATGGCCAGTGGTGGGGTCCCGTTGTAGGTGACGGAAATGTTGGCGGATGATTTGTTGGGTTAGTATGCAAATGGAAAAGGGAGTTAAAATGGCTGGCAACTGGAAGATCCAGCAGGCTTTGATGTACCGAGCACAAGAAACAGTCGCCAAGTCTATGCTTGAAGAGGTTGGAGGAGTGCTTGTGGACCTCTGTGTCACCTGGAAGGGCAGCTGGGACCCCTGGATCAAGGCGAGGGAGGAAGTAGGGACAGTTGTTGCACCTTCTACAGTTGCATGGGAAAGTAACTGGGGAGGAGGCCGTTTGGATGGGAAGGGACGTGAACTAAGGCGTTGCCGGAGTTGTCTCTACGGAAGGCAGTTACAGTTGGGGATGGGAAGATGAGGCTGGTGATGGGGTCTCATTGAAGGTAGTGGAAGTGTTGGAGAATGATGTGTTGGATGCGGAGGCTGGTGGGGTGAAAGGCAAGGACAAGGGGAATTCGATCCTTGTATAGTCTTGGGGAAGGGGTAGCGTGAGCAGAAATGCGGGGCACGGAGGAAACACAGGTGAGGGGCTATCCACAGCAGCAGTGGCGGAAACCATGTTTACTAAAGAAAGAAGACATTTCAGACATCCTAGACTGGAAAGCCTCATCTTGGGAGCAGATGCGGTGGAGATGGAACATTTCACGTAGGCCGGCACAGTGGTGTAAGGCAGCGGTAGAGTTGCTGCCTTACAGCGAATGCAGCGCCGGAGACCCAGGTTCGATCCCAACTATGAGTGTTGTCTGTACAGAGTTTGTACATTCTCCCCATGACCTGCGTCGGTTTCCTCCCACACTCCAAAGACGTACAGGTATGTAGGTTAATTGGCTTGGTAAATGTAAAAAAAATTGTCCCTAGTGTGTGTAGGATAGTGTTTATACGCGGGGATCGCTGGTCGGCGCGGACCCGGTGGGCCGAAGGGCCTGTTTCCACGCTGTATCTCTAAAACTAAAACTAAAAATATGGTATCCCGTACAAGAGGGGGGCTGAGAGGAGGTGTAGTTCAGTTAACTGTGGGAGTCAATGGGTTTATAGTAGACTTTTCATGGTGCCTTTAATGTCTGGTAACAGTATGTATTACATTAGTTGAATCATGTTGGGGTGATTATTCCACGAAAGGACACATTTGTAACAGGTTTATGTAGAGCACTTCAATATGGGTCACTGTGGAAATCTGGCATTTATGACTTATGGAGGAAGGGGCTTGCGTACAATTCTCAGGAATTGAACATTCATGGAACCCAGGTACTGACATGGGCTGACACCATGATTAATTTGAAAAACAGCTGCTGAAATTATACTTGTATTATTTCTTTTGCAGTCTCTACCAGACAAGGATGGGAAGAAATGTCTCTTGCTGATAAAATGCTCTGAAAGGAGTTTTGAGATTAGTGCATCTGACAAAAAAAAGAAACAAGAATGGATCCAAGGTAAGATCCAATATTGATGTCAAATCCCTACCTCTTGTGGTTGTCAGATTCACAGAAATCTTTAATTGTAAATCTCGTCATTTATAGTCCAAATCTCTTCTGTATCATAATCTACAGTCACACAATATTCGATTAGAAACATAGAAACAAAGAAAATAGATGCAGGAGGAGGCCATTTGGTCCTTTGAGCCAGCCCCGCCATTCATTGACTGATCATCCACAATCAGTAACCCGTGCCTGCCTTCTCCCCATATCCCTTGATTCTGCTAGCCCCGAGAGCTCTATCTAACTCTCTTTTAAATTCATCCAGTGAATTGGCCTCCACTGCCTTCTGTGGCAGAGAATTCCACAAATTCACAACTCTCTGGGTGAAATAGTTTTTTCTCATCTCAGTTTTAAATGGCCTCCCCTTTATTCTTAGACTGTGGCCCCTGGTTCTGGACTCCCCCAACATTAGGAACATTTTTCCTGCATCCAGCTTGTCCAGTCCTTTTATAATTTTATACGTTCGAAAAGATCCCCTCCCATCCTTCTAAATTCGTTAATACAAGTCCAGTCTTTCCAATCTTTCCTCATATGACAGTCCCACCATCCCGGGGATTAACCTTGTGAACCTACGCTGCACTGCCTCAATAGCAAGGATGTCCTTCCTCAAATTAGGAGACAAAAGCTGCACACAATACTCCAGATGTGGTCTCACCAGGGCCCTGTACAACTGCAGAAGGACCTCTTTACTCCTATGCTCAAAAACTCTGCCGAGGAAGCATTTTCAAAGCTGTCACAACCTAAATATCCCAGTCTGGGTTTCCGGTAACCTCACGAGTAGCCAGATGTAAGTCCTTCCTTCCTGTTCTCGGTTGCTTTTCTTCATTTGGCCGCCTGCAGGCCACATGCTGATTTAGCTACTCTCTTTATTCTGCAGCTCCGTGCTTGACCATTATTGGCTGCCTTTAGTTTCCAAAAATAATCTGTCATTTTTTATTCTCTGAGAGTGAGATGATATTTGCAGGTCCATCCAGGGTCTAGAATGTAGCTTCTTTAAACCGCTCAACATGCGCATGGCAACGTTGAAGAATAAACAGAAGCATAAGAGGGATGGCAGAAGAAAGAGTTTAAGGGATAAGTAGATGCTGAAAACAAAATGAACTTTAAATTAAGCTGGAAACAGGAATGAAAAAAATGATTGGGCCATAATACCCACTTGAGCAGAGCCACAGGGACAATGTCAACAGTGGTGCATCAAGGAAAGATGATGAATACAAGTCCAGCTTTTAAAAAAAGCTAGCGCAGATTGACTGGAAAATGCAAATTAAATGTAAAATTTGGTGACTCGGGGCACAGTGGTAGAGTTGCTGCCTTACAGCGCCAGGGACTTGGCTTCAATCCTGACTACGGGTGCTGTCTGTACAGTTTGCATTTTTTCCCCCGTGATCTGCATGGGTTTTCCCCGGTTTCCTCCCATATCCCAAAGACTTTCATGTTTGTAGGCTAATTGGATTGGTAAAATAGTAAATTGTCCCTAGTGTGTGTTGGATAGTATTCGTGTGCGGAGATCTCTGGTTATCAGGGACTCGGTGGACCAAAGGGCCTGGTTCCGTGCTGTATCTCTAAACTGAACTAAAATGATCGCCACTCAACATGAAATGCACAGAAACAGAAGTTTGCCGTTGCAGCAAAATATTATGAGAGAGTGCATCTATTAAAAACATTGAAGGAGAGCAGCTCCATGTGAGGGAATCTATTCTGATGGTTTCTCATATTTGGAAAATAATATTATAGTTGTCTCTTCTTTAACATTCTTTTAAGACAAGAAATTGTGTCCATTGGACTATATAAGAGCTGCAGTTACGAATGAGGTTTGAATACAGTGGATATTTTGTCATTTATTGTGTAGGATGCAAACAGATGTTCCAATGGAGATATTTATTCGTTTCCTGTGTTGGATAGAGATTCTTTGAGTGATTTTGGTTAGCATGGTTATGTAGCGTGCAGTGCTTTAGTTGCTAAATTAATAATCATGAGAGCTAGAATAATGATCCAGAGGTCCAAATTCAAATCCCACTGTGGCAATGGTAGGATTTGAATTCAGTCAATCATTTGGAATTTGTGAAAAAAGAACCAGTCTTAATGACGCTGACCATGGAAAATCACTGATGGATCTCATGAGGAAATCTGTCATCCTTTATCAGTCAACCCTGAAGTTTCTCCAGACCTGCCCCATGGTCGATTCTTAAAAGTCTTCTGAAGTGGCCTAGTTATCAACTCAGTTACATCATTACCATGATGATTAAATTGAGAAGGAATAACACTGGATGGACCACCTGACATGGGCAGCAATTTAAGCATCATAAAGCGGCCCAGTCCACCTTGAAGAGTTGTCCCACAGACTGGTTAAACAATAGCTTGGCATCGTCGGTCTCACAGAATCATACCTAGTGAACAGTGTAATTCCTCCAGACTGACCCACCAGGAGTGGTGTGCAATGGTACAAGGCAGGGTGTAGACCTTGCACTCCCAAACATTGACTCGTAACCCATGAAGCCTTGTGGCATCAGATCAAACAATGTTAGTAAAGAGGGCACATCAAGTTCAATTTGCAAAATTAAAAATTTAAAACAATGTAAACTTATTGATTGGATGGTTTCTACATTCTGATACTACATATTGGCTCTGAGTATCAGCATGTTATGTTTAATTTTTAGGGAGACACAAAATGCTAGAGTAACTCAGCGGGCCAGGCAGCATCTCTGGAGAGAAGGAATGGGTAACGTTTTGAGTCGAGATCCTTCTTCAGGCTGATGACAGGGGAGTGGGCGGAACAGAGATAGATTGTAGTTGAAGACAGTAAGACTGGTGGGAGAACTGGGAAGGGGGAGGGATGGAGAGAGAGGGAATGCAAGGGCTATTTGAAGTTAGAGAAGTCAATGTTCATACCCTCTCCGCAGGTACTTTCCCCTGCAACGGCAGGAGATGCAGCACCTGTCCCTTTACCTCCCCTCTTGACTCCGTCCAAGGACTCCAACAGTCTTTTCGGGTGAGGCAGAGGTTCACTTGCGCCTCCTCCAACCTCACTTACTGTATCCACTCTTCCAGGTGTCAACTCCTGTATATCAGCGAGACCAAGCGCAGGCTCGGTGATCGTTTCGCTGAACACCTCCACTCAGTCTGCCTAAACCTACCTGATCTCCTGTTTCTCTGCACTTTAACTTCCCCCTCCCATTCCCAATCTGACCTTTAACACCGCACATTAACACTATCCTACACACACTAGGGTCCATTTACATTTTATCAAGCCAATTAACTTACAAACCTGTACGTCTTTGGAATGTGGGAGGAAACCGAAGATATCGGAGAAAACCTATGATGGTCACGGGGAAAACGTAGAAACTCCTTACAGGCAGCACCAGTAGTCAGGATGGAACCCGGGTCTCTGGCGCTGTAAGGCAGCAACTCTATCGCAGAGTCACCGTGCCACCCTGTATGCTCGAGCAACATTAACGGAAAAAAATGCCTTGACAGCTGTGGCTTTGGCTCTTTGTCACCCCTGCCAAATATAGTCTTGTGTTCACTTTCTAATGTTGTGATCAGCTATTCAAACAACCGTCAACCTACTAAAGGACGAAAGGCTTCCTCCACACATAGAAGGTCGTCAGAAACGGCGAGAACTACGGCAAAAACAACAAGCGGAGCAGGAAGAGATAACACGGAGAATGAAGGAACTGCAGTTGGCAAATGAAGATAAACAACAAGAGTTGGAAAAAATGCGTAAGGTAAGGGTAACTTGATCTGAGCCATTGTTGGATAAATGTGTAACCGTGGAAGAGGTAAAGCTCTTTGCCGACAACAGACCATTACTTACTTATTCTACGCGGAAAAATTCTTAGCTTGAATTTGGTAAGTCCTGCTACACAGTTTACAAAAGAGACTTGGCAGGGACATAGTTGAACAACCTTGCTGCAGTGAGGCACATTCACTCATCATGAGCTGCATCAATGCAATGTATTAGAACGGAGATGAGGAAAAACTTTTTCAGTCAGAGAGTTGTAAATCTGTAGAATTCTCTGCCTCAAGGCAGTGGAGGCCAATTCTCTGGATGCTTTGAAGAGAGAGCTAGATAGAGCTCTTAAAGATAGTGGAGTCAGGGGGTATGGGGAGAAGGCAGGAACGGGGTACTGATTGTGAATGATCAGCCATGATCACATTGAATGGCGGTGCTGGCTCGAAGGGCCGAATGGCCTCCTCCTGCACCTATTGTCTTATTATTTAACTACCTTTTCAGATACAGAAATCTTCCTTCATGGAGGCTCCATTTTAATGACATTCATGCTCTTTTTTTTCCATAAGCTAAATCCTTCTTTTCTTGAAATAGATGGAGATTCTGTAAGTCACTTTCAAAGGTGGATATGTTGCTTGACTTGGTCTTAATGTAAAATTCAACACTTGAGCATGGAGGGAGTGTGGGGAAAAGAAGTTTGCAGGGAATGGGGAGAGCAAATTGGAGATGCGCAGGGGGGAGAGTGGGATGGAGAAGAGGAGGGACAGTGGGACAGAAGACTGGGAATAAAGGGGGGAGGTAGATTGGCGGAAGAGAGGACTGGAACAGTAGCTTTTTGGAGGGATGAAAGTCTGGGAGGCGAGAGGGAAGGGGGATTGGGGAGAGAGATGCCCAGTGGAGTGGGGAGGAGAGAGCCGGAGGAGTGGGGAGAGAGAGAAGACCGCAGGAGTGAAGAGAGAGAGGCCCTAGCATGGAGAGGGAGGGGCGGAGGGGTAGGGAAAGAACAGGCGGGAGGAATGCGGAAGAGTGAGCAGCGGAGGATTCGGGGGAGAAAGTGTCAGAGGAGTGGGGAGAGAGCGACGGAGGAGTAGGGAGAAGGATGGGGGGGGGGGGGATGAGGTGATGAAAGTGGCCTGGGGACTTGAGAGAAAATAGCCGATGACACGGCGTTGGCAACACATTCTAACCGCGGCGTTGGCACCAAATTCTAACCACGGCGTTGGCAATACATTCTAACCGCGGCGTTGGCAACACATTCTAACCGCGGCGTTGGCAACACATTCTAACCGCGGCGTTGGCAACACATTCTAACCGCGGCGTTGGCAACACATTCTAATCGCGGCGTTGGCAACACATTCTAACCGCGGTGGTGTGGGAGCGGCGTGCGCAACACAGCGCCCGTCAGTGGGATGCCAATTTCAAGCATTTAGCGCGGGGCCCTCGAAAGCGCGGGGCGGGGCCCGTAGCAAATGCTACTTTTGCTACTATGTTAACCTGGCCCTGAGTTCCACTGTTCTCATCCTTGTATCCCTTCATTATCACCTCTTTCCCCAACCAACAATGTGCCATTATGGGCGCCACCCATCCCTGATTATCTGTTGCTGGCCTTGCTTTGTTCTGGCCTTTTCTTACGAACAGTTTCCTCCCCTATACTTTAGGTCTGAAGAAGAGTCCCGATCCGAAATGTCACCCATCCTTTTTCTCCAGAAATGCTGTCTGACCCATTGAGTTGCTCCAGCACTTTGTGTCTATCTTTGCTATATAACAGCTTCTGCAGTTCATTTCTACGCAGTATGAACATTGAATTCTCCAATTTTACGGAATTAGCAACAACCCTTTCCCCTTCCCCATTCCCTTGCACATATATCCCTTCCTCTGACCACATTCTGTGCCTCTTTTCTCCTCCTCCCTTTATCTCACCGCCTTTTGGCTTTGCCCTCTGGCCTTTGTCCACCCTCTGCCAATCAAAACCTCCCTCACCTGTATCCACCTGTCACTTGCCAGGCTTTATCTCACCCCTACCTCTCTTCCAGCTTTCTTCCCTCTATTACAACCATTCTGAAGTGGGATCCCAACCTGAATGGGGAATTTATAAATGATGATATAAAATAGAAGATGCTAGGAATTCCCAGCTGGTCAGGCAGCTTATTTTCTCATTCTAATGCAACCACCAATTTGATTAATCCTAGGTTAATCTCATTTTATATTCTCCGCATACTCACAGGACAGTGAATTTGTGGAATTCATTGTGGAATTAATAAATCTGTTTTGACTCTTTCTATGTTGCCTGACCTGCTGAGTACCTTCAACCTTTTCTGTTTTTCTTTTGGGTTTCAAAAGACACATTTTGTTTTGCTTTTCTTTAAATTGTGATCACAGCTATTTCGAACCTTTGGATGAACCATCTCTTGATGTAGGAAAGATACCCACAAGATCCAAATATAGTCTGTTTATGGGTGATTCTATTTAGATGCCTGATTATCTTGTGTTAGAAACCACTTTACAAGAAGTAACAATTCTGTGTGTTATGTACTCGTACTTTCAAATATTCACTCAAGTCTTTTTCAGCTTTTTGTTACATTTCATTACATTTATCAATTCTATTTTAGGACAAGGTTCAGAAGCTTGAACTTGAACTAAAGTCAGTGATAAGATGTCTGATCACATTCTTTTGGAATGCAGTTCTCCTTGTATTTTTTTCCCTCCACAAACATGGATGCAAACAATAGACATCTTTAGTTTGTGCCGCTTTTGTAATGGAATTATTTTGTAATCACAGGCTACAGATTAGTTATCTTTCTTTATTTTCATAAGTTAGAGCAGAACTTCCCGTCTCAACCCCATTCTCCTGCCTTCTCCCCATAACCCCTGACACCCTTACTAATCAAGAATCTGTCCAGCTCTTCCATAAAAGTTTCCATTGATTTGGCCTCCACAACCTTCTGTGGCAATGAATTCCACAGATTCACTGCCCTGTGAGTGTGCGGAGAATAAAAAATTGAGATTAACATAGGATGAATTAAATTGGTGGTTGGCGTGGATCTTGTGGGCCAAAGAGCTTGTTTCTGTGCCGTCTCACATTCTACATTCTACATTCATGAAGCACGACACTTTTAGGCCCAACTTACTCACCGTCGTCCCTTTGGTGCTAATGGAAGGAATTTCATTGAAATCAGTTATATTTTTAAAGTTATTCACATTTTAAAGTTTAAATCTATCTCCTAGGGGGAAGGGAAGGTGGGAGGAGGGGAGGAGAGGAGAGGGGAGGGAGGGGGAGAGGGGAGGGAGGGGGAGGGGGAGAGGGGAATGGGGGAGGAGAGGGTGCTGCACCAATCCAGGAGAGGTTTGGTCCCTACGGGTGCACTTGGTCTATAGTACCCTTTAATCCAGGCAACATCGTGGTAAAACTCTTCTGCACCCACTGCAAAGCCTCCACTTCTTTCCTGTAATGGGTTGTCTAGAATTGGACACAATACTCCTAATGCAGTCTAGCCATTCTAACTAATATAAAGGTGCAACATGACTTCTGGACTCTTGTACTCAATGCCCTGATCGATGAAGGCAAACATACATGCCTTCATTACCACTCTGTCTATATGTGTTGCAGCTTTAATGGAGCTATGAAATTGTACCCCATGATTCCTCTGTACATCAATGCTGTTTAGGGTCCTTCCATTAACTGTATACTTCCCCCTTACAATTGTCCCTTAGAAGTGAAACACCTCACACTTCTTTGTACTAAACCTAATCTGCCATTTCCCTGCTCATTTCTGTAGTTGATCTTCATTCTGTTGTATCATTTGACTGCCGTCTTCACCATCTGCAATTCCACCATTTTGTTTGTCATTTGCACATTACTAACCAACCAATCTAGTTAGTTCAGTTTATTGTCACATGTACATGTACAGTGAAAAACTTTTTTGTTGCTTGCTATCCAGTCAGCAAAAAAACGATACATGACTACAATCGAGCCGTCCACAGTGTACAGATCAAGGAAATAACATTTAGTACAGGATAAAGTCCAGTAAAGTCTGATTAAAGATTGGCCGAGGGTTTCAAATGAGGTCGATGGTATGTTCAGCCCAGTCATTTTTTTAATATGCCTGATAATTTACTATGTGTAAGCCTGGAGAGTAATCATTTGCAAGATATTTGCATGGGAAAGACATCGTCCAAACCCACATAGAGAATGGAGGGTTTATGGAATGCGCTGTGGGAGGAGGTAATTGAGAGAGGTACATTAGCATCATTTAAAAGACATTTAGATGGGTACGGATAAGAAAGGGGGATATAGGCCAAATATAGGTAGATGGGGCATCTTAGTCAGTGTAGATAAGTTGGGCCAAGGGCCTATTTCAGAATGGAAGCAGGGTCCCGACCTGAAACATCACCTATCCATATTCTCCAGAAATGATGCTTGACCCGCTGAGTTAATCCAGCATTTGCTTTCTTTTTGTAAACCAGCATCTGCACTTCCTTGTGTCTCCATGACTCTGATCCCTATGGAATACCATATCATCACAGGCCTCCACCCAGAAATGCACCCTTCTACACTCCCCTCTATTGATAAGTCAGTTCTGAATCTAAACTATCACGTATTAATGGATCTAATGCATCTTAACCTTCTGGATCAGCCTACCATGAGAGATGTTGTCAAATGCTGTTCTGTGAGAAAATTGCAGGGAACACCGACAACTTGGTGTGTTGTGATGCACCAACCACCAGTTTCACTTCTGTGAAGACTAAAAGGCTGTGGGTGTACATTTCTGTATCTATTGGAAATGATATGTAGCCAATAGTGAAGCACAAGACGAGCTGAGCATAGCAAATGACAGAAGATTCAAAGCCATAGTGAATTTAAGTGCTTCAAGTGCTGTTTCCCCTTCTCCATCTCACCCTGTAAGTTCTCTTCTTCTCTCTTAATGTTATTGCTTTGCAGGGAAAGCATTGTATGGCAATTCACAATACTTAACGTTTGTTCCACATGATCATTTCCTCCTACGTGTCTGCTGGAGAGTAATAATCTGAAGGATATTTGCACAATTGTTACAATTGTGTAAATACCGCCATTATTCTACCCATAAGGCCTTCCGTGTTCTCATGCAGGGTCGTGACCCAAAATGTTGATAATACCTTTGCCTCCGTAGATGCTGCTGACTGCTGATTTCCTCCAGCAGTTTGTTTCTAGGTCTTTCTAAAAGTTTTGTTTTAATCTTAAGGGATTATCAGGAAGTAATATGGATAATATCTCAGCTCTCTTTGATTGCGAGTTGACATCTTTGTAATTTGATTTCATCCCACTTTAGAATGTATTGGTGCTGTGAGAGTGAAATCTGATATTCAAATTGGCTTAGTTTTCCCCGTCATCTCTTGTGCTCATTCACCAATTCCAAATACTAGCTTTTCTTTATGCCGTTCCTTTAATAAGCGTCCTGGTACCTTTCATGAGTGTGATTTAAAACATCTTCTGACAATTGTGATCTCATTTGATTCTTTGAGTGAGCTTACTGCTTATTGGATCACACCATAAACTAAGTACCTCCTTGAATTTGGTTTATTGTCACGAAAGTGGTGAAGGAAAGCGTGCTGTTCAACTTTGCAAAATGTACCTCAAAAAAGGGAAATGCTTTTGATTACTCATTACCTGCCTTTCTTTTATAGCACTGTTTTGAGCAGCACACTATTTAAAGACCAGACCAGCTTTCAGTAGAAACTGGCTTCACACAGCTGTGATGTTGTTGAATGGAGAGAAATAATTCATTTCTATTGAAGTTAAAGTAGTGATTCCATGACTTGTTGATGCCACAGGTTGATGGAATATGGATTATATCCTGGGTAGGGAGGAACTCCAGATGCTGATTTAAACTGAAGATAGACACAAAAGCTGGAGTAACTGAGCAGGTCCTTCTCTGGAGAAAAGGAATGGGTGATGTTTCGGGTCGAGACCCTTCTTCAGATCCGAAACGTCACCTATTCCTTTCCTCCAGAAAAGGTGCCTGACCCACAGAGTTACTCCTGCTTTTTGTGTCTGTCTATGGATTTTATCCTTATGGTTTCCATCACAATACAGAGCAGAGCAAGTACTGAATGTCTCACCTCTGAACCCAAGTGCATGAAATGGATTGCGTAGGAAGGAACTGCAGATGCTGGTTAAACCGAATATAGACACAAAATGCTGGAGAGAAGGAATGGGTGACGTTTCAGGTCGAGACCCTGCTTCAGACCAATCCGAAACGTCACCCATTCCTTCTTTCCAATGATGTTGCTTGTCCCGCTGAGTTACTCCAGCATTTTGTGCCTATCTTCGCCATGAAATAGATTGTTCTTCCAACTCTGTATTGAGGGCATTTTAGTTTTTAAACTACTGTTCACAAACTGATGTAATGCAAAATCAATCTCCCTTCTGACCTCTGAGGTGGATGCATGAACTGTAGCATTGTATGAAAAATTTGAGAATCTGTGATTTTTTTTGTTCATGTACCTGTCCCAATATTTTTTATTCGTGAGAGAATGGCTGGATGAAAAATTATTTTTAACTCAAGTTGCTCCTGAATTGAGAGGTAATGAGACGTGATAGGAAAGAAAAGATGGATAGAGAGGAGCTGAAAGTGCCAAACACAGAATCAGTAAGCAGCAATGCATTTTACAAAAATGGGACAACTGGTATGGTCTGAACTTGTTGAACTTGAATGCTAAACTAACCACTCAATATCATCCCAACATCTCAATATGGATTAATTCGCAATTTGAGTTATCACTGATTTTCATGGAAGAGGGATTGTCATACATTAAAGATCATAATGCAGAGTTTTGATTATGTCTTTTGTTTGCTTTTTATTTCTCAAGGAACTAGAAGAAGCTGCAGGACAAGCTGCACTTGAAGAGCAGAAGCGCCTGCAAACTCAAATGCAATTGCAAGATCGATTCAGGCAGGATCTTGAACGAGAAATAAATGTGAGTGCTATACATTTAACAATTTGCTTTTCGTGCAATGTATTTAATTGTTGGTTTTGATATTGATCCATGGTCTCTTTATCTGACATTAAGTAACCAACAATTGCTACCCTGATTGTAAATTTAATTTTAAATATTTGAATTTGAGGTATCTGATATTTGATTTGTGGTTTAGTTTACACAGGTCAGTCATTAAAATCTTATAGCTTCTTTGTAGAAGTGGTCTTTCAAATCAGAAAAAAAAAAAAAGGAAATTACTTGAAACCCAGTGCTGGCTTAAACTTATAGAACATTCAACAACAGGCTGATAGTTCTTCCTCTGTGTGTTACTCTTCACACACAGTGTACAAGCTCATGCACTCCGATTAAACAAAGCCATTACAGTCTACAGAAGCTTCATTAAAATAAAGGAGATGAGATTTGCATCACAAAATGCAAAGCACCAAAGAACTGCATTGTTCAACAATTGGGTTTCTTGGTTCACTATGGATTTAGTGTAAAGCTTTTCATCTCATTTCACCCAGTATCTTCTGGATGGCACGTTAGTCCAGGCAAGATTCAAGGCCAGAATTCCCAAGGTGGATTATTATAACTCACAATGGTGCTCTGGCCAGGTGCACATCTATGTATGAAACATATTTATCTTTTGTCCATGGAGATAATATTAAATCCATAAATAAACCCCTTGCTTTATAACCGATTACAGCCAGTGGATCTACCGACGTCAACCCTGGCTCGCAAGGTGCACCAGTGAGCCCTTCTGCACCCAGTTCTTGTGGCTCACGCTGTAGCCCCTCGGGATAGCACTTTCTTCAGGCCGACAATTTGTTCTCCTTGGAAGATGTTAGCGTCTCCAAAGGAGTTGGAGGAGGCGGTGGTGGGGGGGGGGGGGGGGGGGGGGTGGATGGTGAATGGGCAAACAGAAAGCCGAAAGGAAGAAGCGAGTGAAAGGGGAGGGAGACCCACAGTGACTTTCGGTGGCAGCAACCTGATCAAAGAGCTGCCGACCAGTGGGCCGAACATGGGTCACAGCAGCAGCTGCTTCAACAGTAGCAGCTGGTGAAGAAGGCCTGGCTGGTGCAGACCAGTGGCATCAGAGCCTAGTTAGACATAGAAACATAGAAACATAGAAAATGGATGCAGGAGGAGGCCATTTTGGCCCTTCGAGCCAGCACTGCCATTCATTGTGATCATGGCTGATCATTCACAGTCAATAACCCGTGCCTGCCTCCTCCCCATATCCCTTGATTCCGCTAGCCCCTAGAGCTCTATCTAACTCTCTTTTAAATTCATCCAGTGAATTGGCCTCCACTCCCTTCTGTGGCATAGAATTCCACAAATTCACAACTCTATGGGGGAAAAAGTTTTTTTCTCATCGCAGTTTTAAATGGTCTCCCCTTTTTTCTTAGACCGTGGCCCCTGGTTCTGGACTCCCCCAACATTGGGAACATTTTTCCTGCATCTAGCTTTAAGATGAAACGGCACAAAGTGCTGGAGTAACTCAGCAGATTGAATCAGTCTGAAGAAGGATCTCGATGTCGCCAATCCATGCCAGAAAGCCTTTGATGAGGTCCCACATAGGAGATTAGTAGGCAAAATTAGAGCACATGGTATTGGGGGTAGGGTACTGACATGGATAGAAAATTGGTTGGCAGACAGGAAACAAAGAGTAGGGATTAACGGGTCCCTTTCAGAATGGCAGGCAGTGACTAGCAAGGCTCGGTGCTGGGACCGCAGCTATTTACAATATACATTAATAACTTAGATGAAGGGATTAAAAGTAACATTAGCAAATTTGCAGACGACACAAAGCTGGATGGCAGTGTGAACTGTGAGGAGGATGCTATGAGGATGCAGGGTGACTTGGGCAGGTTGTGTGAGCGGGCAGGTGCAGGGTAAATGCAGTTTAATGTGGATAAATGTGAGGTTATCCACTTTGGTGGTAGGAACAGGAAGGCAGATTATTATCTGAATGGTGTCAAGTTAGGAAATGGGGAAGTACAAAGAGATCTGGGTGTCCTTGTTCATCAGTCACTTAAAGTTAGCATGCAGGTACAGCAGGCAATGAAGAAAGCTAATGGCATGTTGGCCTTTATGTTAAGAGGAGTTGAGTATGGGGCAAAGAAGTCCTTCTGCAGTTGTACAGGGCCCTAGTGAGACCGCACCTGGAGTACTGTGTGCAGTTTTGGTCTCCAAATTTGAGGAAGGACATTCTTACTATTGAGGGAGTGCAGCATAGGTTCACTAAGTTAATTCCCGGAATTGCGGGATTGTCGTATGTTGAAAGACTGGAGCAACTGGGCTTGTCTACACTAGAATTTAGAAGAATGAGAGGGGATCTTATTGAAACATATAAGATTATTAAGGGATTGGACATGCTAGAGGCAGGAAATATGTTCCCAATGTTGGGGGAGTCCAGAACTAGGGGCCACGGTAAAAGAATAAGGGGTAGGCCATTTAGAACGGAGATGAGGAAAAACCTTTTCAGTCAGAGAGTTGTAAATCAGTGGAATTCTCTGCCTCGGAAGGCAGTGGAGGCCAATTCTCTGGATGCTTTCAAGAGAGAGTTAGATAGAGCTCTTAAGGATAGCAGAGTCAGGGGGTATGGGGAGAGGGCAGGAATGGGGTACTGATTGTGGATGATTAGCCATGATCTCATTGAATGGCGGTGCTGGCTCGAATGGCCGAATGGCCTACTCCTGCACCTATTGTCTATTGTCTATATGTTCTCCAGAGATGCTGCCTGACCCGCTGAATTACTCTAGCACTTTGTGTACTTTTGTGTATTAACCATCATCTGCAGTTCTTTGTTTCAACTACATACAATGAGAATACCTTACTCACCAATAGCGGACACCCCTTATGGTCTGTTATAACAAGCGTTTACGGTATGGATTTAATATGATCTCCAAGGACAAAAGATGAAAATGTTTCATGCATAGGTGTGCACCCGAAAAGATGAACTAACCATAACCACACTGATATTTGAAAGCACTTCCCTTATGTATGACAGTTATTTACATTTTGTAAAGGTTTGCGTGTTATTGATATTCAATATAAGTCGCTTCCTAGATTGAGTGGTGCGTTACAGGAGTACTGAAATGCTTAGTCACAGGAGGCTCCTGCGATGTGAAGAGTGACTAAATTGCCACTGACATTTAAGTGATTTTTAATAAATCTACCTTTACAGTGTGCTGATAATCTGACAATTGAACCTCACCATTTTAAATGCCTTGAATAGAGTTCTTTAAATGTGGGTGTGAGTGAATAGGTTTAACTTTATTCTTAGGGCTATTAGAGGAACCAAGGGGCATGGGAGTAAAACATAAAGTGAGCCATGAACTTAAATGGAATGATGGAGTGAGTGTGAGGGGCCAAATGTCCTACAATTGCTTACATTGCAAGCAAGAGATCAAATTGTATCATTGTTAGCTCATGTTTATTCTTTAAACAATTAAATTCACACCAGTTATGTTCTAAAAAGTCCTTGACAATTCTACGGGACACTTAGAAACACTTGCGTTTTTAAAACTGTTCCTCCAATTCTGTAGAACCAAATTGCGTTCTGTACAGGGCCAACCTGGAGTAGTATGACATCACTTTTTTTAAATTGCTTCTCTATGGAATTGCTCCAAGGCTCAAGAAGTGTGTTATTGTGCAACTTTTGAATCATTATTAATTCAGGATGGCATCGTAAAATCTCACAAACATCATCCACTGTTATAGTCCGTTCACACAACATTTTGGTTTAAGCAATTACTCAGTTTAATTGAGTTCTGTCTGGCTTCATTGAAGGAACAAAAGAAATGCTAATTTTTGTGCGACTTTTCTCTTCCATTGGTTTTCCTTCTGAAGATGCTGACTCGTGTTTGGTTGTGAATTTTACAATATCACACAATGAGTTACTGTTTATGATTGAACATAAATGGGATAATAAAATTTCACATATTCCTGTACGGCCTTTTAAACTATGTATATAAACCACAGTTTTAACCATCAGCAATAAGAAGCAACATAAATGCTCATTATCTCAACTGGTAATTACTGGATAATTCACAATTTTCCACTTACAGCATATGGTCATCAGAATCATGAATATGTAAAACAAATATCACCCTTTGCAAAAGCTAGCATGATCCATTGGTAGCGCAGCGGTAGAGTTGCTGCTTTATAGCGAATGCAGCGCCGGAGACTCAGGTTCGATCCTGACTACGGGTGCTGCACTGTAAGGAGTTTGTACGTTCTCCCCGTGACCTGCGTGGGTTTTCTCCGAGATCTTCGGTTTCCTCCCACACTCCAAAGACGTACAGGTATGTAGGTTAATTGGCTGGGTAAATGTAAAAATTGTCCCTAGTGGGTGTAGGATAGTGTTAATGTACGGGGATCACTGGGCGGCACGGACTTGGAGGGCCGAAAAGGCCTGTTTCCGGCTGTATATATATGATATGATATGATAATAGTAGGTTTAGAAATTGTCACTCTATATGAATTAATATCAATGCTCATCGTTCTTTTGTTTATCTAAATCCTTTAAAACTAAGACTACTTTTCCCGTGTAGATATTTTAAACTTTTGAATATAACATTAGTTGTGCTGAGTAACTGTCAGAATTTTAACCGTGGGCACCTTTTGGAGCTCCAATAAGTGGGTCCTCTATATACTGAGTATGAAGACCGTTTTGCTGTTGATTCAAGGCTTGGTATTTGTATTCATTATGTAGGGATCTTGTTTGCTCCCCAGGGTAAAGATTATTGACAGGGTATTATTACTTATAGATCAGAGAGCAGATGGAAGAGCAAGTGGCTCAAAAGTCTTCTGAACTGGAACAGTACTTGCAACGTGTCCGTGAATTGGAGGACATGTATAAGAGGCTTGAGGAGGCCCTTGAAGATGAGCGGCAGGCTCGACAGGATGAGGAATCTGTTCGTAAGCTTCAGAGCAGGTAATAAACTATTTGTATTGCACTGACAAATGTTTGCAGAAAAGGCATGACTGGGAGGTGAGATTTGGTGATTGTCGTGGGGATGTGTATTGGGGTTGGTGGCTAGTGAACAGATTACCTATGTGGTAGTTATTGGGATTCTATGAGGTCTGGTTGCATCGTCGGCAGCCCTGATTGGGAGTCCAGAAGGGCCTTTGTCAAATGTTATGGGGGAGTGATTAGAAATTGAAGTTATGCTGAGAAGACATCAGGCGAAGAGCTAAATTGCACCCATGTGCGAATTAATTTGAATTAAACACATTCAGAGAAAACAAGTCAATATACATGTTGCAGGACTATCTCTTTTGTTTATTTTAGGGATACAGCGTGAAAACAGGCTCTTTAACCCACCGATTCCGCGCCAACCACAATCACCCAATGCACTAGTGCTATCCTAATACACCAGGCACAATTTAGAGAAGCCAATTAAACTACAAACCTGCATGCCTTTGAGATGTGGGAAGAAATTGGAGAAAACCCATGCAGTCTCAGGAAAATGTACAAACTCCCATAGACAGGATCTCTGGCGCTGTAAGGCAGCAACTCTACCGCAGTGCCACTGTGCTGCCCTTTTTTTCTGAAAAGCTGGAAGATAACCTGCGATATTACCCCTCAGTAAATACACGAAATAATTTAAGTTAGCAGACAACATCAACACCAAATTAAAAGTCTGGTTAATAAGCAAATACCTGTACAGCTACTGGAAATAGAAATTCCATCAACAAACTTACTTGGAAGTTGCAGGGTTACCAACCATTATGTCTTTCACCCATTATATTGTTACCCGCCGGGTCCTTCCTTTGATTTCGGCAGCCCCCCACCAGGTGACTCGCTATTGGCAGCGTGGGTCCCCTCCTCACTCTTGGCTATGTGGTCCCCCTACGGTCTCGACAGTCCAACTTGTTCTCTACGTTTATGACCGTCCACCTCGCTCTCGATGGTCCACCTCACCCATGGGCCCATCCTCGTTATCGGTGGCGTGGATCCCATCAACATGTCGGTGGCTTGGGGGTTGAGTCCAGAGTCTGCGGTGGGCGAGCCAGGTCTACTGGCAGATTCTCTGTCATCGGTCCGTGCAGGGCCGGATTAAGCTAGTGTGGGGCCCGTAGCATATGTTATAAAGGGGCCTTAAATATGGGACCAGGCAACGTCACCGCCCGCGCCCCGCGTGACCTCGCCCAGCCAGTGGCCATTATGTGTTCCCGATCCACCAATGACGGCCGCCCGGGCCGGCAGGCGGGTTGCAACCTACGTTCGGCGACCACACTCGACCCCGCTCCCCGAACACACTCGACCCCGCTCCCCGAACACACTCGACCCCGCTCCCCGAACACACTCGACCCCGCTCCCTGACCACACTCGACCCCGCTCACAGAACACACTGGCCCCACTCCCTGAACACACTCGGCCCCGCTCCCCGAACACACTCGACCCACTCCCCGAACACACATGGCCCCGCTCCCCGACCACACTCGACCCTGCTCCCCGACCACACACGGCCCCGCTCCCCGACCACACTCGACCCCGCTCCCCGAACACACTCGGCCCCGCTCCGAAAACATACGCGACCCCGCTCCCCGAACACACTCGGCCTCGCTTCCAGAACACACTCGGCCCCACTCCGAAAACATACTCGACCCCGCTCCCCGAACTCACTCGGCCTCGCTTCCAGAACACACTTGGCCCCGCTCCGAAAACATACTCGACCCACTCCCCGAACACACTCGGTCCCGCTCCCCGAACTCCGTTAACGTTAACGAGCTCCATTAGCCTTCGGGTTGCCAAATTCCTCACTCACAAATACGGGACGTCACCGCCCGATGCCCCACGTGACTTCACCCAGCCAGGTGCTACACGCTCCCACTCCACCAAGGGCGGCTGCCCGGGCCGGGAGGCGGGTTGCTACGCAACCTCCATTAGGCGGCGTCCGGTCTACAGTGTCTGGAGTAACTCGGCGGGTCAAGCGCCATCTTCGGAGAGGAATGGGTGACATTTCGGGTCGAGACCCTTCCGAAGGGAGAAGGATGCTGCCTGACCCGTTGAGTTACTCCAGCATTTATTCACAAAATGCTGGAGCAACTCAGCAGGTCAGGCAGCATCTCAGGAGAGAAGGAATGGGTGACGTTTCGGGTCGAGACCCTTCTTCAGTCTGAAGAAGGGTCTCGACTCGAAACGTCACCCATTCCTTCTCTCCTGAGATGCTGCCTGACCTGCTGAGTTACTCCAGCATTTTGTGAATAAATACCTTCGATTTGTACCAGCATCTGCAGTTATTTTCTTATACTCCAGCATTTTGTGTCTTCCTTCGATTTTAACCAGCATCTGCAGTTTTTTTTTTTCCTACCCTTCCGAAGGGTTTCGACCCGAAATGTCACCCATCTTCTGCTGGACCTCCATGAGGCGCTTGTCTATTAGGGGCGGGTTTTCCGGCTCGGTGGGGGATGCAGCCGGAGCCAGGGCCTGGGCCTGGTCGTGACCGGGTAATGTGAGCCTGAGGTGGGCCAGGGGGAAAGGCGGTAGCAGCAGCAGCAGCAGTGAGGCCGGGTGGAAGGTGGAGGCCTGGGCCTGCCCTCGGCTTCCCCGACCCCCCTCCTCTCCCCAGCCAGCTCAGCGCCTTCAAAACGCCGCCCAGAGTCCAGCGGCATTGGCGCAACAACATGCTCTGGACCCCTGAGGGCTGTCAGTGGGAGAGCCGCCACCGTCTACCTACTGCACTGTACATCCCAGCACCGGGACAAGACAGGACTCTTCCTTCCCCCCACCCCCCCCCCCCACCCCCGCTCCACCAATGATGGCCACGGGACGACCCGCGAGGCATCGCCGCCACTGCAGCTCCATCGTAGCGAGGCTTCACCACTGCCTGCCGCCGAGGCCTGACCGCTGTCGACGCCCCACTTCAAGCCTCTGCGGCGTCGACCGGGCCCCAGCCACGGGCTCCATCGGCTGCTTCGCCCGACCCGGGCTTATATCTGCGAGGCCCCGGCCAGGCCCTGACCCGGGCTTCTACGCGACGATCCAGGAGGCATCGAGACCGCGGCGTCGCGATAAAGGCCTCCGGCCACGTTCCCAGTCCACAGCCGCGGCCCGTCAGGACGTTATGTGTCAGAAGAAACTGCAGATGCTGATTAACACCGAAGATAGATACAGAATGCTGGAGAAACTCAGCGGGATCTCTGGAGCGAAGGAGTGGATGATGTTTCGGATCGAGATCTTTCTTCAGACCAGAGGTGCTGGAGCGGCACTCCGGTGAGCTCCGGCAGCACTGCACCCCTGGTGGGGGGTGTGAGGGTCTGTGTCGGGGCTGGCAGTTGGACGGTGACACCCATTGATTGGTGCGCGCGGCCCCGCCAACGCATTCAAACTGGAATAGGAGTCTGAAAACTGTAACGTCCAGGTTCAGGAACAGTTTCTTCCTAACGACCATCAGGCTATTGAACATTATGAACTCCAACAAAACTCCAAACTGTGAACTGCCTTGGTTGCACTAGTGATTTCAAGCCTTTTGTTTTGTTTTGCACTACATTGTTTTTTTAATTTATTGAGCTTTTTTGTTTGTTTATTATATTATCTATTGAGTACGGTGTTTACAGACCTGTTGTGACGCTGCAAGTAAGAGTTTCATTGTTCCGTTTCAGTATATATGACAATGAAATATTCTTGACTCTTGGCAAGGAAACTGGGGACCGGTTCCCAACTCTTCTTTGGAAAATTGTCATAGGATCTTTTATCATTCATTTGAGAGAGGTGGCACAGCTGGCAGAGCTTCTGCCTCACAGCACCAAAGACCCATGTTCAATCTTAACCTCAGGTGCTGTTTATGTGGATTTTGCTCCGTGTGTGATTGTGTGGGTTTCCTCTGGGTGCTCTGGTTTCCTCCCACATCCCAAAGATATGTGGGTTTGTAGGTTATTTGCTGCTATAAATTGCTTCTGGAGTGCAGCGAGTAATTGTGAAAGTGGGATAACCTAGAGATGGTCGGCATGGACATGGTTATCTGCAGGGCCTGCTTCCACACTGTGTCTCTATGTACCTCCGTTTAAGGTCTCCTCTGAGAGAGATCTAGGCGCTGGAGAACATGCTGCTGCACGGGGATTAGGACATGTTTCTGCTACATGTTTCTGGAATCAAAAGTGCTGCGTGCTCTGACTGTGGGGAAGTGTCAGTGCTGCTAGAACTAAACGGGTCCTGGTGGCATCAGGTTAAGTAGTGAAGGCATTGGCCGAGTTGGGCTGGTGCCGGGTGCTGATCATATACTTTGGAGGGTCGAGAAGGAGATAAGTGGGATGGAGATTTCAAGGTGAATATGGTGGTTAGGGGGAATTCCATTTGTTTTGAGTGGAACGTCAGGCCTAATGTTCTGCTCTGGGTTAGTGGAAGGGAATAGATGGAAGCGATTGATCAGTGGATGATGGTGGGCTAGGGCCAGTAGATGGAGCGTGTAATAGACGATAGACAATAGGTACAGGAGGAGTAGGCCATTCGGCCCTTTGAGCCAGCACCACCATTCAATGTGATCATGGCTGATCATTCTCAATCAGTACCCCGTCCCTGCCTTCTCCCCATACCCCCTGACTCCGCTATCCTTAAGAGCACTATCTAGCTCTCTCTTGAATGCATTCAGAGAACTGGCCTCCACTGCCTTCTGAGGCAGAGAATTCCACAGATTTACAACTCTCTGACTGAAAAAGATTTTCCTCATCTCTGTTCTAAATGGCCTACCCCTTATTCTTAAACTGTGGCTCCTGGTTCTGTACTCCCCCAACATTGGGAACATGTTTCCTGCCTCTAACGTGTCCAACCCCTTAATAATCTTATATGTTTCGATAAGATCCCATCTCACCCTTCTAAATTCTAGTGCATACAAGCCTAATCGCTCCAGTCTTTCAACATATGACAGTCCCGCCATTCCGGGAATTCCGTGTAATTGGGGCTGAGGGGTGAGGGCCTGAGGCATGATCAACATTTGGAGGGTGGAGGTGTGTGAGGTAGGGTAGGGTGTTTTATACCATACGAAGTCAGCCCTGAATATAAAGCTACTTAGAGTCATTAAGGTATCCCCTTTCTAGGAAATGTTAATAAAAACATGGTTTTTTTTCAAAAATGAACGTGGATTAATGATCATACCCAGAACATGGTGATTCATTTTCTCATGCAATATTCTAAAAGAAATGTTTGACATGAAATGTTGTCATTGAAGTGTGTTAATTCTCTGTTGAATGCCATCACCACTGAAGAACCCAATCAAATTTCTGGTACAGCGTTAACCCAGGGAATAAATGTTACAGCTGCCTTTTTGTGAATTACCGATCTATATCTGGATCTTATTGCACGGGGGAAAGAGCCCAGCACGATGGGTTCTATAATCTAGCCCAGTGCCTGAATAGACGCTACTCTCACTGTATTAAATTGGACTTTCAGACTAGATTTTCATGCTCCACTCTGAAATGGAACTTAAACACTCAGGGCCACACAGTGGAGCAGCGGTAGAGTCGCTGCCTTACAGCGCTTGCAGTGTCAGAGACCCGGGTTTGATCCCGACCATGGGTGCTGTCGGTTGCGGAGTTTGTACATTCTTCCTGTGACTCACTATATTTCTATTGTGAGTGATTTTGACCAGAATGCTCATGACCTTGACCGGAATGCTCATGCTTTGACCTTGCTATCATTTTATTTCTTTGCTGATGTAGATTACTGGAAGAGGAGTGCAGTAAACGACAGGATTTGGAGAGGATTCACTTACAGCAACAACAAACTATCCAAATGACTGAAGCAGAAAAGCAAGAATTGGAAAATGAAAGAGCTATAAAAGATCAGGCACTGGTAGAGGCAATGAAGCATCTGGAGGAGCTTGAGTGGGAGAGACGGCAAGCTCTTGAGCAATATGGGGTAAGATGCTAACTCACTGCAATAAGAAACATTGTGCAGAAAATTATAGTCAGCTGATGTGGCACAAAATATGTCTTATTCTTTCATGCTTAACGGTTTCATTGTTGAACATAAAATGCTGAATCAATTAAATTTGTTTCTTATTTTCTAGTTTCGTATCATTAAGAAAAGACTGCACATCTTTAAAAATGCAGTCAATTTCTTAATTTAGCCATTTGGTTTACAATGTGTCAAGCATTAGACAAATAAAATTGACGTACAGCATGTGCTGAATGTGAAACTGCTACTGAATTTTCTAGCATTAATTTCATAGTTAGTTTGCAAATCCCATGAAAATTTGCTCTAATGGGACACAGAAGTTTAGGCTCACAAAGGTAATGCAAGGAATGGGCAATTGTCAAATAATGCACGGTTTGCCCACTGGGATTATTTCCCTTCCAGCAGAGAAGATTTGATGGAGGTTAAAAATTAGCAGTGCTTCTATAAAGTGAATAGCAATATATTTTCTACTGGTATTGTTAAGAAAGATTGGTCAACTTAAAACCCCAAAAGGGGGTAGGTGGGTTAGGGAAATTTTGTTTAAACAGAAGATTTCAATGGTTCAATGGTACTGTGTTGTCACGTATACCTAAGTGCTGTGAAATTATTATTTCTTTTTGCATGCAGTTCAGGTTCAATGGTGCTTTTATTGTCACATGTCCAAAGGCACAGTGGAGTACTTTTGTTACAAACAGCCCAGTAGAGTATTGCCATACCTAAGCACATCCCCTATTAGCAAATTGTACGGAAATGGTCTACTAACCCTGCATGCAAGAGACGCCATATTTTTGTGCCATTTTCAAAGTCCAGTCCGCACTCTAGCTGTTATGAGCGGTGTCCATTCCAGGCAAGTCCCAGGCAGCTGCAGGCTTCCAGCCATCCCCTTCCTAAGAGAGGTAGATTGCCCAGAGAAGCGACGTCCTCTCCTCTCCTCGCCTGCCCACCTTGGTTTCCAGGGGGCGCCTCCTGCAGTCGACCTTGAGGCCACACCCTGGTTCCCTCTCCTCTTCTACCAACCTTGCTCCTCCCCTGTCCCATCCATCGACGCCACCAGTTCCATCTTTCTGGTTTCAGGTTTTTGAGGACGGGCAGGGGCCGGCTTGGCAGCTTTCCCCCTGCAGTCCGTGGTACGCCGGGTGTGCGTTAGTGCTGCTAGGACTTTAGCATTAGGCTCAATCATACTAAGTATAAGAGTGTTTGATAGTAGATAACACTGAGTCAGTACATTGGAGCTATCACGTCTAGGCGCCATCTTGCACCCTTCAAGTCCAATTTTTTTTAAATGTTGGCTTTAACTTGGCCGTACGTCCCAGTTGTCCTGGCGGCAGTGGGCCAGATGTTGCTGCTCCACCACTCCATTGTTGGAGCATAGTAAATTTTGTCATCAAGGTTTGTACAATAAGTGACCATTGTACAGTTTGAAATACATTTTGATTAATGTACCACTCTAACCATGTCTGCTAACTCAGATTATTTTGTGTATTTAATGAGGGAGTTATATAACAGGTTAACTTCCAGTATACAAAATGGGCGGCACAGTGGCCCAGCGGTAGAGTTGCTGCCTTACTGTGCCAGAGATCCGGATTCGATCCTGACTACGGGTGCTGTCTGTACAGAATTTGTATGTTCTCCCTGTGACCATATGGGTCTTCTTGGGGTGCTCCGGTTTCTTCCCACACTCAAAGACGTACAGTTAATTGACGTAAGTTAATTGACCGATAAAATTGTAATTTGTCTCTAGTTTATCGGATAGTGTTAGTGTACAGGGTGGTTGCTGGTTGGCATGGACTCAATCGACTGAAGGGCCTGTTTCCATGTTGTATTTCAGGTAAAGTGTGGGAGATAGGAGGAGTAAGCCTTTGTTTTGCTGCATTTTGCAGCTGGTAGAGTCCTGTTGGCTATGAAGGAGAAAAATAAATAGCTATAACAGTTGTGTGCAAAAGAGATCAGCAGGTGCACACTAGCAGGAGTGACAAAACTTTCAAAAACTAAGGTTATCATATGAGATGCAAATAGATGTAGCCAGCCTTCGTAGGAAGACTTACTGCTATAGGAGACCCATAAACTTGCCCTCCTTGTGATAATTAGATAATTAGCTAATCTTGAAGGACTGGGTTTCAGAGTCCTTGAATCATGAAGGGGAAATTGTTCAATTCCTGATCTGATCTTAATATTCAGTGATGAGTGTAGATCTTGGATAAGGAGCAGATCTGTTTGGATTAATGCTCCCTGTGACCCAATTACTGAGCAATATGCACAGTCAAGTTGACAAATAAAGTCTATAGAAGTGATTGGAACGTTAGAGCTTAAACCTGAGAGAAAGATGTGGCAATAAAATTGGAAATATTGTATAGTTATTAAAATAGCGCCATGTACTGATTCTACTCTTGATATTTTGTCAACAGGAGGTGGCAAAAAAATTAGAGTTGGCAACCAGTAAGACAAACAACTGGAAAGACAAGGTGGCACAACATGAAGGATTGCTCCGACTTATACAGCCAGGTAATGAATGATGTATAATTTGATGTGTTCAAGAGAGAGTTAGATATAGCTCTTAGGGTTAACGGAATCAAGGGATATGAGGAAAAAGCAGGAATGAGGTACTGATTTTGGATGATCAGCCATGATCATATTGAATAGCGGTGCTGGCACGAAGGGCCGAATGACCTACTCCTGCAGCTATTTTCCATTTTTTTAATGAAAGTGAAGCAACTATCTATCATACATCACTAGAATAGGATCTTTTGCATGTAACTATTGACCAAATTTGAATATATAAAGTTATAAGTGTAGATGGATGAAAGGGAGCACCCAAGCTTACCATATTGCACCTCGGCAAGTGCAAAACCTCGCTTGGCAAAAAAGAAATGTCACTTAACATTCATTCAGATGCCTATTGCTCATCCTTGAGTACAGTGGGAAATGCCAAATAATTTAACTATACTCGTCTCTAAACCATTCTAGTGAACTGTATTTTTCTGAATTATTTTAATACTTGAAATTGTTAAGGTCTCACAATTTTGAGCTTCCTATCAGTTCACCATAGATTTGAATGACAAATCGTGAATATAAGGTTGGAGAAAGTTTTTTCTGGAGGATATTTAACATGAAATGTTAATGTGCAGTCTGTAATTTGTTCTATTTTTCTCTGATGTACAATCTAAAGATCTAATCATTTACCAATTTAAATCATTTATTTGTCTCCAATATCACCTCATAGAGTCATACAGGTGGAAACATACTCTTCGGCTCAACTTGCCCATGCTGATCAACATGCCCCCCATCCACACTAGTCCTACCTGAGTGCATTTGGCCCATATCCCTCTAAACATTTCTTATCCATGTACTTGTACAAATGTTTTTTAAAGGTTGTGATGGTACCTGCCTCAACTACCCCCTGTGGCAGCTCATTCCATATAGCTACCACCCTCTAGGTAAAAAAGAGTTGTCTCTCATGCACCTATTTCTTTATAGAAATACCTATAAATACCACCCACTTTAGTGTCATCTGCAAACTTACTAATTTCATTTATCAATATCCTCATTTATAAATTATATATCATTACCACATTTATAAATATCTGACTTTATTGTGCTTATTGATTTATTTTAATTGCACACTTTTGCATAGCTTTATCCTGGCGTAAACAACAATGGCATTTTGTCGGAAACAGTATTTTTAAAAAAGGCTTCATGTCTGATTTCATTATTGCCTTGTGTTTTGATTCTTTTAAATTAAATATGTATTGCAAAATCTTAACATCGCCAACACTAACACTTAAAATTCATGAAACTGCAACCAAATAATCTGCAGAGGAGGAGCAAATCGAGTCAGCAAGAAAGTAGATTGGAAGCAAAGGAAAGTTCTTTGCAAAATCGTGGGAAGTACTGAGCTGGCGCCATTATAACTATTTGAAGATGATCATGTCCCTCTGCATTTTGACTTGCTCCTTTTGAATATTTGTTAATTCTTGTAGGTTCCAAGGGTCCTCAGCTGATCACTAATTGGGGACCAGCAGCCTTCACAAAGGCTGAGTTGGACCTGCGGGAAAAGACCTGGCAAAAACAGAAAACACAGCAGCACAGTAATCCGTCATCTAACGTATGAAGTATTGGACTGTATTGTGCAGGATAATCACCTGAGTACACACTGGATGGAAGTGCCAAGGACATATTCGTTGTGGAAGTAGTTGTGATTATGACAATGAAGTATTTTATACTAAAGTGTTAATATCTAGTGTCCAGATATACATCGGAGGACGATTCGTTTGGTTAATGTGTATTTTTATTAGGCTTTTCAATAAATGTTTTGATTGCTTCAAATATTTTTAAATTCTGCTTTCGGCATTCTATAATTTTTGCAATATGTTTGAAAAGGTTTGTTTTTGCTTGTCTCTTTTATTGCATTTACACTGGAAACTTAGAGCCAAATCTGACTCTGACTTAGTTGAGTAACTTTGAATTAACACAAGGTAAAGTAAGCTTGCATTATGGATTTCATTTATAGAGTTGCCTTTTTTTTACGCAAGAGGGGCAATTGGTCAGATGCTCGTGCAATCTCAACGCTATGTCACTACTTGTAGATCCTGACATGGTAATATTTAATCACGTGCTTGATCTCAAGTTGCGCAGACCAATATGTTAAGATGACACATACTATTTAGATATTTTTGGCCATGCATTCCTTATTTACTATAGTAGTATGATGCTTTCCAAATCCTAAAATCCAGAGGTGATTAGACTAGATTAGGATTAAGTTTCCATATTTTTTCATTGATGTGTCAGTAGGGTGATAGAGTTGCTGCCTTACAGCGCTGGAGACCCGTGTTCGATCCTGACTACTGGTGCTGTCTGTATGGAGTTTGTACGTTCCCCTCATGCCCTGCGTGGGTTTTCTCTGAGATCTCTGGTTTCCTTACACACTCCAAAGACGTACAGGTTTGTAGGTTAATTGCAGGCTTGGTATAATTGTAAATTGTCCCTAGTGTGTGTAGGATAGTGTAAGTGTTTGGGGATCACTGGTTGGCGCTGACTAGGTGGGCCGAAGGGCTTGTTTCCGTGCTGTATCTCTGAACTAAAGTGAAAGAATTCACAAAGAAAATGAAGCAGATGAATAACAGTGTGCTCTAACCT
The DNA here is from genome assembly GCF_053455715.1 of Rhinoraja longicauda. Lineage (NCBI taxonomy): Eukaryota > Metazoa > Chordata > Chondrichthyes > Rajiformes > Arhynchobatidae > Rhinoraja > Rhinoraja longicauda. The sequence goes on along the minus strand of NC_135970.1, from coordinate 27,604,737 downwards.
GTTGCAGAACGGAAGTCTTGCCAGAATTTTGTCTTGAGATTGTAAGCACTGAGGAAGTGGTAAATATTTGTCCTCAGTAAAATTGCTGAATTGCATATGTTTGTACAGTGACTAATTATTTGTTATTTCTTAACCTAAATCTTAATTGAGCATCGTAATTTACTTGATTTAAAACGCTCCTTGAAAAATTGCTTGGATTATTTTATGGTTCAAGTTAGCTAATAAAAAGCAGATATTTTAAACCGCTCTAGAAGTAGTGGATGTGTCTTTCCTTTTATCTAAATGCATATTAGGAGTGAATGCAAGCTACAGTAAATCTGTCCATTGCAATTTTTGCTTGTGCATTATATAACTGATGTATAAGAATGTTTCTTAATTGAACAGATACTCTGGTCAATTGAAGTGAAGCGGTTGTATTCTATTCACATCCACCAAGAATCTTTGAAGGATTGAATTGCATGTAATTTATTCTTTTAATCATTGCCCACCCCTCAACAGGTTTGTTAAAACAATGTTTGAATACATGCGAGTTCCACATGCCAATGGCGTACAGAGAGCGCCTTGAAGGGTTGAAGCCTTTGTTCCATTTTGGGACATGTGGTAATAAAGACGCTTTTGGCCTTGGATTCTCTTTAAATGCCATACAGCAAAGTATCAGGAACTACGTGGCATTTGGTGAGGTCCTATGAAGAAGCATGCAGGTCCTCTCGCAGTGTTTGTTTTTTCTGGGTGCAAACCATGCCCTATTTCAACATGATTTTTTTTACACAGTTTTGTGGTCCTTTGTGGGGAAACTCAACTGGATGCAGCACGGTGGCACAGCGGTAGAGTTGCTGCCTTACAGCGAAAGCAGCGCCGGAGACTCGGGTTCGATCCTGACTACGGGCGCCGTCTGTACGGAGTTTGTACGTTCTCCCCGTGACCTGCGTGGGTTTTCTCCCAGATCTTCGGTTTCCTCCCACACTCCAAAGACGTACAGGTTTGTAGGTTAATTGACTGGGTAAATGTTTTTTAAAAAATTGTCCCTGGTGTGTGTAGGATAGTGTTAATGTACGGGGATCGCTGGGCGGCGCGGACTCGGTGGGCCGAAAGGCCTGTTTCCGCGCTGTATCTCTAAATCTAAATCTAAACAGATGCAGCTGCCTTTTAGCAGACTAAAAATAGGAGCCATCCATTTTCTAGGGAGATGTAATTAAGTGTTAATATCACACCACCCAAAATCTTGAACCACCTTAAATTACTTTACATGGCCTGTTCCTTTAGAACAAGTAGGGTCTTCGAGAAAGGAAAGGAGTGCAAGGCAAAGTTTTCTTTGAAAATGGCTTGACTGTTTGTTTCAGTAATTTAAAAAAAATGGCAAAAGGTTTTGTAGGTAAGCCACTGTAAGTACCTCAGTTGGTATACAAAGAACAAGAGATTTGAATACAATTTTATTAATTCAAGCTCCATGTGAAAATGTGTTAACATTGATAACAAAAGTGAACATGTACACTGTTTTATTTGAAAAAATATAGCGAAAGAGGGCATAACCTTTGTAACAGGCTTCTAACTGAAATATGTATTTTAGCTTGAAGTTATGTTATTCGAGAGAATAAGATTTTTAGACTTTGATAAAAATAAATTAGTAATTTTGGAAACTATAATATTCACTGTAGATTCATTTTTTAATTTGGTGAGAGTTCTCTTGTTCTATGACTTCTTGACTTTAACTGAATTCTCTTTAATTAGAATTGGAATCCTATTGTTCACTGTGTTGATCATAGACCAGCTGAAATCATAGAAATTGTGTGGAAAAACTCATCTAATATTTCAAGGTTCAAATTTTGGCAATTTACTGTTAACATGCTTGAACTAATGTTCATAACTGCGGAGAAGCTGACTATTGTACAACTATTTGTAAGTCTGTTTTAAAAGCAGAAGGCCGTTAAAAAAATAAAGATATACATCAAATATTTAGCATGGATCTTGATTGTGAAAAATATAATACTGTCACCAATGGCCATCCTCCTGCCCGTTCTGCCACTTCTCTTTCAAAGCATTGAAACGTGAAGGTGTATATTTGAATTCTTGTGCGTGTTTGTTGCAATTTCAATAATTTCATACTTGTAAGTGTGGGAGCACAGCAGGTACTACCTAGTTACATCTGCTTGGCAACTGCACAAACTAATTCAAGGCTCCTTGATTTATTGGTGTGTTTTTCTGCGTTGGCAACCAAGCAGCAACAGGGAGGAGGGTGGGCAGAAATCACCCAACATCCACAGCCATATATTTCCCAGGTAAACTCATTAAGTGATTGTCAGAAATGGGAGCCCTTATTGTTTTCCTCTTCATTCACCTGTAAATACAACAGCCATGGACTCTGGGAGTGCAGTAAATGTTAGCTTCATATATATTTGCTTTCAGTTTCTTAAATCTTTGCTCAGGTTTCATGTTGAAAACTGATGTTAAAATAACAGAATAGTACGAAAGGGTAATGGTGAATATTTATTAGGGTTAAAAAAGGCAGTGAATGGATAAAAAGACGCAAAGTGCTGGAGTAACTTAGTGGGTCAGGCAACATCCCTAGAGACGTCACCCATTCCTTCTCTCCCGAGATGCTGCCTGACCTGCTGAGTTACTCCAGCATTTTGTGAATAAATCGATTTGTACCAGCATCTGCAGTTATTTTCTTATATCACTAGATTACGAAACTGGGATAATATTCGACTAATTTGAATGTGTGATCAGTGGTGCTAGCTCGAAGGGCCGAATGGCCTACTCCTGCACCTATTATCTATTGGTCAGTGTGGACACAGTGGGCCGAACGGCCAGCTTCCATGCTGTATCCCTAAAAACTAAAAATAAATATTCAGCCACATCTGCAGGTTATTCCAAATATTTGAAAATGTAATCTACTCTGGTTTAGATTAAATTTTCTAAAAGTAATTCATCTGAGGACTTTGGAAAACGGTGTATGGTCACTCCAGCAAAGGAAACTAGAATCTCACCCTGGGGAATGTCTTGCAATTGTGCCCAAAGCTTTTGCCAAATTCCTTTTTAAAGGAAATGCTGAATTTAAATTATAGAAGACTGTAATAAATCTCACTCTTTGTGGTCACACTACTCCCCCTTGTGCACATTTAAAAATGCACTATGCTGCATCATGTTGTGACTTTCTTGGCAGTTGCTTAATTTTTCATTAACTGTTATTTTCAGGATGTTCTTGTGTGTGGTTACATATAGCATGTGCAATTTTTAATTCACAAATTCCTCAATTTACAGTTGTTTTGCAAAAATGCCATTGACTGTTGGGGAATGTATCTTTGATATATGAAGGTATTTTTCACTGTAATGGATAGTGCGTCAATCTCATTGTATTGAAATGCACTGTTTCAAAATATCCATAATGCAACTCCCCCAGCTTTTCAATTTATTAAATTTTGCTTAAAGAAACCTGTTCTAGGAACATATTCCTTTCATACCCTGCTTTCATACTTTGCTGGCTTGCACTATACCCTATAAATGGCTCGATTGTAATCATGTTTTGTCTTTCTGCTGACTGGTTAGCACGCCTCGGTACATGTGACAATAAACTCAACTGAAACTGAACTGAACAATACTTGGCCCCTGGAGGAAAGTCCTTTCCATTATCCTTGTCAGGTGGTGATTTTTGTTTCCAGCTCCTGTCACTTTGGCGGCCAAGTTTCCTCAGTGAGATTCCATTAGATTCCAAGTAGTTTAAATTTTAGAGATACAGCGTGGAAACAGGTCCTTTGGTCTACCGAGTCTATGCTGACCATCGACCCACCCGTACATGTTCTATGTTAACCCACTTTCACATCCTACACACTTGGGGCAATTTACAGAAGCCAATTAACCTACAAACCAGCACATCTTTTGAATGTGGGAGGAAACCAAAGCACCCGGAGAAAACCCATGCAATCACAGAGAGAACATGCAAACTCCGCACAGACAACGCCCGAGGTCAGAATGTAACCTGGGTGTTTGGCGCGTTGGGCAGCAACTCTACCGCAGCGCCATTGTGCTGCCATTGAATGACCTCATCTACTCCAGCAAGGAGTCCACTCACTACTCACCTACTAGGAGTCCAAAACATTTCCCCCATTTGAAAGTTGTGGAGACGCAGCCAAAAAGACCTGCTGGTCAATGGGATCTGTAATCATGAGGAGCATGACACTAGCCAAAGATAAGGGGACAATCTCCATGTTCAGCCACACAAAGCTGGACCTATAAACCTCCAAAGGTACCTCATAAAATATTTAATGAATTGCCTTCATAGAAACATAGAAAATAGGTGCAGGAGTAGGCCATTCTATCCTTCGAGCTAGCACCATCATTCAATATGATCATGGCTGATCATCCAAAATCAGTACCCCGTTCCGGCTTTTTCCCCATATCCCTTGATTCCCTTAGCCCTCATACCTGTTGCTGCTAATGACCTGAATTCAAGAGAAATTGCTTGTATTGACTCAGTGTAGTTCCTATAAACCCTTTTGGAAAGGCATCTGAATCTAATGGTTTGTGAAGCAAAAAGTGGAGATTCAAAAGTTAACATGTAGAAATAAATGTCTAACATTTTTCTCCAAATAAAAAAAATCTGTCTTATGTTTTCTTCATGGGATTTGCTATTGCAAAGCTAGCCTGAAGTTGGGTAGTAAAGGAGGAGGGTGGAAGAGGGTTTAAACCTTTTGTTAATTCTGAAGCAGTGTTCGTTTTAAGTCACAGGGTCTCATTCTTAAGTACTTTGGACATAGTTTTTCACCATTAATTTTTGCCAGGAAACTTTGCAACTTGGAATATGCTTGTTAGTTTGAGAGGCATTAACCTTATAAATATGTTATTATCACATTCTTCAGTAATGAATAATGAACACAGGCTGTCCACATTTTGCACGTTGCGCTTCTCACATCTAATTACTGTTTGGTCTTGCATTAACTGAATGAAAAAACACTGAGTCTGTTTCATGTTGCACAAAGCATTGCATTATCCATTTTGTGCTTCTTCACACTTGGAAAGGGTCCATATGCTTCCTCAGCAGATCTTGTTTGTAAACCAACGTACGGCATGTGCAATTGTTCTCAGTCCATTAGATGTGCTAATAGAGGTTGAACTTTTAAAGGAAGTAGAAATGACATTGGCAGGCTGTCTGCACTGCCAGTGGGTATTGCAACTCTGTGCCTTCACTCTCAATGAATGTGTTCTGTTTTAGAAGAATCAGTATGATAACAATCTGTGGGGGAAGGTTTTGCATAACTTACTCATTATATTAAATGCAGACAAATTACCTCAGATGCTGTCTGTGTGAAGTTTACACATTCTCCCTGTGACTATAGGAGGGTTTCCTCTGGGTGCTCCAGTTTTATCCCATATCTCAAAGATGTGTGGGTTGGTAGGTTAATTGGCTACCGGAAATTGCCCCAAGTGTGTCGGTGAGTTGTAGAATCTGAGAGAGATTGACGAGAATGAGAAGAATAACAAATATGGGATTAAATGTAGGATTATTGTAAATAGGTGGGGATGGTCATGTGGGCTCGGTGGGCTGAAGGGCTCATTTCCAAATTGTATCTCTATGACTCCTTGGCTCTGCACGTTACGTTTTTCCACTACAAATTGTAATTTGTCAGAGAATTTTGCAAATTGAAATATGCTTCTTGGTGATGGGTAAAAAAAAAGCTATTTCCTTTATTGTCTCCATCTTGAATTAGGTGTGCATTCTGCTCTGTGTCCAATTGGTATGAGGTATCTATCAGGGGATAGTTGATGGGTGGAGTGTTGCTGGAATCTGGGAACAATTGAAGAAGAATTGGATCAAACAACGTTTTAGTGGACAGGAGGGGCAGAGGTTGTTGGTGCCATCCCAGGATAACGGAAACTAAATGTCTTAAGATCTCTTCAGACCACAGGGTCCTCAATTTTCTCATTCTTGTCAACTACTTTTTATATCGATTATGGATTCAAATCATTGAATTTCTTACCTGCATTGTGTATGAGAAAACAACAACAAAACCACTTTGGACACACTTGTAGTTTGTTCCCATTAAGAAGAGTGCCTTCTTCTTTCGTATGTCAACTACACCAGTCAAAAGTGGCAATTGGTGCTTCAGAGTCCCGTAGTTGACGCTTTGCTGTAAAGTTTGCCAGTTCCATAGAACTACCCAGGGTGGACGACGATGAGGTAAAGCAGCTCCCACCCCAAATGAGTGCCTGTTCCAACTCTTTGCAAAGCTTGTCTGCACAGCCTTAGGAATTCCCTATTAGTCCTTAGTTCAAGGATGTATCATACACTTTCTGGTATGTCCCCATGTGAGAGGCCTGTCAGTTCAGTCCTGGGCTAAAAGGAAAGCCAATATGAGCAATTCCTCTGACTCGCTGAGCATGGCATTCAGCCTTCTGAGGAGAGCAGAACTGAGGCAACCATGCAGGAAGATAGTACTTGTAATTAGATTATCTGATGACAGTCTATTAACATCAACCAATGAGGAAAATTTTAACTATAACTAATACAAAGTTAACCAAATTCATGTGCCAATTAGTATGACTACTAGAAAACAATGAGGCCAAGATATGGAGTGCCAATAGGACACAGGTTTTAATCTAAGAACCTTGTTCAAAGAAAAGTCTTGACTGTTTATCCTTGGTGTCAATGGGAACTCTGCTCAAGATATCCTAGGAACTGCCCGAGGTCTGGAAATTCTACTTCAAGCTCTGTTGCCTCCCTCCAAGGTCATCTGGCCAAGCTGTCCTGACTGCTGAAATGAACTGGAGTCTCGTCTCCGTGAACCCAAGCAGGAGCTTGGCACTGAACAGTAGCTTACCAAATAATATGGGAACTGCTGACTTCTGTATGACAGTTGATGCAGCAAAGTTGTGAGCATTAGTTTCCAAGCAGCCCTTCTGTGGTGCATGACAAGAGCAAGCTGCCACAGACTAGTTCTCAGCCAATCCGTCTTACTGGTACCTACCTCAGTACCATTGCGGGTGAAACTATTAGGAAACTATTACCATGACTTTCCTTGCATTTGAACAAGCAACATGTTGTAACTTGACCACAACATAACATCTGTCATAATATTTAATATGCGCGGGTCCACTATTTGCTTAGAGGGTCATGGTTAACCTCACATCTTGGTTACCTGCACTCCCAGTTTCCTCTCTTTTCATAAACTTGTAGTAGTGAACTACATTCCAAAAAGCAACACTACTGTGTCATTTTTTCCCCCAAAATCTTTGGCAAAATGTCAAAAGCTGTGAAATTGGGCATTACTGTTGCAAAAGAAACCCAGAGTTCAGACATGGGATACGTGCTTCAGATGGAGTGTGGTCAATAGAGATATGATACTGAATTGTGAGGGAGCAAGAAAAAAGCTGTGAATGGAATGAAAGAGGGGAAATGGAGAAAGAAACAGTTTGAAGTTAATGTGAACAGAGAAAAATAGAATTCACCCTTCGAATTCTACATGGAGGCTCAGTCAGAGAAAGACACAAGTCCATTCTGGGAGTGGCAAAGTTAATGGTAATACAGGCAGGCAAGCAGCAATGAAAACACTGCAAATAATTATAAATAGATAGAGACATAAGGAAGTGCAAATACTGGAACCTTGGGAAGAATCCAAAGTGCTGGAATAACTCAATGGGTGAGGTAGCATCTCTGGAGGATCTCATAATAATGAACTGCAGATGCTGGTTTATACCAAAGATAGACGCAAATTGCTGGAGTAACTCAGCGGATCAGGCAGCATCTCTGGAGAAGATGGGTAGGCGATGTTTTAGATCAGGACCCTTCTTCAGACTCATTGTGTGGGGGGGGGGGGGGGGGAGGGAGGGAGGGAGGGAGGGGGGGGGGAAGGGAGGGGGAGGGGGAGCAACTGTTGTGCTGCTGCAAGTAAGAATTCCATTGTTCTATCTGGGACATATGACAATTAAACACTCTTGACTCTTGACTTTTGAAGCTAGAAAAGACCAGGCCAAATCAGGGCCAGCACCAGGTGACATTAGGCAGGGTGGTTCCGATAGGCCGATTGTTGGCTTAGGATTGATTCCAAGAGGGATACATCGCTGTGAACTGTGGATCTGGTTAACCAACTTTTAATGGAGGAAAGGGGAGGAGGGAAGGGAGTGTTTGTATAAGCTGCCTAAAATTGGAGTATTCGACGTACATCTCTGGAGGACATGAAACAATGTTTCAGGCTGGGACCCTTCTTCAGACTGATGGGGAGAGAAAGCTGGAAAAGAGGTGGGGGTAGGACAATACCTGGCAAGTAATTAGTGGTAATGGTGAGGGGGGGGGGGGGTTTGATAGGCAGATGGGTGGGCTAGAGGTGAAAAGGAGATAGTAGAGTGACAAAAGGGGACGCGAGGGAGACAAAAGGGTGTCAGATAAAGAGAGAAGAATTGTAAAGCCAGAGGAGATACAGGTGGCAGGGGACGGGAAGGGAGAGGGGAGAGTAGGAAAGAGAGGGTTAGGGGCGAACACATGAATGGGAGGGGTGTAAAACAAGGGTGGTGTTACCTACTGAAGCAAAATATGGGGTGCTGTTCCTCCAATTTGTATGCGGTCTCACTCTGGCAATAGAGGAGACTCAGGACAGAAAAGTCAAGTATGGGAATGGGAAGGGGAGGAAAAATGGTTAGCAAACGAGAGATCCAAACTTAGTCTTTTGCCTAGTCTACGCTTGATCTCGCCAATGTAAGTAGGACTACATTGGAAGCACTGAATGCAGAGGAGATGCATGTGAACTTCTGTCTCACTTAGAAGGGCTGCTGGGGTCGCTGGATAGAGGTGAGGGAGGAGATGTAGGGACAGGTGTTACTTTTGCTGCGGTTACAGGGGAAAGTACCTGGGGAGGGGGCGGTTTGTGTGGGAAAGGATGAGTGAACCAAGAAATGAGGGACGATGTGGTCTCTGCAGTAAGCGGAAGGAGGCGGGATTGGAAGATATGGTTGGATCACATTGCAGATGGCAGAAATTTCAGAGAATGATGTCTTGGATGCGGAAGCTGATCGGGTGGAAGGTAAGGACGAGGGAAACTCTACCCCTGGTCCATCTGGGGGAAGAGGGATCATGAGGGATCATGAGGAGAACTGTGGGACCCAGAGGAGACATAGGTGAGAAATCCATCCACAACATTAGGGGAGACTACCACATTTACAACAGAAAGAGGACATTTCAGATGTTCTTCACCACCAACTTCTACCATGCTCTCAAATTTACTATCTCTGACACCATTTCCCCCTTTCTCGATCTCTCTGACTCCACAGGGGATAGTCTATCGACTGATGTCAGTATTAAGCCATTGACTCCCACAGCTCGTTTGACTATACCTCCTTCCACCCTAGCTCTTGCAAGGACACCATTGCCTGCTCTCAGTTTTTCCATCTCCTCCGCATCTCCTCCCAAGATGAGACTTTCCACGAGGACATCCTCTTTTCACTCCTCTCCTCTCCTCATTTGACACCATTTTGTCTCCTTCATTCCTATTTTGTCTCCCTTTGTCAGCTCTGCCATTTCTAGCATTTGTCCACTCGCCTGCCAATTAAAACCTGTATCCACCTATCACTTGCCAGGCTTTGTCCCTCCCCACCTCTTTTCCAGCTTTCTCCCCTTACTCCAATCTGTCTGAAGAAGGGTCCTGACCTGAAACGTCATCTATCCATGTCCTCCTAAGACGCTGCTTGATCTGTTGAGTTATTCCAGCTCTTTGTGTTCTCTGCAATCATAAATATATGTGTGGGGTCTTTCAATAAAATGTGCAGCCTAGAAGGAAACCATTCAATGGTACTTTATTGTCACCTGTACTGAGGTATGGTGAAATTCATTTTTGTAGAGAATTCAGGGCAGGTATCACTGTATGTAAGCACTTAGGATACATCTTAGATAAGCATCTCAGATACAGTACAAATGTATAGTATCATATCATATCATATCATGTATATACAGCCGGAAACAGGCCTTTTCGGCCCACCAAGTCCGTGCCGCCCAGCGATCCCCGTACATTAACACTATCCTACACCCACTAGGGACAATTTTTACATTTACCCAGCCAATTAACCTACATACCTGTACGTCTTTGGAGTGTGGGAGGAAACCGAAGATCTCGGAGAAAACCCACGCAGGTCACGGGGAGAACGTACAAACTCCTTACAGTGCAGCACCCGTAGTCAGGATCGAACCTGAGTCTCCGGCGCTGCGTTCGCTGTAAAGCAGCAACTCTACCGCTGCGCTACCGTGCCGTAGTAGCACACTGAGACAGTACACAGAGTGGCCAGTATTGGCTGCATTTTCAAGTCCCAGTTGTTGTTCAGTGCTCCACCGCTCTGTGCCGCTGGGGGTCCACGTCCAATCCACATGCCATTGTTTTAACACTGGGTTCACATTTAATGTGTTCATCTTTGGTTTTCTGGCAGTTAACAACATAAAATGTTTTTTTTTTCCCAAATTAATTCAAGAAATAGAATGTTTTTTGGCATACAGACAAGTATTCCCAAAATTAGTAAGCTAAAGAAATATTTGGCGTTGGTCGAAGGCGTCCAGAACCAATGAATGAATGATATAACTGAATGAAAAAATAATTAATATCAGAGCTCAGTGGTTTAAGCAGTGCGTGTCTTCTGTCCACTAATCAAATAAATGTTTGGAATTCTCTGTCCCAGAGAGTTGTTGATGCCAAGTTATTAACTACATTCAAGGCTGAGATAGACTTTTGGACTTTAGGGAAATCAGGAGGATCAGGCAGGAAAGTGGTGCCAAGGCCAAGAATCAGATAGACCATAATATTACTGAGTGGCAAAACAGGTTCACGTGAAGATGAAGCCAGCTATTGCTCTTACAATTGAGTAGGACAGACGAGATGTTCTGGAGTTAGCAAACAAAATAATTAATAATGATATCGAATGGTTATTTGGATATCCTGTAATGCTACCTAGAGTTGGAAGTTCTGAAAAGTAAGTAATGGAAGTTTATGTTGAGAAGCATTTCCAAGCCTGCCAAATTGTGACAGCTTGGGGGATAAAACTATGAAAACCAAAAGAAGGCAGGCACATTTAACATGCAAATATACCTCCCATCATGTGTTCATAGTTAAACTGGAATAGATCATTAAACCTGTGTTGTGCAAAGGAGCATTTTAATTTTTTTTGTAAACTTTGGGGGTTTGTTGGAATCTGGCAGCATTAGAACGGTGCTGAATAATATTGGTATTGATATTACTGCCGCACGCACCGAGACACAGTGAAAAACTTTATTTTGCATGCTATCCAGGCAAATCACACCAGAATTCTGGCAGAAAAAAGAAATATTGTAGAGGTGGGGGACTCTGGAATCTGGATCCAGCAATGAATGATGGACGGAAGGGGAAGGGGAGCTCGGACAGATGGCATGAGGGTCTTCAGAGTGAGCTCAAGAATAATCGTGTTAGTTGTCTTGGGCGATTGTCTTGGGCCATGCAACTGGAGAGAGAAAAGTTGAGGCAATATTACACATAGATGACCTACAGCAGAACCAGTGAGTTCTGATACAGACAGGGAAACTCAGTTATCTGAAATTGCGGAATTCAATATTGAGTCCAGAAAGCAGAATTGTACTGGTCCTTTATTGATCCGGGCTCCAGATCCAGCACAGCACTGCAGTGGTTCAAGAAAGCATCTAACTGCTATCTTCTCAAGATAAAGTAGGACTGTTGTAGATTAAGTGCTGTTGTAGATTATCACCAATACCTCTGTTGCATGAAGGAACTTTAAGAAAATCTAAAGTTTGACATAATGAATTATGAAGTCCACAGTACACGGGTAAAGAGAGACTCTTCCAGCAGTGGAAGAGCACAATGCTGTCCTCCACACAAAGTCACATTTATCCCAGTCTTCTATATTTGAATCCCTAAATAGTAGTCTCAGTTTCTAGACATAGAAACATAGAAACATAGAAAAATAGGTGCAGGTGTAGGCCATTCGGCCCTTTGAGCCAGCACCGCCATTCAATATGATCATGGTTGATCATCTAAAATCAGTACCCCATTCCTGCTTTTTCCCCATATCCCTTGATTCCTTTAGCCCTAAGAGCTAAATCTAACTCTCTTTTGAAAACATCCGGTGAATTGGCCTCCACTGCCTTCTGTGGCAGAGAATTCCACAGATTCACAACTCTGGGTGAAGAAGTATTTCCTCATCTCAGTCCTAAATGGTTCTGGACTCCCCCAACATTGGGAACATTTTTCCTGCATCTAGCCTGTCCAATAGTTTAAGAATTGAATGTGTTTCTATAAGATCCCCTCTTGTCCTTCTAGTCTGTAGGAATTTGTTGTTATCCATTTGCCCTCAGTGCAAGCCTGCATGCCATCTTTATTTCCACCACATGATGGCAATCTTGCACCATTTTTACATCAGGAATCATTGCCTCTTCCCAAGATTTCCCTCCTGCTGTGGAGATCCTATGGCTGGGAGCAAATCTGTTCACATCAAGCTGTAAAAGTATTACTACCATTGTTGTTTATCAAACTTCTTTCCTGAGATTGGGAGATGGCATTGTTAAAATACAATTGGGTAGAAATGATAAATTATGGAAAGCCCTAGTCCCATGCTATGTTTGGAGTGATTTTCTCAGTACCTTATTCCTGTGTGCATCCACTGTGTGTTTTTCATGATGATGCTGTTTATAAAACATCTTCCTGTACACTGATTCGTTGACAGGCTAGTACTGTCCATGAGTGCAATTTGGTATATCGCACAATACACTCTCCTACTCGATGCTGGACCACCAAGATTATCACTGAAGATAGACATAAAATGCTGGAGTAACTCAGCGGGACAGGCAGCATCTCTGGGTGATGTTTTGGGGCAAGTGAGGAGGAGAACCTCTTCAAACTAGACATACCTTGAGGAGATTTCACAGTGGAGCAGATGAAATGTATAGGAAGGAACTGCAGATGCTGCTTTTCACCGAAGATGGACACAAAATGCTGGAGTAACTCAGTGGAACAGGCAACATCTCTGGAGGAGATCATTGAGGTGCTTTGCCCATATTCACACAGATGTTCAATTTCATTGTTTCCTCCAGTTGAGAAAATTCCATTGAATGGTCTTCGACCTGAAACATTAGGTGATTTCTCTTTACTGACCCACTGTGGTTGCAACCTTTCTTGGTTTTATTTCACAAATGGAACCACGACAGTTCTGGGTATTCCATTCCCGATTCCCCTTTTTAAAAATCCAAATTCCAAAAAGTAGTTTAGAATGTGTGGATGTATTGAAATGTTGCTGTCTTGATGTGGTGATGAGGGAGGGGGGGGGTCCACTTTATGTTAAAAGTTGCACAAACATAACGTTTTTAAAAATAGTACAATAATAATTGTTTTCCTTGAAATGTACCAACTTTTGGCTGAAGAATTTGTTTGGCATTTATTAGCTTATTTTCTCCAATAATAAGGAGAACATTTAACCATTCATTAGACCACAAACTACAACACCACACTGTGCCATGAAATAACTTGTCTTCATGCCGTTAGATAGAGTTAAAATTGCACCTGGATCTGAGGTCATTCAATTTTTAAAAAAAGTATTAAATAATATTTTGGAAATGAGTAGCTGTACATTTTTGCTTGAATCATTGAACATTCTGTTCACACAAGTTGTCTGGGATGCACAATGATGCATTGCATTTTTGACATTTTACAAAGTCATCCAAGTATGTATAACAATGGGAGGACTGAGACAGTTGGCTGCAGCAATTAGGAGATGTCGCACAATTCTTATGTGATTTTAAACAATTTCAACATAAATCTAAGCACTATAATGTAGGCAGTCTGGTTGCTTTTGTTTCAGGAATGCAGAGCAACACAATGTAAAACTGCTGTTGTGTTATTTCTGTTTTGTTTCTCCACTGTTTATTTTCTCCCCTTTACTGTCTCATAGTTTCATCCGCATCAGCTGCTCTTCATTACTATGGAAAGGCAACCAGCCTTATAGTGGGACAGTGATTGTCAGCCTCCTGTTCATTACTGAAGGACAGCAACTACCACACCCAACCCTAACCTCATGTGACATTCAAACAAGTACATTAATGGCATGTCCCAGTATAGAATTGGACCATCATTGCCTGTGGCAGATTGTGTTTCCTCAGCTGCCGCAGGAAGTACATCCTATGTTGGGCCTTTTTAACTGTGGGGTCGATGGTGGCCCCCCATTTAAGGTTCTTGGAGATGATGATTTCAAGGAACTTAAATGACTCCACAGATGTGACTGTGGTGTTGTTGATGGTGAGTGGGGGGAGGGGAGGGGGAGCTCTCCTAAAGTCCACAATCAGTTCCACTGTCTGAAGAGCATTGAGCTCCAGGTTGTTGCGATGGCACCAGGATGCCAGCTGTGTCACTTCCTGTCTGTAGGCACATTCCTCCCCATCCAGGATCAGTCCAATCAGGGTTGTATCATCCACAAACTTGAGAAGCTTGGCAGAGGAGTCTCTGGAGGTGCAGTTGTTGGTGTAGAGAGAGTAAAGGAGAGGGGGAGTACGCAGCCTTGCGGTGCTCCTATGCTGAGGGTTTGCTGGTCCGATGTGCTTTCTCAGCCTCAAATGCTGCTTCCTGTCTGTCGGGAAGTTGATGATCCACTGACAGAAGGGTTCAGGCAGAGTCAACTGAGAGAGTTTGGAGTGTAGTAGCTCTGGCACAAATGCAGAGCTAAAGACCACAAACAAAATCCTTGCATAGGTCCCCTTGTGGTCTAGGTGCTGGAGGATGAAGTGTAGGCCTAGGTTGGCTGCATCATCCACCGATCAATTGATCCAGTATGCAAACTGCAGAGGGTCCAGCAGGGGGTTTGTGATGTTTTTCAGCTGGGCCAGCACAAGTGTTTCAAAGGTCTTCATGACTACAGAGGTCAGTGCGACAGGCCTGTAGTCACTAAGACCAGTGATCCTTGTCTTTTTGGGTTCAGGGCCAATAGTGCAGACTTTGAAGCAGGCAGGGACAGTACAGGTTTGCAGAGACTGGTTGAAAATCTCTATGTAGACTGGTGCCAGTTGTTTGGCACAGAGCTTGAGGGTAGAGGGGCAAACATTGTCCTTTCCTGGAGATTTCCGGCTTTTCTGTCTCCTGAATAGCCTCTCCACCTCCTCGATTTCTATTGTTGGAGATGGAGAAGTGGCCAGACTGATGTTGGACAGCAAGGAGGGGGTGTGTAGTGGACGAGGGCCCAGTCTTTGCAGACTGGAGTCAGGCTGTGAGTGGGTGTGAAGTGGTGATTGGAGGGGTTCCAGAGCTATGTTTCTGTTTCCCGAACCTGCAGTAGAATTCGTTCAGGTCGTTGGTCAGCTGACGATTGTCCAAGGACCGGGGGTTTTCCTCTTGTAGCTGGTGATTTCTTGCAAGCCCTTCCAAACTGAAGAAGAGTCATTAGCTGAGAACTTGCTCCTCAGCTTCTCAGAGTATATTTCCTTGGCAGCTCTGATTCCTCTCCTCAGCTTGTACTTGGCCTGCCTGTAGATGTCTGTATCCCCACTCCTGTAGGCCTCATCTTTTGACTGGCGGAGCTGTCTGAGTTCTGCTGTGAACCAGGGCTTGCCGTTGTTGAATCAGATCTGGGTCTTAGTGGGAATGCAACTGTCCTTGCAAAAGCTGACATAGGATATCACAGTGTCTGTGTACTCATCGAGGCTTGTGGTTGCTTCCCTGAACACATTCCAATCAGTGCGGTCAAAGCAGGACTGTAGTTTCTCAATGCCCTCGCTTGTCCACCTTTTCGTTGTTCTGACCACAGGCTTAGCAGATTTTAGTTTCTGCCTGTAGGTCGGAATAAGGTGAACGAAACACTGATCAGAGAGACCCAGAGCCACACGGGGAACAGAGCGATATGCATTCTTGATTGAAGTGTAACAGTGATCAAGTGTCCTCTCCCCTCTGGTGGGCCAGGTAACATGAAGTCTGTACTTTGGGAGCTCACGACTGAGGTTAGCCTTGTTAAAGTCCTCCAAAACAATGACCATGGAGTCCGGGAAGTCACTCTCTACCCTTAATACCTGGTCAGCGAGTTACGTTTGTGCCTCACGTATGCAGGCTTGGGGGGGGATATAATCTCCAGCGAGAATAAAAGAGACAAATTCCCTCGGAGAATAAAAATTGCAGTTGATAAAGAAAGATTCTAAATTGAGGGAACAGAAGTTAGACAGTACCGTGATGTCGCTGCACCAGTCCTGGTTAGTATAGCTCCCGCTTATCCATTCTTCAGTGTGAATTGCTGAGAAGTGCTATCAGAGTGACTCAACATGTAAATACAATGCATTGTATCGATGGTACATACTGAATATGGTCTACTGGAGATGGAGGAATGTGTGATCAGGTTGTGGGCTGCTTGGATGTTGTTAAGTTTCCAGTGTGTTTGTTGTTTGGCTTCCTGACTGACAGTCTTCAAGGTGAGGGAAGGATATTCCATCACACCTCTGAACTTAACATCTGGTAGAAAGGGCAGGGTCTTGTGGGGCAGTTCACCCACCATTAAATATAAGCACCTGACCTGCTTTTAACGCCACAATATTTCCATGGCTGGTCCAGTAGAATTTCTGATTATGGTGAGCCTCAGGATGTCAACAAGTCTCAGTGATGATAACACTATTGGTTGTCAAAGGTTAGTTATCCTCCTGATGATGATCATGCCTGGTTTGAAAAGACAGAATGGATGAAGGACTAGTAACTGGTGCGGAAAAGGATGCAGGCAGAATAATTTCAGATGTACTGACATTTATGGATCAGTGGTTTAAAACAAAACAAACTTACATTTTGTAGTGGAAGCTTTCATTCTTCACATGTTTAAATTATAATGTTTTACTTTTAATTGTCTACAGTATATCATGTCGTTACTTGCGAGCAAAGCACCAAGGCAAATTCCTTGTATGTATACATATTTGGCTAATAAAATGTATTCAATTCAGTTCAAGCTTGTAGAAACCATCATGGGAAATCTCAGAGTTTCCCCATGGTCCTTTAAAAGAGAGGGAGTGAGAGAATCAGTCAGTGTATTGGCAGTCATAGAAACATAGAAAATAGGTGCAGGAGTAGGCCATTCGGCCCTTCGAGCCTGCACCGCCATTCAATATGATCATGGCTGATCATCCAGCTCAGTAACCTTTACCTGCCTTCTCTCCATACCCCCTGATCCCTTTAGCCACAAGGGCCACATCTAACTCCCTCTTAAATATAGCCAATGAACTGGCCTCAACTACCTTCTGTGGCAGAGAATTCCACAGACTCACCACTCTCTGTGTGAAGAAATGTTTTCTCATCTCGGTCCTAAAAGACTTCCCCCTTATCCTTAAGCTGTGACCCCTGGTTCTGGACTTCCCCAACATCGGGAACAATCTTCCAGCATCTAGCCTCTCTAACCCCTTATGAATTTTATATGTTTCAATAAGATCCCCCCTCAGTCTTCTAAATTCCAGCGAGTATAAGCCTAGTCTATCCAGTCTTTCTTCATATGAAAGTCCTGCCATCCCAGGGATCAATCTGGTGATCAGTCAGTGGGAAACAATTTGTAGCATGGTAAAGCCGGGAAAGTTAGCGGAGCAGCAAGAGTGAGGGTTCTTTTACGGGATGTGGGGAGTGGAGTGGGTGGTGGAAGGGGGGCTGAGACTGAAATCCACTCGAATTCAACATCATACTCCCACTCCCAGCTTTCTTTCTGTGGTCTCTGGCACTGTTACAATGAAGCCCAAATTAAGCTCAGGGAGCAACACATTATCTTCCATCTGAGTTCTTTGCAGCCTGCAGGACTCGAATTCTCCAACTTTAGGTAACTCGCTCTTTATTTCTGTCTCATCAGAAATTATCATTTTAGTCCAGTTTTTCTCATGCTATTTATTTACGCTAGCCTGTTGAGCATGCCTCACAGCCTCAGCCTTAATGACACATTACACAGACAAAGAAGCTTAATGTGCTTGTAAATATCTTCATTAACCCTTTTTGAATTGCTCTTCAAGAGATATTCTTTTGTTCTACCCATTCCTCCTCCACCTTTTTTACAATTGAAACTAATTTGCTGGCTCTCATTCCAAATTCTAATGTAGGGTCATTGATTTGAACCAGTGTTGTCCACACTAGAGACTATAGATGCTGGGATCCGGAGCAAAAAAAACAAACTGCTGGAGGTTCAGAGGGTTAAGCAGCATCTGTGCGGGAAAGGAATTGTCAACATCTCGAGTCAAGGTCAGAGTGGAGAGGGAAGAGAGCCAGTATGAATGCTTTGTTTGTAGATAAAAAGGTGGAGTAATGCACTATTAATAAACATATGCGTCATGTGCTGGTAAATAAAATAATGACATTGAACTTTTTAGAGGTACAAACACGCTGTGCTGGCGTGAATCATCACAAAACAAATACTAGCCAGTTTTAAGAGAAGTGGAGGGATGGAACAGTAGGTGATAGCTGAACCAAGGGAGGTGAAAGATGATGTGCAGAAGGAAATGGGTGGGGGAGATGAAATGGAGGGAAGCAGTTGGGAGATAGGTGGGTGATAGTTGGAATTAGATAAGGAAAGAAAAGACAAGTGGATGGGGTGGATGGAGGGTGAAGATGGAGACAGAGGTTGAAGGCTGCTATGAAGGGGCACAAAGACTCCTGGAAGGCTGGAATCCGATACGTATTGAAGGTGACAATGGAACACATTAAGGGAGAGATGAACAGCAGATGGAACCAGATAGAAATAAGCATACAGTGGGTGAAGTGTCGGAGTAGTATGTAGAATAACCTGGGGGGAGAATGGGGATGAAATTGAGTGATGGGTGGTTTAAGCAATGGGGCATGAGAAAGGAGAAACAAACATTGGAGGATTGGAGGTGGATCGGACGGACAGAGAGCGTGGAACATTGGGGTAAGGTTTGTCTGAAAATGGAAAATTCATTGTTCATGCAATTGGGCTGAGAACTATCCAGGCAGGATATATGGTCTTGTTCTTGCTGTCCAGCAGATTGTTTTTGCTCCAGATTCCAACATCTGCTGCCTCTTGTGTCTCACTTGACTCACTTCAAATGCATCCGGATGTCCGTAGGAGTACTGGCATTCCTTTGTTTGAACTTTAACTCTATCTTGAGATAGCAACTGACTAATAAAAATGCTTGGCTAGACCATATTGAGGAGCAAGAGTGCCCTGGAGATGGGAATGGTGTAGTGGTGAGATGTAATGGTCTCGACAACAGTAAGCACAGTTGTCAATGGTGTGGTGAAGGAAATCCGTTAAATACCAGGTACAAATAGCAAAGTATTTCAAGGAATTCAGAGAAATGTGAAGGGTCCTGGATCAGAAACTAATGTAAAGTTTAGAGATACAGCATGGAAACAGGTCCTTCAACACAATGAGTCCAAATCAACTGGCAATCATCTTTTCACTCTAGTTGCATATTTTCCAACATTCCCATTCACTCCCTATACACACATTAAAGGCAATTATTTTTATAAAGAGGCCAATAAACCTTGAAACCCGCACTTCTTTTGGATGTGGATGGAAACTGATGTGGATGTGTTTGGAAAATGGAACACACGGAGGAAACCCACGCGGTTACAGAGAGAACGTGCAAACTCCACACAGACACCACCTGAGGTCAGGATAGAATCCAGGTCTCTGGCACCATGAGGTAGCAGTTCTACCAGCTGTGCCACCAACAGTGCAAGTGTGAATTGGGATAAAATGAGCAGACTTTGGAAAAACTCAAACTCACACCATCTTCCTTATTTTGTGCCATTTTAAATACAGATCTCAATCCAGTGACTCTGCCCTGCGCTCTAACCAAGGACAATACATCCTTTATTGACACACAGGGCTCCAAACTGGACGCAGTACTACAGGTGAGATCCATTGCAGGCTTTAAAGACCTGACAAAACCTTCTCATCTTTGAAATTTGGCTAAGATAAAGGCCAACATTCAATTTACTTTTTTTTACAGGTGTTAGTAATTTCTCTATTAGGATTTTAATGTCTGGATTATTTGAGTTTAACACATATCCAAGTTGCAAATATATCATGGATAGACACAGAAAAATAATTAAAAAGCCAATTTTAACTTGAGGTTACAACCAAAGGAAGGTGGCATTGTTTGATTTAATTGGAAAGAGCCAGTCTAAATGGAGCAACTATCAGTGGAACTATCCTCTATTATGGGAAACAGTGATCATAATATGGTGGGGCTTAAAATAGCTATGGAAAAGGAAATAGACAATCCCAAGGTAAAATAGGCCAATTGGAGTAGGACCAATTTTAAGGTGATGCTAGTAAATTGGAATCAAAACTTGGAAGGCACAGGATTAATGGAACAATTGCTTTCAAAGTGGAAATGTTTCTACAGCAATTTGGGTACATTCCCATGAAGGGGAAGGATTGGGTAATTAAAGCCGATATTCTGTGGATGAGCCAAAATAAATGTATATTAAAATACAAAGCACGTAGAAGGTAGGACTGCTCAAGGATAAAGCAGGGAGTTTGAGTCACAGGAAATAGGTGAGGTACTAAACAAGTACTTTGCATTTGTTTTTGTCAAGGAGAAGGACATGGAAGACTAATATGCAAGGGCAGTTTGAAATCAAGATGGAGAAGGTGTTGGAGCTCTTCAAGAGCATTAAGGTGAATAAATCCATGTGGCCTGATGGGATGTATTCCAGGTTATCAGGAGAGGCAAGAGACGATCTTTGCATCTACTCTTGCCAAGGGATGTCCCAGAGGACCAGAGAGTAGCCAGTGTTGTTCCTTGTTGAAGGAGGGAGATAGAGGGAATGCTATGAATTATAGGCCAGTGAGCATCGCGCCAGTAGTAAGCAAGCTATTGGAGAGGATTCTTCAGGATGGGATTTACTCCTATTTGCAAGAGAATGGGCTATTGCAATCAATCAGCATTACCTTTTGTACGAAAAGTCATGTCTTAATAACTTGATTGAGTTTTTGAGGGGATGACAAAGGTGGTTGATGAAGGTAGGGCGGCTGATGCTATCGACATGGATTTTAGTAGGGTATGTGATAAAGTTCCCCATGGTAGGCTAATCCAGAAGATTAAGATGCATGGAATTCTTAGTAACTTGGTTGTATGGATTCAGAGCTGTGTCTTACTTATAGAAGACCGAGCGAGGGTTGTAGTGGAGGGGGTTATTCAGGCTGAATATCTGATTTAATAGGCATTTGAAGAGGAAAGGAGTTGCAAAAAGAGAGGTTGGGTTGATGAGAGTAGAAGTGAAATATTTTCTGTGACACAGTGAGCACAGCTCAGTTGAGATTACGACCCACTCTACATCAATGGGGTCTGTGTGGAAAGGGTACCAGCTTTCAGGTTCCTGGGTACGCACATCGCAGAGGATCTCACCTGGTCTACCAACACCATCACCACAGTAAAGAAGGCACAGCAGAGACTCCACTTCCTGAGGATCCTCAGGAAAACCAACCTGCAGGAGAAGCTCATGTTGTCCTTCTATCGCTGCTCCATCGAGAGTGTGCTGGCATACTGTATAACCACATGGTATGCCAGCTGCTCAGAAAAGGACAGGAAGGCCCTTCAGAGGGTCATCACGACGGCCCAGAAAATCATCGGCTGCTCACTGCCCTCCCTGGAGCACCTGTTCAGCCTACGCTGCCTCAGTAGAGCAGGCAAAATAATAAAAGATCCATCCCACCCCGGCCACCGTCTGTTTGTTCATCTGCCCTCTGGTCGACGTTTCAGGTCGATCAAATCCCGAACAAACAGACTTAAGAACAGTTTTTACCCCAGGGCCATACGAGAACTGAACACTACCTTGCACTAGGCAACACCGTTAAAAAATCGGTCATATAATTGTATTTAATTGTATTTATGTATTTATTTGTTTTTGCATTTATTGCATATATGTTTGTACGCACCGTCAGGATTGGCTATTTTTTAATTTCGTTGTACTCGTTGCAATGACAATAAATGAATATTATTATAAACTGAATGCTTGAGACCCATCTTCATCAAATAATGAGATGCAGGTGAAGGTTTCATAAAGAAAGATTTTTGTTGAGATACTGGATAGGATGAAAATTGATAAAAGAATAGCCAAAATAAAATGGATGAATGATCTGGTCTGGATGGGAAGCATCCAATGTTGCTGGGGGAGATAAAAGAGGAAATTGCAGAAATCCCAGCCTTATTCTTCCATATATCTGTAGATTCAGGAAGTGGTGTTTGAAGGCAGGAGAACTGCAAATATTACACTCTTGTTTAAAAATGGATAGAGAGATCAACCCAGTAACCCCAGACCCATCAGTTTAACCTCAGTGGTGGGGAAAACTTTAAGAATAATCATGGACATAATTAGCAGTCACTTTAACAAGTTTGATTGATCAGACAAAGCCAGCATTGATTTGTTAAATTAATTCATGTCCAAATGGAAACATAGAATGCTATAAGCAATATATAACTAATATATAACTATATATATAATACATATAATATATATAATATATAATATAAATATATAATATATAACTATATATATAATTATATATATAATATATAACTAATGAGCCCATTAGACTGCTTCAATCGTAGCTAACCATCTATCACAATACCATATTGCTGTCCTCTCTCCATACTTCTTGATGTATTTTGTGTCTAGAAATCTCTCTTGTTCTTTCTTCAGTATGGTAAATAACTTGACCTCAGCTTTCTGTGATGGAGAATAACATAGGTTCACCACCCTATGAGTGAAGGATCTGATGCCAAGAGATTGGACTAGGGAATGCAGAGCCAGAGGACCTTCCTTGGGTTGGAGGGGAGCATGCTGGTGGGAGGGTAGTTCAAGTTGGAGATCTCTAGCACACCATGTTCCCTGTTACTCAATAAAAACCTAATCCAGTTTCATGTTTTATTCTGCCGAATCTCAGTCTATCCTTCTTAGGATGCATGTCAATAACTGCTCACAATACATGGTCTAACTATAGCTTTGCATAGGTGTAGCAATAAACCACAACACACTTGTATTCAAATTACAGAATGGTTACAGTGCAGAAGGAGACCATTGTGTCCATACCATCTCTACATTGAAGCAAGCCAATTCATCAGGGTGCTGTAATCATCTTGGGGGTTTCTGTCATATTCTTAGAATTGAAGAGATTAGTCCTACAACACATTCTTTGGTCTGCTACGTTAATATAGTATAGATAATTCCATGTTACCTTCTGATAATTGCATGCATAATTTGACAATGATTAAAAATGTTTAAAGATTCACTTTATACCTGCAAATACTTGTTATGAATGCAGACATCATGCCAACTGTATTCTAACCTGGTTGTACCTCTCCAGCTTCGCATATAATTTTTTTGCGAATGGTCAACATATTTCCTCATCAGCCCCTGACAGAAATCATTCTATAAATGATTAACATGTATACTGTTAACTATACGCGAACAATAAATTTCATTGCCTGTGCTATATATATGACAGTAAACTAATCTGAACCTGAATTTAAAAGGTGACTAGCATGAGGCTTTTTGTTTTAGGCTTCTTTTGGCTTTCAAGCATTTTGACTGCACTTACTGAAGTATTAATTTTCTTTAGTACACCATATGTAAACTGTATGTTTTATATGTATTATACCATACCACTGTATTTTTTTATATGTATTACCCAAAATAAGTTTGGGCAGAATAAGATGAATTTCTTTCAAAAGCTCTAACCTATTCAGATTGTTCAGGTTAGACAGGAGCTTTATTGCAGAAACGTGTAAGTCGAGAAAATCATTCCTGCAGCTTTGAATTTCTATGATAAAACATTACATTTCAACCCTGTATGTGTCAACAATGGCACAAAAAATCAGAGGAATGCAGGGCAAGTCAAAGTGCATTTTGCACACTTCACACTGCACCTCAAAAAGATTTTTTTTAATGACTTTACAGTGCTAACTATTTCAATTTTCAAGTTTGGATTTAATGCAAGTGATAAAAAGGTACTATTTCCCAAATGGATGCACTCTTTCTTAGAAGCGTGCAAATATGGTTTTGGCATGTTAGTCTGGAATGTGGAGTATGGATGAAACTAACAGATTGCTCCCTGAAGAGCGGAGTCAGGAAAATACAGAATAACACGTTCATTATGTACTGTTTCGATTAATTCCTAATTTCGTAGCAATAAACGCATGGCAGCTAAATTGGAAAGCTTTATTTGCACAGGTTGCAAATGTCATGGAGATATTGAGGCATTCACTTACAAAGGCATTTTCCCATTTATTGCTGTAATTCATTCAACTATATTGAAAATAAATCTCTTTTTTTCGACCTGAACCTGAGCAACTTTTATAAGGTTTTGGGATTGTTCTTCGATTACATTTCACATATATTTTCTTGAAATAATTTCCTCCTCTGAATTTTCTTCAAATAGCAGTCAATTTTGTTTAGTATCGGGCAATGGAAGTCCCAGATGTGTCATTGTTGAGAGATTTTGCAGAGGAATGTTCAGAAACTTGTGTGCTCTTTTGGGGAAGCGTTTAAATATCTTGTAACTGGAAAGCCTAAAGTCACAAGTATTTTAAAATTTAAATATTCCGAAGAGCCTGCAATCTTTATCAATGTTTGACACTGTGACTTAGGTAATAGTCACATCTCGTTTCATCTAATGAGTATTAAAATGCATTATAACATTATACTATAAATTTTGTTTTATATGATGGAATATTCTAAATCAAAATCAAAAAATATCAATTGAAGGAAAGATCAAGATTGAAAAGTAAATCTGCATATCTGAATTCAATGGAGAATAAATAACTAAATAGATCAGTTTCTATTTTATGCAGTCACCATTTATATATACTGATATAAGAATGTTTGTTTTCATTTTAGGCAATCTTGAACGGATTCAATTGATTCTAAGTTGGTAATTTGAGCTCATTTTGAAGATATTAATAAAATATTATTTTAATAAAAAAATACTTTTGCAAAGTTCTGTTTAGTTTAGTTTAGAGGTACAGTGCGGAAACAGGCCCTTCGGCCCAGCGAGTCTGCACTGTCCAGCGATCCCCGCACATTAACACTATCCTACACACACTATGGACAATTTACACTTATACCAAGCTAATTTACCTGCAAACCTGTATGCCTTTGGGGTGTGGGAGGAAACCTAAAATCTTGAAGAAAACCCATGTGGTCCCAGGGAGAACGTACAAACTCCGTACAGATAACACCCTTAGTCGGGATTGAGCCGGAGCTGCAAGAGAACTTTATCGCTGCACCATCGTTCCGCTCTGTTGTGAATTTATTTTTCCACATTGATTATCATTTCTCTACTTTGATGTGGTTGCGTCTCAATAGTAAGAAACTGAGGTAGAGTTAACAAGTGATACCAGTGATATGGTATACTCTTAATGGCTTCTTTGTGCCTCATTCAGAAACTCCATTGGGAAAAGTGTGGTGAAAAATCAGAGCATGCCTATCAACTCCGACCTCAGTAAGGACCAGGACCCATTACGATTTGCGTACTGCCTCAATAGGTCAACAGAGGATGCAATCTCACTGGCTCTCCACTTTGCATTGGACTACCTGCACAATAAGAACATGTACGCTGCTGCTCGGAGCCTGCAGCTCAGTGTTCAACAGCATCATCCACTCTAAACTTATCAACAAATTCAGACAACTGGAACTCTGCTAATAGGCTGACCACAATCTGTAAGAGTTAGCAACAGCATTTCCTCCTTGATAACTATTAACGAAGGTGCACCTCAAGGCTGTGTGCTCAGTCGCTGTCTCTATTCCCATCACTGTGTAGCTATATACAGTTCAAACACCATCCTCAAAAAGCCGAGGATCCATGAACCTGTCTTCATTAATGGAATGGTGGTTGAGAGTCAACAGTTTCAAGTCTCTGGGAGTGCATATATCTGAAGATCTGTCCTAGGCCCAGCACATTGATACAATCACAAAAGGTGGTCAATGCCTCTAATTCCTATGAAGATTGAGAGATTCAGTTTGTCGATGAATTATCTATCATGGTTTGGGTCGGCAACTCGAATGCCCAGGAACATAGGAGAATACAGAGATTGGTAGACACCGGCCAGTCTGTCACAAGGACTGACTTTCCCACCATGGAAGGGATCAATAGGAGGGGAACTGCCTCAAAAAGCAGCCAATATTATTAAAGATCCATGCCAGACTGGCCAACATTAATTGAGTGACCTCTCTCCTCATGCATTCTCTACCTCCACTTATAGATTCAAATATTGCAAATGTTGTCTTCAAAATCTTATCCACCCATCCTGGGCATGCATTCCATGTTCCCCTGATCCTCTAAATTTTGTGCTGCACAATTTATCATGTGATCCCTTGTCTTGTTTGACCTATATCAAATTTCTCTATATTGAAATCCACCTGCCATTTTCTGAGCAAGCCTAATCACCCCTTTGATATCTTCCTTTAGCTGAGAATTACTTCCCTCACTGACAATCATTTAGTCAAAATGTTATCGTAACAAGTCTGTTAATTCTGTAGCCTATTGTGTTTGAACCATTTATAACAGACCAATAACAGCAACAGACCAAGTAATGACCTGCAGAACTCCACTGTATTCTGGTCTCCGATTGCAGATCAATTCCAGTGATTATTATACTTTTGCTTTCTGCCACAGAACTAAATTCTAATCCATCTGCACCTTTTGATTTCTTCATTATTCTTCAAAGTAGGACATTTTCTTCAGATGCTTTGCTAAAATGCATATACACTGCATGCTTTACAGTCATCAGCACTTCTTGTTGCACCCTTGAAAAATTCAAAGTATTCAGACCTGACCTTCCGCTAATAACTCCATGCTGACTATCATTGTTTAGCACAAGGTCCTCTAAATGCCATCTGTCGGAAGGTTTTTTACCAGTAATTTCTCACTATTGACTAATTTGAGTTTACCCATTTTATTCCTTTTTGAGCAATAAAACCATGGAAGGAATCTGCCTGTTTGTTTAGATTGGAGATACAGCATGGAAACATGCCCTTCATCCCACCGAGTCCGTGCCGACCAATGATCACCCACACATTAGTTCTATCCTACACACTAGAGACAACTTACACAAGCAAATTAGCCTACAAACCTGCACATCTTTGGAACGTGGGAGGGAACCCAGAGAAAACCCACGAGGTCACGGGGAGAATGTACAAAAACACCGTACGGACAGCACCCTTGGTCAGGATTGAACCCGGTTCTCCAGCTTTCTTAAGGCACCAACTCTTCCACTGCACCACTGTCCTTTGAAACATCACCCCAGCCAAAGAGCATGGGAAAGGGATGGTTACATTAGAATGATTTCTTCCCTTGGTTCATTTACATTTTAATACACTTGATCATTTATCCACTTTTAAATATTAAGAGTCCCATAACGTATGCACTTCCTCTATGTTTATCATACCCAATACTTCAGTATTTTACTTCCTAAATATCAATGCTCAAAGCACCACCACCCCCACCCCACCTCCACCTCTCAGTAAAGGCATGCCAAGTGTTCTGCCTGCGCAATCAGATCTCCATTTTGGTCTCCAGCAGGTCTTAATTGGTAGAATATTTTTGGGTCTTCAATGATTTTTACCTCCAAATATTTCTCATGCATTCTCTTTTCCTCTTAATTTCCATTTGTGATTACACCCTGCACATTCCTTACTCATTTAATTAATTTTTTAATCTTCCATACATGAACCATGTGGTCTGCATTCATGATGTGAATTCTGTGGAGTTAAAACCTAAATAGGTCATTAATAAGAGCTTCCAATGTGTTTTACGCAGAATTTCCCAGCAATATAAATCCTTTTCCATTCATCGTACAAATCCTTGGCAGTCCATCCTTTGTTGAGGATGCAGCACTTCAACATATTGAAAGTATTTGTCGTCATGTCAAAGACAAGCATAATCCTTCATGTCAAATAATGAATGAAAAACACTCGATTAAATTTATCCACTTTCTTACAGTACTTGAAAAATTCAAAAATCTCTACTATTTTTAAGAGTTCAATCCTTATTATATATGACGAGTTAAGTGTGGTTGATATTACTTAGCTGGATTGTACTACCAGCTGACATATCTCTTTAGTAAAATTTGACTATGAAACAAAAAAATGATTTTATAAATGGTAACTTTTCAAAAATCCTGTCAGATGTATTTATTTCCATTTAGAGTCACAGTCATGGAGTCATACAGCATGGAAATAGGCCCTTTATCTCAACTATTCCATGCCGACCAAATAGTTCCATCTAAACTAGTCCCATTTTCTTGCGCTTAGCTCGTATCCCTCTAAACCTTTCCTATCCATGTACGTCCAAATGTCTTTAAAATGTTGTTAATTGTACCTGCCTCAACAACTTTCTCTGGCAACTTGTTTCATATACCCACCACACTTTGTGTGAAAAAGCTGTCTGTCATGTCCTTATTAAATCTTTCTTCTCTCACCTTAAACCTATGCCGTTGTTGATTCCTGATTCCTGTCCCCTGTGCATTCACCCTTTCTATTCCCTTTGTGATTTTATTCACCTCTATAACATCACCCCTCAACCTCCTGCACACCAAGGAATAAAGTCTCAGGCTACCCAACCTCCCTCTATAGTTCAGGCTCTTGAGTCCTGGCAACATCCTTGTAAATTTTCTCTGCACTCTTTCCAGCACAATGGCATCTTTCCTATAGCAGGGCGATCAAAATTGAGCACAATACTTCAAGTGAGACATCAATGATGTCTTGTACAACTCTAACATAATGTCAAACTTCTATACTCTATTCCCTAACTGATGGAGGCCAGTGAGCCAAAAGCCTTCTGCACTACCCTATCTATCTGCGACGCCAGTAAATCTTGACAATTTTCTTTCTAGGAAGTTTGCCTTCAATAGATACAATATAGTGCTTGTCCTGCACATGTGAAAATTAAATTGGGTTGCATATTTCTTGACAATCTTATATTCCTAAAATACTTCATTTTTCATAGATTTTGAATCAAAGTGTATGCACAATGTTAAGATAAAAAGTTACTTCAGTGAGAATATTGCCTCTTTGGTTGGAGGTTCACCTCTCAGTTAATAGGTGTTTTGTTTAAGTCCCACTCTAGTGCCTTTGATATAGTATCTAGTGCTCTTGTGCTTTATTGAATGTAGAGCTGAGGATCTCTTTACTTGTGCAGCGTATCCTGATAAGGAGCAGGAACATTCTGACCAATATTTATTATCTAACCTGGTCACCAGAACACTTCACCTCCTCATTGTCACAGTGTTGTTTCTGACATTTGATTGCAAGCAAATTGGTGCAGCATTTTCAGTTAGAGTGACAATGGTTCTAACTGTGTTTCTTTACATGTTTATTGCCTTTGTATTTGCTGAAGGCTTGAAAAACAATGTATCATAGTTCAATTTTCTCTGGATGCTGTCAGCCATGTTTCTCATAGACTTTAAGGCTAATTCATTTTATGGACCTTTATACACATGGGAGTCCAGCAGCCTTGCACATTGTTTTGAAGAGAGCCATTCCTTTCTTCGTGAAGACAGTTAATTGCTGCTTGCCAACAATTAGACGATACCACTGTGCAGCATCTGGAGAATGAGGTCAAGGTTTCTGTTGTAGCACAGGCAAAGGCAACCCTAAGTATGAGTGCAGTCAAGCACACTCAAATTACTGTTATTGTGATCTGTCCTATGGCAGATAATAAGACAAAGTGATGTGCTGGAAATGGTAGTAGCTCTACGGAGTTTGAATCAGCTCCCCTCTCAGATTGCCAGGATTTGTGCTCCTACCAGTACCATTCTCAAAGCCGTTATTGTTCCACACCCAACAGCCATTGCACAGGGTGATTCTGGTGCATACTAAGGTTGGCTTTCATGTGCTTAGGTAATTAGGTACTCCAACAATAATGGACACAATGTGAATGGGGATAGTTGCATGCGGCTGGAAACACAAGCTCTGCTATATAAGCAGTAGATCCCAGGAAAAGAAAAAAGAAAATATAAAATAGGATCTGCCTGTCATCTGTCTCCAAAATCTGAGCATTAAGCTCTAAAGACAACAGAAGATACCAAAGACTGCAGAGGCTGGAATCTTGAGCAAAACATAAAGTGCAAGAGGATATAAGAAAATAACTGCAGATGCTGGTACAAATCGATTTATTCACAAAATGCTGGAGTAACTCAGCAAGTCAGGCAGCATCTTGGGAGAGAAGGAATGGGTGACGTTTCGGGTCGAGACCCTTCTTCAGACAAGAGGAGCTCAGTGGGCCAGGCACCATCTGGGAAGGAAATGGGCATGCTCCGTTTTGGGACGAGACCCTTCTTAAGAAGTTTGAAGAAGGGTACTGACCCTAAGTGTCGACTGTTCATTCCCTCCCAAGATGTTGCCTGACTCGCTGAGCTTCTTCAACACTTTCCATTTTGAATAAAGGCAACAGTCCAGGTCATGTAGAAAAAATACATAAAAGCTAAATGATACTTTCCAAAAGCTTGCTGGTCACACTTTTGAACACAGAGGCCAAACATTTCCCACTTCCCTATAGCAGGAAGCTATACTTGCTCCCTGTCTACCCTCCCTCGCAGCAGTAACTTTAGCTGGAAATCTGTTGTTCATGTTCTTCTTGTGCCCATCTCCAATTGTAAAATCTGGGTGGGAGGCTGGTGCAGTGGCGATAATTCAAAACAAAAATGTATGGCCATTGTTCTTGTCCCAGCTCTTTAAAGAGCTCTTTAAAACTGCAGTTGGCACCAACGAGAGTCATGCTCAGGCCGCCATTTAGTGGGCCTTGGGGCAAAATGTAAAATTAGGCTTGTTCTGCTTTATTGTTTCCTGAACACCAAAGGCCAAATTATATTTTTTATGTCTGAACTGCAACCAAGTGACAATTGTAGATAACCCGGTAAATTCTGCAGAAACCATAGATCCCAAACAAGTTAAAAAGCCTTGTTTGTCAAGGAGACAAATTTCCGTTAGAACAGAGGCAGAAGCATGGGAGGGAGCAGACTTCCCTAAAATGCAGAATCTCACTGATTGCATCCAGTTAGCCATGGATTCTAAAAAGTAATCCCCTGTAAATATGATGAGGTATTCCTGCCTCATGCACTAGTTCACCCCAAGCAGCACCTTTTCATTCTAGTTGGCAGAATGTTGCTTTTATCACCTCCCTGGGTCTAGTATATCTGCAAGTGAGATTGTGGCCTAATTCCACGCTTCCCTCTCAGTGAGGCAAGACCATGGCCTGTATCATGAACGGGGTATAAAACTGTAGCCATTTCTACTTTAATGTTGCACAATAATGTTTTTTATATCCTTAATTTGTTAGGTTTTTTTTAACGTTGTTTTTCTGATTGAGCACAAGCAAGAATTCTTGCATAGATAACGGTTTCCGAGAATCATTCAGGGAATGTAAAATAATATGAAGATTTATTATTTTCAAGTATAATATTCTTAATTAGAATTAGACTCGTGAACTGCAACAAATGTCTTTAGGAAATCTTTAGGAATCACTGTGGTCATTCATCAGCCATGTAAAAATCAACTCACATTTATCTCAAATCTGGATGTTTAATAATTATTTACAAATACATCTTAATCACGTTGATTTTATGCAATTATTCAACAATTACAGTTCCCCACATTCTCTGATTGTATGTGATGAGAATGTACAAGGCATGATTTGTAAGTTTGCAAAATTCACTAAAATAGGTGGTATTGTAAATGGTAAAGATGGTTATCAAAAATTAGAGCAGGATCTTGATCATCTGGGCAAGTGGGCTGAGGAATGGTTAATGGATTTTAATACACATTAGGGTGAGGTGTTGCATTTAGGGAAGTCAAGTCAGGGCAGGACCTTCACAGTGAATGGTTGGACCCAGGGGACTGTTGTTCCACAGAGGGATATAGGAGTACAGGTAGATAGTTCCCTGAAAACGGGTTCACAGGTACATAGGGTGGTAAAGAAGGCTTTTGGTACATTGGCCTTCATTAGTTACAGATATTGAGTATAGAAGTTGGGATGTTATGTTACAGTTCTATTGGAAGTTGGTGAGACCACATTTGGAGTATTGTGTTCAATTTGGTCACCCTGCTATCGGAAGGATGTCATTATGTTAAAAAGAGTACAGAGAAGATTTACGAGAATGCTGAAGATAGACACAAAAAGCTGGAGTAACTCAGCGGGTCAGGCAGCATCAGGCAATGTGAGGATGCTGCTAGGTCAAGAGGGCCTGAGCTATAGGGAGAGATTGGGCAGGCTAGGAATTTATTCTTGAAGCACAGGAGGCTGACCCATGATCTTATAGAGCTGTTTAGAATCACGAGGGGAATTGATAAGGGTGAATGCAGAGTCTTTTACCCAGGGTGGGAGATTCAAGAACAAGGGGACAGGTTTAAGATGAGAAAGATTTAAGGGGAACCTGAGGGTCAACCTTTTCATTCCGCAGGTGGTGAGTATATGGAATGAGCTGCCAGAGGAGGTAACTGAGGCAGATAAAATAATATTTAAAGGACATATGGACATTTACATGGACAGGAAAGGTTTAGAGGGATATGGACCAAATGTAGGCAAATGGGACTAGTTTAGATGGGGCATCTTGGTCTGCATGGGTGTTGGGCTGAGGGGCTTGTTACTGTAGAGTATGACTCTACGATTGTTGGCCTCAGACTTCTAAGAAATCTGGCAATAGTCCATATCACGACGAAGTTTTACAATTGAGTGAAACTTACCCCAATGTCCCGCGGCATAAGGGACCGCATTCTCTCCTTTTTTCACCTTTTCTATTCATCCCTCTCCCCCCATTATCTAGATTCGTTACCCTCTCCCGTCTAGTTCCATGTTCCCATCGTCAGTGCACCTGTCCACCTAGAATTCTAGTCCCTTGGCCCTACTTTCCGATCTCCACTCCTATCTGGTTCCAACTACTCTTCATCCCTCCCTTATAAGGTTCCACATCACCTTCCAGCCTCTGCCTCTACCTCCCTCCACTCATCCGCCTCCATCTGCCCAAGTTATTTTCTTACCTGTTTCCACTTAACACCTACAAGCCCCGGACTCAAAATTCCCCCCTTCCCTCCCCTGTCTCTCCATCTGTTCATAATCCCTCACCTCATCTGGTTCTACCTGTCACCTAAAGCCCCCTGTCTCTTTCCACTTTCTCACCTCTTTATCTTGGCTATCTTCCCTTTACACCTTCAGTCATGATGCAAGGTTTTGATCTAAAATGTTGACCAGTTCTTTCCTCCACAGATGTTGCTTGATCTGCTGTGTTCCTCCAACAGCTTGTATTTTCCCCTCCAGATGCTATCACTACGGTTACATCAAAACATTTCTACAAAGAGCTTTGACTTGACATCAGGGAGGTCCATTTGATTTCATCCATTCGGCATCGTTGACAGGAAGGATGGTCTATCACCTCATACAGTTGCTGTTATTGTTTCACACTGGTAAATAGTTTCACACCACAAGAGGATGAACCATTAGCTTCCTGAACAGAAACAATATTTACTAAGAATGTCACATGCGCAGTGTAAATGTGAATTTAAAAATCCTGGGTATTCCCAAATATTACTGCTCTTGCAGTCTTACACAAACTAATCATCCAAGGGATGATTCAAACCTTGCACTGATTTAATGAAAAATACAACTATTGGGCAATTATTCATCAAACATTTGCATTTGCCTATATTTTTACTTCAATTGTTTTTCAGGTCATATTGCAAAACCAGCTTAATTTTATTAATGCTTAATTTAATGAAAGCTGAATTGTAACAGTAGCTGGTTTAACATAAACAGTGTAGCACATGAAAAGGCCCTTCGGGCCACAATGTCTCTGTCAGACAATGTCAAGACCCACTCTTTTCTGCTTTTACATAATCGATACAGACGTACAGGTATGTAGGTTAATTGGCTGGGTAAATGTAAAAATTGTCCCTAGTGGGTGTAGGATAGTGTTAATGTATGGGGATCACTGGGCGGCACGGACTTGGAGGGCCGAAAAGGCCTGTTTCCGGCTGTAGATATATGATATGATATGATATCTCTACATTCCCTGCATATCCATTAACATGTGCATCTTCAAAAGTCTCTGAAAGAGGCAGTAGATACAAAAGCAAGGCAAAAGAGGGAATCTATTGGCCAGTTAGCCTGACTTCAATGATTTTAGAATCCATTATTAAGGATGAGTTTTCCGAGGACTTAGAAGCACATGATAAAATAGTCTCTTGCCCAGAGTAGGGGAATCGAGGACTAGAGGACATAGGTTTAAGTTGAAGGGGAAAAGATTTATTTGGAATCCGAGGGGTGACTTTTTCACACGAAAGATGGTGGGTGTATGGAATGAGCTGTCAGAGGAGATAGTTGAGGCAGGGATTATCCCAACTTTTAAGAAACAGTTAGACAGGTACATGGATAGGACAGGTTTGGATGGGATATGGGCCAATCGCAGGCAGGTGGGACTAGTGTAAGTAGGACATGTTGGCCGGTGTGAGCAAGTTGGGCCGAAGAGGCTGTTTCCATGCTGTATGACTAATAAATGACAGTTGCTTGCCTTCTTGAACAGTGGTAACATTTCTGCTTGAAAATGAAGTTTTGATTTGTTACTTTGGATACTAATGTTATCTGGTATATTTTTCTACTCTACTCTGATAGTTACTGAAGTTGAAAGAAAACATTCTCAGAGATTTTTAATTGCGAGAAAATATATTTGTAAAACTCTATGGGACCTTCATTGGTTAAATAATTGCAATTCAGATTTTGCTGCTCAGCAGATTTGAATACAGTGGTGAGGGACAAATGTGGCAGTACCACCAAATAATGCCTGGTATTTCCTCCTGATGGCACGCTACAATTGGTTTTTCTACAGTTAATCAGCTTCTTTCTGGCATTGTAAAGAGATCTGGTATTTGGCAGTGTCACATTTTACAATGGATACATTAATATATTGCGGAATACTTTACAAAGGATGGCAGGATTGCAGAATAATGAAGTAGAATTTTTGAGGACTAGTTGAAGAGTGTTTTATTAATGTAGCACATTCCTGACTCAGAGCTGCAAGAAACCTGAACTGATGATCTAACATTTATACCACAAAGCAATTATTTTCTTTGTGCAACATCCATTCTGAGAGATAAATTGAATTATGCTTGGAAATAGGATACAAAACACAAATCATAACCTATTGGTGGAATTAAATAATTTTTTGCTGACAAGTGAGGCAACAACTCTTGGTTTTGGACATATTTGTTTCAGAAAATTATAATACTTTTGCTACACTTTTTCTGTACTTATTTAAATATTGACATACAAAAAAAAACGAAAACACGTAAAAGAGCATAATCTTAAATTAGATCAAACTTTTAATCATCATGTTCCAATTCAAGGTGGTAAGCAACTTCTAAGATGTGACCCATTTGCTTGTGTGGTCCATTTCTTCCTCCTGGCATCTTTTCCTTCTTTCCTTACGGATCTGCACATTCTTTTATAACTTCCTTTTTGCACTGTTAAACAAATCTGGGTTGGGAGATGGAAAGGGGAATGAAGATAAACAAACATTACAAGGAGGATTAAAATATGTCCAAAACAACTGTCCAAAATAACCTGGAGATACAGGAAACGGCAGACACTGGAATCTTGAGCAAAAATTTAAATGCTGGAGGTTCCAACCTGAAACATCATCTGTCCACTCCCTCCATAGATGCTGCCTGAATCGATGAGTTCCTCCAGCACTTTATGCTTTGTCCAACATAACATAGATGCACCACGTTAATATTCTCTGTGTTGTTTCTTTATTTACGTTAAAGCATGATTGGAAGAAAATTCAGGAGAGTAAGAATGTGCAGATAATTAATAATTGCAACAACATAAAGAATATGCCTTTGCAATGTAGGAGCAAACAAGAGCACCCGGAGGAAACCCATGTGGACACAAGGAAAACATGCAAACTCCACACAAACAGCACCCGAGTCAGGATTGAACCTAGGTCTTTGGCGCTGTGGGGCAGCAGCTTTGCCAGTTGCGCCACTGTCTCTTTCCCCTCCAGACCCTTCTCTGTTCCCTCCTGGTGTTTTATTACTTTAAAGCTACATATAAACATTAAAATATTTATCTCGCATCATTTCAAAGTGCATCCTTAACTACAGGAAAAATCTGTGATCTGAACATTCAGTCACTAATTACTCAATTACATAACATTAGCAAGAACATTTTGTTATTGGAAACATCATTCATTTCATCTTCTTGCAAAAGATATAATATTTTGAGTTTAATTAAACCAAAATAAATGTTTTTTTTGGAAGTATCTGACACAGTGGTCCTCTCAACTCAACAGCGAATTTGGGTAAAATGATAAGGCTGCAAACAAGTGCATGTACTGCTGATATTTGGGTTAACAGAGCCATGGCAGAGAGTGGTTACTTTACATCAGGCACTGCTGTTCCTGACCACGTGGAGCTAAGTGTGTAAATTGCAGAAGAGGTTGATAAAATTTAAATTTCCCATCAAAGAAATTCACCAAAATTATAAACTAACTTGAATTCATAGGGTTAAGTAAAGAATTTTGTGAAGATAAAAGTAGTTTTTATTAAGCATTCCTTGCTGGAGGCTGCGTCTGAAGTCTCACTGTGGGTTCGCTGCCTTGATGAATCACACGGTTTTCATAAAATTGAAATAAAACAAATGCATTTTTGGGTCAATAACACAATAGCTCCATGGAAACCACACATGATTATTTTAGATTTGATCAGCCAAGGGTGACTAATTCTTCTGGTGTCAGGTTTCTGCATTTATTGTAGTTTTAAGAAGAAGGCAGAAGTTTTAATAATATTTGTTCTGCTGACAGAATTGTTCTTAACATTATTCATTAATCTCATATTACCTGTCATAACCTGAGAGTGAAAAACAATACATATAAGTACTTGGAGTGGGTTCACTGGTCATTTCAGAAACTGGCAAAGGAGCAAACGCTTTGAAAGATGTTCTCACAGATTTGACAATCCTGGAGTTAGATTCCTTGCTCAGTAATAATTGCCCCTTAAATCCACCATATGATGAATGTTATGATTTGTCGTTTTTGAACATAGATTGCCAAAAATACGATGCTTTTGTTCCAAAGTGCTGGGCGTGACAGAGGCAATAGAAGCTCAGGAAAGGATGAGAGAGAGAAAAATGAGAGCTAGAAAATGGATTGAGGGTAGTGAATCGTTGGCAGCAGATTATCTTGCATTTGACGATTTGAAGATTTCCAGTTGTCTGAAAGCAGCAGTTTAAAGCCAGTATGGTTTATTCCACCACCAAATCTTAAAGGTGGATTATAAACCTTGCTGTTAGAACAAATGAATTGACAGAATTTGGTACTCTGATATAATAGTTCAGTATTGGCATTGGTTTACTATGATACAGAGAAAAAAATGTATTTGTGTGCTATCCAGTCACATCATAGTATATGTGAGTAGAATCAAGCCATGCAGCTAGTAGTGCAAAGAGAAAACATACCAAAGTGCAGAATGTAGTGTTTTAGTGAACTTTAAGGTGAGAGGGGAAAGATTTAATAGGAAACTGAGGGGCAACTATTACACTCAGACGGTGGTGGGTATTTGGAATAAGGTGCCAGAGGAGGTAGTTGGTCCATAACACAGTGTCTTCACATTAAACAGAGACATTTACAATGGTATGGGGGAGGGGTTGTCAAAGATGGACAGGGTAAACAAGTGAAGAGAAGGATCGGTGAAGGGTCGGTGAATGAACAGTGGCAGATATTCAATCAGCTTGTCCATTAATGCTCAGCAAGAGTTTATCCCAACCTAAAAGAGGAATTTGACCTGAAAGAGGCACAGTCTGTGGTTATCAAAGGAGGTAAAGGTTAATGTTGAATCGAAAAACATGTATACAAAATGGCAAGAGGACTAAAAAGATTTTAATAATCCAGCAGCAGAAGACTAAAATGTTCAAAAGAAGGGAGAAAATACATTTTGAGAAAAATTTGCATGGTCTATAAAAGCAAGCAATAAAAGTTTATTGGGTTACATATGTAGGAATAGGACAGCTAAGATAAATGTGGGGTATCTAGAGAATGCAGCTGGTGAATTAATAGCAACAAACAAAGAAATTGCAGATATGCTTAATAAACCTTTTACATCAGACACATGTTTACCAGACACATGTTCTAAGATATCAGATGGACTCATTTCAAATAACATGGTAGTTTTGTTCAAATAATAAAAATCCCAATTACAATGGATACAGAATTAGGAAAACTCAGGAGGATAAAGGAGGACAATGCCAGGACTCAAGGGACTGTGCACTCGGGTTTTAAAGGAAGTGGCTGCAGGGAATGTGGACCCTTTTGTTGAAACTTTTCAAGACTCACTAAACAGGGAGGTTTACCAGAAGATTGGAAAACAGCCAATGTGACTCACTTGTTCAAAAAAGGAGAAAGGCAGAAGGTAAGCAAATAGTTAGTGTTACATCTATTATTGGCAAGATGCTCGTCAATAAACAAAGAGGAAATAACTAATCATTCAAGAAAGCTGGATCTCATTAAACATAGTCAACATATTTTTTTGAAAGGTAAGTCATGTTTCACAAATTTGCTTGAATTCTTTGAGGATGTAACAGGGAAAGTTGATAGCAGGGAACACATAGATGTAGTATATTTAGATTTCCAAAAGACATTTGGCACAGTGTCACATAGGAGGAAGCTTCACAAATGAAAAGCAACGAAAAAGTGTGGTAACATGGATTAAAAACTGACTGTCTCATAGAAAACAGAGATGGAATAAATGGGTCCTTTACAGACTAGAAGGAGGTAACCAGTGGAATAATGTAGGATCAGACCTTAGCTGTCAATTGCTCACTATTTAACGAACATGGAGGATGGAGCAGTATATAAGGTTTCCAATTTTACCTTTGGTATAAAATTAGGCAGAAAGACATGCTATGAT
Source organism: Rhinoraja longicauda (assembly GCF_053455715.1). Lineage (NCBI taxonomy): Eukaryota > Metazoa > Chordata > Chondrichthyes > Rajiformes > Arhynchobatidae > Rhinoraja > Rhinoraja longicauda. The sequence continues at coordinate 27,565,876 of NC_135970.1, read as the reverse complement.
AGAGATATGGTGATTCTGGAATGAAATATAGATACATTGAGTGAGTGGGCAAAAGACTGGCAGATTGTGTTCAATGAGAGGAAGTTTGAGGTCATGCACTTTGGTAAGAAAAAGCAGTTTATTATCTAAATGGAGAGAGTGACATTCAAAAGGATCTTAGTGTTCTGGTGCAAGAATCACAAAAGGTTAGTAGGTTGGTGACACACAAGACTGCAGATGCTGAAAGCTTGAGCAAAAAACAGGATGCTGGAGGAATTCAGCTGCATAGACAGCAGTGGCAGAAGAAGATGGACAGACAATGTTTTGGGTCTGAAAAGGATTCCGACCCAACACGTCATCTGTCCATCTCCCTCTGCTGATGTTGCCTGGCCTGTTGAATTTCTCCTGCGCTTTGTTTTTTTGCTCAAGCTAGCAGGCTAGTCGAACAGATGGTTAAAAAGTGAGCAATTGATAGCCAAGGTCTGATCCTACATTATTCCACTGGTTACTTCCTTCTAGTCTGTAAAGGACCCATTTATTTCAACTCTGTTTTCTATGAGACAGTCAGTTTTTAATCCATGTTACCACACATTTTCGTTGCTTTTCATTTGTGAAGTATCCTATGTGACACTGTGCCAAATGTCTTTTGGAAATCTAAATATACTACATCTATACGTTCCCCTCTATCAACTTTCCCTGTTACATCCTCAAAGAATTCAGGCAAACTGCATTATGACCATTGCAAAAGGCTTGGAATTGAAAAAGGGAGATTTAGTGTGCTCCTCACCTGGAATATTGCATGCAGATTTGGTCCTCTTCCCTAACAAAATGTAGTAACACTGGAGATTCAGCAGGCTAACTCCTGAGGTGAGGGACTTGTTCCACTGAGAGAAACTAAATAGTTTGAGCCTAAAGCCTTTGGAGTTTAGAAAAATGAAGGGTGACCTTATTTAAACATAAAAGAAAAGGGGTTGGAAGTTTCCACTGGTGAATCACGACCAAGGGTTCATAACTACAAGAGATCAGTCGTTTAAAAGTGAGGCACATAGTAATTTATTCTCTCAGAAGATGGTGAATCTCTGGAATTCTCTGCCCAGTGGAAGATGGAAGCTGGATTGAGAAGTATTTAAAGTAGTGCTGGATAAATATCATTTTGAAGAATAAAGGGTTACAGAGAAATGGCACAGAAGAGAATTTGAGGCCAGCATAGATCAGCCACGATCACATTAAATGGTGGCACAGGCTTGAAGACCAGATGGCACACGCTTGGTCCTATTTATCGTGTTCTTGTGTAACGGAACCGAGGTCCATCCTGTGACCACACCCGAGGTCTGAACTGTGACCACACCTGAAGTCAGTTTCATGACGGAACCCGAGGTAGGCTCCATAACCTCGCTTGAGGTTGGTCCTGCGATGACACCTGAAATCCGTTGCGTGACCGCACCCAAGGCCTGTGCCTTGATCACACTAGAGAAATCTCCGGAAGAAACTCACATGACAATCGATCCCTCTGAGAAACTCCCACCAGGTTCCGACCAACCATGGCTAACCTGGCGCAGTCTCAACAGACTGCGGACAGGCATGGGAAGGAGCAAATCGAACATGCTGAAGTGGGGATATACTGAAGATGCGGCAGACTGCGATTGCGGACGTGTCCTCCAGATTATGGAACATCTCCTGAGCTGTGACATGCTGCATGGCACATGCACTGTAAAGGACCTTGCAGAGGCCAATGACATGACACTAAAATTTTCAAAATGCTGGAGTAACTCAGCAGGTCAGGCAGCATCTCGGGAGAGAAGGAATGGGTGACGTTTCGGGTCGAGACCCTTCTTCAGACTGAAGAAGGGTCTTGACCCGAAACGTCGCCCATTCCTTCTCTCCTGAGATGCTGCCTGACCTGCTGAGTTACTCCAGCATTTTGTGAATAAATACCTTCGATTTGTACCAGCATCTGCAGTTATTTTCTGACACTAAAATTTGCTCGCTATTGGCGAAAAGCTGTGTGATGACACGAATAAATAAAACCAGATGTTTGTCCTGTGACCACACCTGAAGTCCATCCTGTGACATCGGAGGTCCACCCCATGACGGACACAAAATCAGTCCCATGACCTCGCTCGAGGTCCGTTCCATGAGAGAACCAGAGGAACCTGTGAGCTCACCCAAGGTAGGTCCCGTGACCTCATCCAATGTCCATCCCGTGATGATGGCCTGAGGTCTGTCACATGATGACACTCGATGGCTGTCCCATGACCACACCCGAGGTTTGATGGAACCTCTTTGCCTTTAAGAATTAGCTTTGGACATTGAATGCCAAAGCCGAATGTTGTGAATGTGGACTGTCATTTCTTTCCAAGCATAACATGAAATCTGTGGAGTCGTGCCCTTGAGTTTCTTCAAGCGATAAAAGGTGACTTAATAACATGCTGAGAGAGAGCTCCCCTCATCACCTTCTGCTTAGCTTACCCTTCTCTGCCCTTTTCTCCGGAGCATCTGGAGAAACCCCATGCAGTCACAGTGAGAAAGTACAGTCTCCGTACAGACAGTACCTGTAGTCAGAATCAAACCAGGGTCTCTAGCGCTGTAAGACAACAACTCTACTGCTGTGTCACTAAGCAGCCCATCTGCAGTCATCCTTATATCTTGGAGCTTTCAAACAATGGATGACCAGAGAAGTTTCATCAAAAAGAAAAAGGAAGCATAGGAAGAAATGAAAATCAGGCAGAGCCTTTGAGAATTATAAAACAAGAAGGAAAGAATTCAAACAGGCAAATAGAAGAGCCAAACGGGGTCATGAAATGTTATTGGCAAGTTGGATTAAAGAAACTCCCAAGGCCTTTCATATGATCATTGATTACATAAGGGAAACTAGGGAGAGGGTAGGGCCACTCAAGGATAAAGGATGGAAGTTATGCTTGTTGGTGAGGTACTTCATATCTGTATTCACCAAGGAGAAGACTTAGAAGATAGTGCCAGATATGCTTGGGTAGTTCGAGATTTTTAAAAGTTAGTATTGGGTTTCTTGAAAAGCAGTAAGGTGGATAAATGCCTAGGGCCTGATGTGATCTATCCAGGCTATGAAGAGAGGAGATTATAGAGGCCTTGACAAAGATCTTTGTGTCCTCTCTAGACACAGGTGAGGTCCTGCAGAATGAGAGAGTAGGCAATGTTGTTCTTTTGTTTAAGAAGGGGAAGTTGAGATAATCCAAAAGATTAAAGGCTAGTGAGCCTCATGTCAGGGGTAGAGGAGCTATTAGAGAGGATTCTCCGGGTTAGGATTTACTCACAATTGGAAGAGAACGGCATAATTGGGAACACTCAGCAGGTCATGGCTTGACTGAGTTTCTTGAGGAGGTGACAGAGTGGTGAAGAAAGCATATGCTTGCACTTATCAGTTGGATCATTGAATAAGAGGGTCAGGAAGTCATGTTGCAACTTTATAAAACTTTTATTCAGCTGCATTTGAGGTCTTGTGTGAGGTTCTGGCCACCTTTTTACAGGATTGTTAACAGAGGAATGAACACAGGACAGGAACGGGACATATCTAAAACTTGAATAGTTTTCTCTTGTGTGTCAGGGAGACCTGACAGAAAGTATATAAAATTCTGAGAGGCATAGATCGGGTAGACAGGCAGAATCCTTTTACCAGAGCAGATGTGTGGAACAAATATTTTACACAGAGTGTTGGGTGCCTGAAACACCCTGCCAGGGGTGGTGATGGACTCTGACATGATTGTGGTGTTTAAGAGGTTTTTAGATAGACACGTGGAGATGCAAGGAATGGAGGTATATGGATCATGTGCAGACAGAGGAGAACTTGGTGTCATGTTCGGCACAGACATTGTGGATCGAAGAGCCTATCCTTGTGCTGTATTGTTCTTTGTTTTATGTGTACTTTGTTTAATGGTAGGCTTGCCTTTGCACCAGGCCTATTGTTCCAGCTCATGCAGTGCAACTAGTGGGCATAGTGCAGAAGTACCCTTAGCAAAGAAATATTAATTTCAGAAACAGCAGCCTTTCATCAGAAGTAACGCAAGTAGCTTGTAGTGGCCTCCTGAGACTCCAGACGGTCTCCAGTGCATTGGCAGATAAGTGTTAGCTATGAGTGCCCTGCGAAGTTTCGAAGACAAAACAATATCTGATTTCATTCAACAGACACCATAAATGAGCATTGAAAAATGGATGACATCATGATGTGCATAAATGGCTGATGTGTGTTAGCATGTACCAGACCAAAAAATGTATGATTTAATTTTTCAAGTATTGTGATTCTCAAAGTCTGAATGCATCTCAACTTTATGTCAAAAAATATCGAAATTCATCTGCACAGCCCTGAAGATTAGTGCTACTGGGTTGAAAATCTGGCCTATTTTCCCTTCTGAATGCCTAAATTTTTATTTTCTTCTATTCATGATCTCTCCACTTTACCCCTTTGAATGGCCCTTTACCTGCCATTTTTCCAGCTACTTTTCTTTACCGTATAATTTTAATACAGATCATAATTTTATTGTGAAACAGTTTGCATGTGAATATCGTATATTGCTGATCTTAAAGTACCACAAGAGATTGGAAAGTGGACCAATTTTTTTAATGTCACAAAACTAATTTTACTCATCATGCATAGTTCCAATTTTGGATAAAACATATATAGACTCTTTTCCTTGCAATAGGTATGAATTTAATTTTAATATTTAAATAAGCTGTCATAAGGTCATGTGATCGGAGCAGAATGAGGCCACTTGGCTCATCAAGTCTACTCCGCCATTCAATAATGGCAGTTCTATCCCTTCCTCCTAACCCCATTCTCCCCATAACCCCTGACACCCGTACTAATAAAGAATCTATTTATCTCTGCCTTAAAAATATCTATTGACTTGGCCTCCACAGCCTTCTGTGGTAAAGAATTCCACAGATTCACCACCCTCTGACTAAAGAAATTCCTTCTCATCTCCTTCCTAAAGGAACGTCCTTTAATTCTCAGGCTATGACCTCTAGTCCTAGACTTGCCCACTAGTGGAAACATCTCCCCACATCCACTCTATCGAAGCCCTTCACTATTCAGTACATTTCAATGAGGTCCCTCCTCATTCTTCTAAACTCCAGTGAGTAGAGGCCCAGAGCTGTCAAATGCACCATTATATTATTTAGTCAGAAAATATAGTTTTCTGACACTGATTCAAATTGTTTCAAATTAAGTATCACATCAAGGATTTGGGGACATGATTTTTGAAAATGGAGATCAAAATCCCTCTGATGTAAGCTTCAGAGACATTTAATATTAACAGTAATTTAATATCAATATTTGCCCATGAGAATCATCCAGTGTAAATAATGAAGGACTACTGGAAGTATCAGCTATGTCAGGAGGTTTCTATATTCATCGCTGGAGCTTAGTACATTCGTAGGATGAGTTGCTCTTAACTTGACTTGCTAGAGTTCACTTCCATAATAACAGATCCAATGCCAAGAACACAACATGTGAGGACCTTGTGACAACATGCAAGGACATCTGTGGCATCAGGAACCCTCAGGCAAGAAATTTTAATTGCCGTTATTCACCAAGATACTGTTAATCATATTTGAAAGCTCCTAAGAACCGAGCTGGCAGCTATACAGAGAGCTGGCTTTGTAGGCTGAGAACCATCATAGTACCTACTTACACTGCCAACTATTTTTAAGTCCAAACATTGTTTAATTACACCCTTACTAATCAAGAACTTGTCAATCTCCGCTCTAAAAATACCTAAAGACTTGGCCTCCACATTCATCTGTGGCAATGAATTCCACAGATTCACCACTCTCTGGTTAAAGAAATTCCTTCTCATCACCTTTTCTTTTATTCTGAGGCAGTGCCCTCTGGTCCTAGTCTCTTCCACTAGTGGAAACATCCTCTCCACACCCACTCTATCCAGACCTTTCACTGTTCCAACATTTCAATAAGGTCCCCCCTCATCCTTCAAGCTCCAGTCAGTACAGGCCCAGAGCTGTCAAACACTCATCATATTTAACCCAGTTATCCCTGGGATTAGTCTTGTAAACTTCCACAGGACCCTTTCCAAAGCCAGCGCATCCCTCCTCAGATATGGGGACCAAAACTGTTCACAATAGTCCAAATGCAGTCTGACCAGTGCCTTATAAAGCCTCAGCATTACAATCCTGCATTTGTATTCTAGTCCTCTCGAAATGAATGCTAACATTGCATTTGCCTTCCTTACTACCGATTTAAATAGCAAATTAAACTTTTAGGAATGCTGTGCCAGCGCTCCCAAGTCCCTTTGCACCTCCGATTTCTAAATCCTCTTCCTATTTAGTAAATGGTTTACGCCTTTATTCCTACATTAAAATTCATGATTGCACACTTTGCAACGCTGTATTCAATCTGCCACTTCTTTACCCACTCGCCCAACCTGCCCAAGTCCTTCAGCAGTCTCCCTGCTCCCACTACACTACCTGTCCCTCCACCTACCTTTGTATCATCTGCAAACTTGGCCACAAAGCCATCTATTCCATCATCAAAATCGTTAATAAACAAAATGAAAAGTAGCGGACTCAACACTGACCCCTGCGGAAAACCACTAGTTACCGGCAGTCGTCCAGAAAGAGCCCCCTTTATTCTTTGCCTTCTGCCATTCAGCCAATCTTCTATCCATACTGGCATCTTCCCTCTAATACCATGGGCTCTCATCTTGTTTCGCAGCCTGATATGCGGCACTTTATCAAGGCGTTCTGAAAATCCAAGTAAACAACATCCACTGACTCTCCTTTGTCTATCCTGCTATTTGCTTCCTCATCATTTGTCCAGTTCCCTTATTCAATTCTATTTTAAAGATTGATGTAATTTTAAAATGTTTTTTGAACAGACTTCTCAACTAGTTTTACCATATTCAAAATGTATGTGCTTATGCCTTAAATCTGTGTTCCTACATGGTCGAGAAATAGTTCAGTTTAGTTTATTTGCTCATCCTTAATCTTTTTGCCAAAATGTATCTCCTTAGTATTTCTCTATATTAGTTTAATCTGGAAAGCGTATCCATTTCACTGGGCTGTTAAAGCCTTGCATTGTCCTCCATACTCCCTCAGCTTTCTTGAGTGTTTTGTCATCTACAAAACTTTGAAATTATGCTGGATAATGGCACAATGGTGCAGAAGGTGGTGCTGCTGCCTCAAAGTTCCAGGGACCCAGGTTTAATCCTCAAATCAAGTGCTGTCTGCGTGAAGTTTGCCCTGCGATTGTTTGGTTTCCCCCAGGACCTTCAGTTTTCTCCACACCCCCAAAAAACAAACTGATGAATTAGCAGCACCAGAGACTCCAGAGGCTGGAATCTGGAGCAACAAAAGAACTGGTGGAGGAACTCAGCAGTGGAAGCAGAGAGATGGCCAGAGTTTCATAGATCCTCCATTTAGGTTAATTGGCTAATGGAGTTACTGGGAAATATATAAGAGCAACAAAACAGATGGGATGTCTCTGCTGTAAGCAGGAATGGACCTGACGGGCCAAATGGCCCGCATTGTGTCCTAATAAGTAGGTTAAATCCAGGTGAATAAGTTGTATTTCTAACAGAGTATCACAGGGCACTTTCCTTCAATCTGAGGAACATTATTTACCATTTTACTCTCTTTGTTTTCTGTCCTTTGGACAGTTTTGTAATCACTTATAATCCGATAGTTATATTCACTGCAAAAGAGTTACAGGGATGTTAATAGTTAAAGGGATCTCGGGACAGGCTTTCCAATGTTTTTATGTATCTCTGAAAGAAAGCACTTTAATTTCATTCTGATTTAATAAAAGAGCTCTTGGCTGTCGTCTTTGCTCGAGTAAGACATATCTGAATGTCTATGTAGTTGTTTTAATGGCAATCAAATCAGTGAGGATGGCCTAGGTCAGTACAACACATGTACCCAGAAGACAGGGGATTTCAACGGAGCTGACAAAATAAAAATTATACAATAAACACATTGTTCTCTATTTTTATGTTGCAAATATGTCATTAACTCCACACAACAACCCTTGTGTTACAGATGCAGAAAGCTGCCTTGGCAGAATTCACAAATCACTGCCCAAAAATGTTAGATATGGAATAAAATTTGCTGTCACGGAATTTATGTGAAAAAAACACATTTTTTTTTAAACTCGTGTTTTAGACATGAGCTTATGCTTAGCTTCATTCACAGTGAATAACAAAACATACTCAAGGTGCAAAACAAATATCCCTGATAGGTTTTTGTTGTCCATGGGCCACTGTGCCTAATTTTAGTTGCACTCATCCACTATCCAAACATTTTTCCTGTACACCTCTCATTAGGGTTGCCAACTTTCTCACTCCCAAATAAGGGACAAAAGGCGACGTCACCGCCCCATGTGACCTCATCCAGCCAACGGCCACGTGCTCCTGCTCCACCAATGGCGGCCACCCGGAATGGGAGGCAGGTTGCTACGCAACCTCAATTAGGTGCAGCCCGGGCCTCCGGGCCTACACTGTCCGGGCCTACACTGTCCGGGCCTACACTGTCCGGGCCTACACTGTCCGGGCCTACACTGTCCGGGCCTACACTGTCCGGGCCTACACTGTCCGGGCCTACACTGTCCGGGCCTACACTGTCCGGGCCTACACTGTCCGGGCCTACAGTGTCCGGGTCTACAGTGTCTGGGCCTACAGGGACAAGGACGGTCCCGTACGGGACAAACCAATTTAGCCCAATATACGGGATGTCCCGGCTAATACGGGACAGTTGGCAACCCTACCTCTCATAGTGATAAAAGACCTTCATCCATCTTGTGGACCATGAACAAACTAATGTATATATTAAGGTCATAAGGAATATGAGTAGAATTAGGCCATTCGGCCTATCAAGTCTACTCCACCATTCAATCATGGCTGATCTATCTCTCCCTCCTAACCCCATTCTCCTGCCTTCTCCCCAGAACCTCTGACACCTGTACTAATCAAGATTACATCATGTGAAATAAAATTACTGCTATTATTTGAATGGGTAAGCCCTGGCATCCCCTCCTAACTGGACACATGTGAGAAGGTGAACCTGGTGATGTTTGATTTTAGGATTGTGAATGCAGCGACCTGACCAATTTGACCAAAGCTGTTATCAGCCGGCTTTGGGTTTCATCTCAGTCATAATATTAAACACCTGGGGAGGCAGCATCCTTTTATTGCACTTGTTGCAAACTGACTGGGGGCAGCTGTAAGTAATAAAAACAATTAGCTGCTAATTCTGCACAGCTTTACATACACAATACCTGTAGGTGTCTAAAGGGCACACGTATCTTTAGCAAAGTGATGTATTCTGAGTTATCACGTCGTCAATGCTAACTGTTCAATAAAGTTGGAGAAGAAATGGATTTGTAAGAGGATTTTCATTTACTGCGGTGGATATAGAATGAACTCTATTTATCCCCCCCGCTCCCCCACCGCCCTTCATTTATGTTGCAAATGCTTGTCAGAATTATGAGGTGATAAACGGCTTTAAAAAAAGTAAATAACAAAAACTGGAGGCCAGCTCATTTGAGTGATATAAAATGGTATTGTCTATTGGTATTTTTAAGTGAAATTGGCAGCTTTGACAAATATTACTATTGAACTATATATATGGTCTACGTCGGAGGTTTCATAATGTTTTCGTAACGTTCAAAGACTATAATGTCGATGTTTACTTTCTAGGTTTCAATGGTATTTCCTGTAATCTCCCATCCACAACCCTTTTGAGGGAAAAATAACTACTTAATGGATTTGGCAATTGCAAGGTAAGAGACGCTCGTTCTTGGGAGGGGAAAGCGTTCCCCACTGCACTTTTAGCTTAGAGTGAATTGTTGTACAATTAAATGATTGTGTTTAAAAATTGAAATACACTGTCATTGTTGATATGCTCCTCTCATTTATCCCAGCAAGAATCTTATGGTCTTTAAACTTGTGATTCATCACACGAACTACAAAACAAAAAGGGAAACCTGTTCATCTAATTTAATGATGATCTGTTGACAACGATTCGCACTCGTTGTAGGTGTATTAAACCAGGCTGATCCTATTTGTGTGACGGATTGTATAACTTACATAAGCCAATCTTTAAAAAAAAATTCAACCAACATTTTAACTGGTGAAAGCCAACCAAAATTAATGTATCTTATTTACTTTGTTCCCCTGGGAACAGTTGTCAAATCTTTTTAAACATGTCATGCGTTAAGATTAATGAAATGTTCTTCTGTGCCTGTGGTGTCCTATTTGGAACCCAATTCCAACCGTCTGCGGCAACATCGGTGGCTTGACATCCACCCATTTAATTCCGTTCACGTCTTCCAGAGATGACTGCGTCATTCCAACACTTTGTTTTTTAAAATATATATATATAAGCCGGTATCTCTAGTTCCTTGTCTCTAGTTTTGTTCATGCATAACTGAAATCAGAATTAAGGAATGTAACATTATTTGCTTGTCAGTGAAAGTGCGCATTCAAGCGCAAGTCTAGCGAGTGCATCTTTCCAGCATCAGTAGTGACTTAAATACTGAAGACTGTAATACCAACAGATCTGTTTATGACGGTACTAATAATGACTAGAGTGTGTGGCTAGCTACAAGTTCACTTGCTCCAGCCAGGATTTCGGAGGGGAAATACTTTAAGCTAGCTTCCCAGTTCATTACATTCGTAACATAGAAAAATAGGTTTCGGCCCTTCGAGCCAGCACCGCCATTCAATATGATCATGGCTGATCATCTAAAATTAATATCCCGTTCCTGCTTTCCCCCCATATCCCTTGATTCCTTTAGCCCTAAGAGCTAAATCTGACTCTCTCTTGAAAACATCCAGTGAATTGGCTGTCACTGCCTTCTGTGGCAGAAATTGGGCTGTTCTTATTGCCCACCAATAAATGAGTAGGGTCTGACAGTAGCATGGAAGTGGGACTGTTTACCTGTACCATCAAGTCTTGGTATCCTCATGTTTTAGCAAAGATCTGTGCAAAGATGCTAGGAATAGTTCCATGTGGCTGACTTCAGTGTTGTGTTAGAACATCACAGAAATATCCTGGTGCTGCTGTAGGATTGTTTGAGCCTGGATAGAACTGGCAGTAGACGGGTAAATGCAATCCAAGAGAAATCTTTTTTTAAAAAACCTGAGTGATTCCCCAAATAAGATTACCTAGCTGACATGCTAATGAACAGATTTTCTTCTTGCCTCTTCCTTCTCGCTACCACCTGCCACACGTCCTTGTTTTGGTGTGCTAAAGATATTTTAATAATTGCCTTGAATAGCCTTAAAGCATTGAACAAAATACAGTGCCCTCCATAATGTTTGGGACAAAGACCCATCATTTATTTATTTGCCTCTACTCCACAATTTGAGATTTGTAATAGAAAAAAATCACATGTGGTTAAAGTGCACTTTGTCAGATTTTAATAAAGGCCATTTTGATATATTTTGGTTTCACCATGTAGAAATTAGAGCAGTGTTTATACATAGTCCCCCCATTTCAGGGCACCATAATGTTTGGGACACAGCAATGTCATGTAAATGAAAGTAGTTATGTTTAGTATTTTGGTGCATAACCTTTGCATGCAATGACTGCTTGAAGAACTTCCACCACGACCCTCTATTTCATACCATGAAACCAATTCTTTATCCAGTTAGCTATCTCTCCTTGGATCATGAGCAGGGCAACCTTCCAAAGCAGCCTGCAATGCAGAACCTTACCAGAGATCTTGCTGAAGTACTTATAGACTGTCCACAGTTGTGCTCTCCTCAACCACCTTGGTTCTTCAATGAGCTCAATCAAGCTTGAGACATGATCTCACATGCACAGAGCATATACCTAATCCCTGATCCATGTCTCTTTTTTCTGATAAAAGCCTCCATTTCTCATCATTCTGGTTTCCTACCTGTCTTGCCTTTCACTCTAACAGGAGCATACATACTTTGAACTCTCATTATTACATTTTCAATGCATCCCACTTTCTTATACCCTGCTCCAGTCAACTTTCACAAGCTCCTGTCTAATACAGTCAAACTTGGCCTTCCCGCAATTCAGGACTTTAACATGGGCCAGGCCTATTCTTATCCACAACTATTTTAAGGCGCATAGAAGTGTGTGTGGTTGCTTGTCCCAAAAGGATTTGCTCACTGACCCATCAGTCTCTTGCCCTGCCCAATTCCCCAAAAAAAAGTAACGTTTTGCCTTCTCCCAAAATTGCCTATAAAGATTTCTGAGACAAATTCCACCTCATCTAAGCCCATGGTAGTCCCAGTCTATATTTGGAAAGTTAAAATCCTGACTCTTTTAGTTTTGCAACTGCCTGCAGTCTTCTGCCATATTTGTTCCTCTAATTCCTGTTGACGATTTGGAGCCTATGGTAGAATCCCAACAAGGTGGCCATCCCCACTTTATTTCTCAGCTCCACCCATAGAGCTTTATTGGATGATCTTTCAGTAATGTCATCCTGGACTGCTGCTGTGATATTCTCATCAATCAGAGGATGCAGGATGCTCACCATAGGAAAGTCAGAATAAACCTGCTGATGTGGACCTGAAGTGAGTAGTATATAGGCACAGTTAAGGGAGATGGTATGTGGGTTACACTCTTGTTTGAGATTTGAGACTAGTTCAATGGTACTTTATTGTCGTATCAAGGTGCAGTGAAATTCCCTTTTGCCTATAGTTCAGTAAAATTATTACTATACATAAGCACAATCATAGTTAAGTACAAGTGTATAGGAATAGTACACTGAGACAGTTTACAAGAGTCGCCATGTTTTGGCACACTGTTTTCGCGAATCAAGTCTAAAGTTGTTGTAAATATAGAGCTCTTAAGTTGACCATAAAGCCCTGTTGTCCTGGTGGCATTGCAAGTTTGGCCTGGCCAAGCAAAGTTGTTGGTGCCCTCTACCATCCTTGCCACTGCAGTCCACGTCCAATCCATGCGCTCGTTCTCTTGGAGTGGCATCCAATCGACCCCAGGCTGCTGCAGGGCCTCTAGTGGCCCACTCCACCGATGTCTCGATCCAGACACATTGACCTGCGAACCTCCGTCCCTTGCCTCACCTGGCCACCATTCAGACTCCTTAGCCCGGGGGCATCTCCGGCAGCCAACCTTGTAGCACGCAAAGCATTTTTGAGGGTGAGGAAGGTAAGACCCCAATCCACTTACTGGGACAGTTGTATCTCTGTGTCTGCCACCATCTTGAATCGAGAAGCAGAGCATAAACGCTAGAATAGGCTGATTGGGTTGAATGTTCTGAAACACACCCAATGTAGTATGGAGGGGAAGTAAAGACAAATGCACAGGTTTCAAGCTTACAAGTGAAGATATCCTTGAGTAAGAGGATGAGTGGTAATGGAATTGAACAGAAAGTGGTCATTTATCAAACACTATTTTGGGCTGGGTTCACTTCCGGGATCCTGAGGAGTGGAGTGCTGTATCAAGTGGATGAGTCTGCTGTGTATGTGGTAGAAAACAAGATAACGAGATTAAATGCAATTTAATGGACAAGATTAAACAATTTAGCAGATCCAGAATTATAAAGGCACTAATAATGGGGAAGGGCGAGAGTAACTAGACCGTTTAAAGTGATCCGTAAGGAGCTAGGAGACCAATTTTCATTTTGAAAGATGGATGATGATGATGGAAAGCTGTTGGGGTGAACAAGTTTTCATTCTATAACTAACTCCCAACAAAATACCAGAGCAAAAGTAACAATGCACTCACCTTGGCAAGCAGATGTCCTCCGATGCCTCCATTAAGATGCCTCTTAACTCATCTCACCAAACCTGCTCCCAAACATGTAATGCATTAAAGAAAGCAACCCTTGGGTACAAAGCCTGCCAATCCCACATCGCAGCTACACCAAGAATTTATTGTATGCTAGATGGGAGCCAATCTTGAGCATGGAGAGACGTGGAACAGCCGAGGAATAATGGAAGCCAAATATGTATACACTATCTGCAATTTGATTCCCTTCATAAGAACAGAATGTTGCCCATGCTTAATTACATTGTCCGTGACAATGGATGGGCAGGAATGTTATGGATGAAATAGACAATTCCCTGAAAGTGTTAGTACCAGATTATAAAGCTCATAAAAATAGTTTATAAAATTAGAAATGAGAGCCATTGATGAAATCCTGGCAGGACAACAGTATTCTAAAATCTATTCATGGTAGATGGACTATCAAAATGAAAACCATGGACAAGGAGAGGCTTGAGACTCTGGGAGCGTTCAGACTGGTGCAGAAAAACATCAGCGTAATTCAAAAGTTTTGTAAAGATGTTTAAATAAGTGTTGATTAACTAAATAGGAAAACCTATTGTCATTTTAGGAATCTGTTTTTTAGTTTGGGGTGGGGAAATGTTAATGGAAAAGGTGTTGGCTTAAGATTGTACTTTTGGGTACAAAAGTAGGGGGAAAAAAAAGAGAACAGGTCATTGGCACATTGGATACAATATATAGGAAAATTTGAGGCAGTCAGATTATTTTGGATTACTAACAGAAATGGCTTCTATGCTTAAAAACGTGGTTCATTATAATGTGGTATCAAGTCGAGAAGATTATCAAGCCAAGTCTCTTTGGAAATTTGCAGCTACAGGAATTAGTATTTCCACAAGGATCAAATCAGTTGTCAGAATGTTCCAGTGAAGCCATTGTCACTTTAGATGATCATTTGCTACAATATTGTTAACAAAGTTGACAAAAAACAAAATGTTGCTGGTGGTGCCACAATGTTTTAAAGATCCCCCGAGTATGCGCTAGAACTTAGAAGCCATATAAAATGTGAAAAGTAATGTTTGATGGTGTTATGTGTTAGATGATACTAAGCCGGGCTATGTGCTATGTGTAGAAATTCTTCATGGTGTAATAGATGAATCATTGGTATAAACTGGACTTTGGTGATTGTAGATCTGCACAGGGTAAAGTGTCTGCTTTGGAAAATTGGCTTCGGTTATTTCAAATTTGGGTTCCAGGGTTACAGAAGAGACTGTCAGTCTGTCTTGACCTCCATGCCAATCCTGATAATACACAAGTAATTGGCAAAAGCAATATTTTAATCATGAGCCAGTCATGCAAAATACTGACTAACATTTTACTATTCACTATTTCCTTTTCTGGACAATGAGATCAAGCCAAGAAGGTGAAGGTCATCAATGGAAACAACTTTATGGCACAAGATTTGGTCAGAAAGTCTGTAATTTGAGAAGGGTGTAATTAAAGATTACAAGGACATTGATTGCTGCATCTCGCCTTTCCCTTCAAGAAAACATTCTGGCTTTGGAGCCCAGCAGACGATAATTTTCTTTCAAATAATAAAAATAGATTTTGAGTATTTGCATCATCCAAGTTTGCAAGTAGTACCACAGGCCCACAAATTCACCCTTTCTTGAACTGGGGGATTTTTCTGAGTTGTGACTGTGCTTCGGATGCAATTGTACAGAATCTTTTACTCGTCCGAGAACCCCTAACTCTCGGTCCAGCTCAAATCTAAATTGGGTGGTGCAGCGGTAGAGTTGCTGCCTTGCAGCATCAGAAACCCAGGTTTGATCCTGATTATGGGTGCTGTCTGTACAGAGTTTGTACAATTTCCCTGTGACCGTGCAGGTTCTTTCTGGGTGCTCTGGTTTCCTCCCACATTCCAAAGATTTGTCAGTTAATTGGCTTTGGATTTTAAAAAAAAAAATGTAAACTGTCCCTTGTGTAGAATAATGCTAGTGAACAGGGTGATTGCTGGTTGGTGGGGTGAAGGGTTTGTTTCCGTAATGTATCTCTAATGTCTAAGCTTGAAATGTAACTCCATATTTCAAAGAAGGGAGAGAAAATGCCAAGGCTGTTTGTGCTAACATCTATCATCAAAAAACTGCTGTGCCCATTATTCAGGAGGTGGTAACTATTATATTTTGATCCGAATCCTTCAAAAAGGAACCTGGCTTGATAAAATTATTTATTCTTTGAGGAGACTTTAACTAATGGGATGATTAATAGACAATAGACAATAGGTGCAGGAGTAGGCCATTCAGCCCTTCGAGCCAGCACCGCCATTCAATGCGATCATGGCTGATCACTCTCAATCAGTACCCCGTTCCTGCCTTCTCCCCATACCCCCTCACTCCGCTATCCTTAAGAGCTCTATCCAGCTCTCTCTTGAAAGCATCCAACGAACTGGCCTCCACTGCCTTCTGAGGCAGAGAATTCCACACCTTCACCACTCTCTGACTGAAAAAGTTCTTCCTCATCTCCGTTCTAAATGGCCTACCCCTTATTCTTAAACTGTGGCCCCTTGTTCTGGACTCCCCCAACATTGGGAACATGTTTCCTGCCTCTATTGTGTCCAATCCCCTAATTATCTTATACGTTTCAATAAGATCCCCCTTCATCCTTCTAAATTCCAGTGTATACAAGCCTAATTGCTCCAGCCTTTCAACATACGACAGTCCTGCCATTCCGGGAATTAAAGGCGAAAGGAATGCAATTGTACTATTTAATAAGGTGCCACATTGCTTCTACACAAATACAGCCTCGTGGTGTTGAAGGCAGTAAAATAGCACAGGCAAGAGGGTTGGATAATTATCAGAGAATGGTGGATGTAAATTGATCACTTTCAACTTGGTGAACTACAGCTGATGAGATGTCATTGTGATTGGTGCTGAGTCCTATGCTATTGGCAATTTATTCTAATGACTTAAATGAAAGGAATGTATGTTATTTCCCTATTTACTGACTATTCAAAGAGTGAAGAAAAAGTAACTTGCGAAGGACACAAGATTTGCTGTGGCTATAGATTGATAAGAATGAGTGAGCAATAATATAACGTGACAAAATGAGAGATGATCCATTTTGGCAGAGAACAGAAGAGTGTGATGCTTATAAGAAATGAATATCCTTGTGCCTGCCATTCAGGCAAGGGGTGACATTTTACCTCTGTGCCACTTTCCTGTATTGACTCCATATCCGCTGACTGAATGACCTCTGTTCTTGCGTAACAAAAAAAAACTAAGTTAACATACAATTACTGGCATACAAATGATTAAGCAAATGGAATTTTGGCATTTATTGCAAGAGAAATGGAATACATAAGTAATGAACTCTTGTAGTTTTGGCCTCTTTATTTAAGGAATACACTTGTATTGGAAGCATTGCAGCAAAACCACCGGATGGACTCTAGGGATAAAGGAGTTGCCATGAAACAGCAAGTAAACCTTAACTCTGGCTTGGCCTTGGGGGAAAATGAGGCAACATCTCTAAAATGTAAAGCTTTGACAAAATTAATGTTGTTGAGTTGCAGCCAAAATTAGGGGGCACAATTTCAGCACGAAAAGATGCCCATTTAAGATGGAGACAGACATTTCTTTTGAGGATTGTGAATCTTTGGAATTTTCTCAGAGCTGTAGGTGCCGAGTTATAAAGTAAATGAAGCTGAGAAAAGATTTTGGAAAATTGGTGAATCCAGAGTTATGGAACGGAGAGGAATGTGCAGTTCATGCCAGCCCTCGGATCAGCATGATCTTATTAAATGTGGCACTAACGCAAGAGGCCCTTTACTCTACTCCTGATTCTATTGTGTTCTTGTGATTTTAAATACTCTCCTGACAATTGTGTCCTTTCTCCTAAATTTGCCTTGTATAGATTTATTATGATTATCTCCTGCCGTTTCTTTGAAAATCTTGGAGTATCAGTTGAAAAGCTATTTGTACTGTTTTCCACAGGGTTCTTCCAAATTTACAGCAGTATGAATTGGTAGTAACAATACAATAAAACTGCATAGTTCTAGTTGTATGTTCAAAGGTTTGATGTTTAGTTCAGAGAAACAGCATGGAAATGGGCCCTTTGGACTGCGTAGTCCACGCCAACCTGCAATTTCCCGCACACTAACACTATCTTACACAAACTAGGCACAATTTACAGTTTTACCAAGTGAATTAACCTACAAACCTGTACGTCTTTGGAGTGTGGGAGGAAACCGGAGCTCCCGGAGAAAACCCATGCAGGTCACGGGGAGAACGTACAAACTCCATACAGACAGTACTTTAGTAACTTGTCAGTTTCTTTGTTGAACTAAATTAAGGCGCATGTTGCGAGGGTAAACTAGCCAATAATATAAAGGAGGATAGCAAAAGTTTTTTTAGGTACGTGAAGAGGAAAAAAATAGTCAAGGCAAATGTGGGTCCCTTGAAGACAGAAGCAGGGGAATTTATTATGGGGAACAAAGAAATGGCAGACGAGTTAAACCGTTACTTTGGATCTGTCTTCACTGAGGAAGATACACACAATCTCCCAAATGTTCTAGGGGCTGGAGAACCTAGGGTGATGGAGGAACTGAAGGAAATCCACATTAGGCAGGAAATGGTTTTGGGTAGACTGATGGGACTGAAGGCTGATAAATCCCCAGGGCCTGATGGTCTGCATCCCAGAGTACTTAAGGAGGTGGCTCTAGAAATAGTGGAAGCATTGGAGATCATTTTTCAATGTTCTATAGATTCAGGATCAGTTCCTGTGGATTGGAGAATAGCAAATGTTATCCCACTTTTTAAGAAAGGAGGGAGAGAGAAAACGGGTAATTATAGACCAGTTAGTCTGACATCAGTGGTGGGGAAAATGCTGGAGTCAATTATAAAAGACGAAATTGCTGAGCATTTGGATAGCAGTAACGGGATCGTTCCGAGTCAGCATGGATTTACGAAGGGGAAATCATGCTTGACAAATCTACTGGAATTTTTTGAGGATGTAACTAGGAAAATTGACAAGGGAGAGTCAGTGGATGTGGTGTACCTCGACTTTCAGAAAGCCTTCGACAAGGTCCCACATAGGAGATTAGTGGGCAAAATTAGGGCACATGGTATTGGGGGTAGGGTACTGACATGGATAGAAAATTGGTTAACAGACAGAAAGCAAAGAGTGGGGATAAATGGGTCCCTTTCGGAATGGCAGGCAGTGACCAGTGGGGTACCGCAAGGTTCGGTGCTGGGACCCCAGCTATTTACGATATACATTAATGACTTAGACGAAGGGATTAAAAGTACCATTAGCAAATTTGCAGATGATACTAAGTTGGGGGGTAGTGTGAATTGTGAGGAAGATGCAATAAGGCTGCAGGGTGACCTGGACAGGTTGTGTGAGTGGGCGGATACATGGCAGATGCAGTTTAATGTAGATAAGTGTGAGGTTATTCACTTTGGAAGTAAGAATAGAAAGGCAGATTATTATCTGAATGGTGTCAAGTTAGGAGGAGGGGGAGTTCAACGAGATCTGGGTGTCCTAGTGCATCAGTCAATGAAAGGAAGCATGCAGGTTCAGCAGGCAGTGAAGAAAGCCAATGGAATGTTGGCCTTCGTAACAAGAGGAGTTGAGTATAGGAGCAAAGAGGTCCTTCTACAGTTGTACCGGGCCCTGGTGAGACCGCACCTGGAGTACTGTGTGCAGTTTTGGTCTCCAAATTTGAGGAAGGATATTCTTGCTATGGAGGGCGTGCAGCGTAGGTTCACTAGATTAATTCCCGGAATGGCGGGACTGTCGTATGTTGAAAGGCTGGAGCGATTGGGCTTGTATACACTGGAATTTAGAAGGATGAGGGGGGATCTTATTGAAACATATAAGATAATTAGGGGATTGGACACATTAGAGGCAGATAACATGTTCCCAATGTTGGGGGAGTCCAGAACATGGGGCCACAGTTTGAGAATAAGGGGTAGGCCATTTAGAACGGAGATGAGGAAGAACTTTTTCAGTCAGAGGGTGGTGAAGGTGTGGAATTCTCTGCCTCAGAAGGCAGTGGAGGCCAGTTCGTTGGATGCTTTCAAGAGAGAGCTGGATAGAGCTCTTAAGGATAGCGGAGTGAGGGGGTATGGGGAGAAGGCAGGAACGGGGTACTGATTGATAGTGATCAGCCATGATCGCATTGAATGGCGGTGCTGGCTCGAAGGGCTGAATGGCCTACTCCTGCACCTATTGTCTATTGTCTATTGTCTATTGTCTATTGTCTATTGTCTATTGAACAATTGGTTGGGCAGAAAGCCAAACTGTAGTCAGTAGAGAACCCGAGTCTCTGGCTCAGAACCCAGAAAGACAGCAGCTCTACTGCTGCGCCTCTGTGCCGCCTGTCTGCAGTCATCCTTATTCCTCTTCACTTCTTGGAACGTCCAAACAATGGATGGCCAGAGATTTCATCACAAAGATAAAGGAAGCATAGGAAGAAGTGAAAATGAGGCAGAGCCTTTGAGAAATACAAAGCAAGAAAGAAAGCACTGGTAGTCAGGATCAAACCCGGGTCTCTGGCACTGTAAGGCAGCAACTCTACTGCTGTGCCATGTGTTCCAGCGTTCTAGCTTTTAATTGCAAAATTACTGAAGCAATCTCGCCATATACAATATCCTGCAGCTTCCTTAACCACCCTCGAGCATTTGATGCTATCAAATAGACTTCCATCTCCTCCATTATCCTACCCTACTGTTGCCCGCTTTCATTTGCAACTTTCCTCTGAGCATACTTTCCCATACTTTTCTGAACTCTCCATTGACCCACAGTTCACTGGCCTCGTTTACATGCTGCTCAGAGATGTCTAACAAAAGGAAGAGGAGGAAAGGTGGGGAGGTGGGTGAGCGAGGTGAAAACCAGCGGTACTGTATCCATCTGGAGGGAGAGCAAGAGCAGAGCTGCAGGACACCGAAGAGATGTGGGTGAGGGATCCATCTATGACAGCATGTGTAATCCATCTTTACTGAAGAGTGAGGACACCTCGGATGTCCTAGAATGGAATACCTCGTCTATGATTAGATGCAGCGGAGTCTGAGAAAATGAGATCAATATCAAGAAAGGGGGAGAAGTGTCAGAAATAATCAAGTGAATTTGAGGGTAGGTGGAGATTGGTGGTAAAGTTAGTGAAATCCACAAATTCTGCACGGGTGCAGCTGTTGATGTAGTGGAGATAGAATTGGGGGATGGTGCCTGTGTATGTTTAAAACAAGGACTATTTAACGTAACTGCTAAAAAGGCATGCATAGCTGGGGCCCATGTGCATGTCCACAGCCACATCTTCAACCTTTAACAAGTTCCGCCAGGTGGAGGGGAATGGTAGAGTGAAATGGATTGGGCATCTGTTCAAGGAAGAACTGGAGGACCTTGAGACCTTCCTAGAGGGGGATGTAGGTGTAAAGGGACTGGATGTCTTTGGCAATGGGGCCAGGAAACTGAAAATCGTTAAAGGGCATACGAGGTGTCTCGGATGTAGGTTGAAAGGGACTGGGCAAGGGGGAGGACGATAGGGTGGAACTGGGGTATTTGGAGATGATTTACCTCCATGGTTATGTCCCTATATATCCTCTCTTGCCTCCATCCAGGGACACTAACAGTCCTTCCAGCTGAGACAAAGGCTCACATGTGCCTGATCTACCCTCGTCTACTGCATCTGGTTTTCCCAATGTGCCCTCCTATACATTCCAAGTGTAGACTCGGCAACCATTTAACTAAATGCTTGTGTTTGATCTGCCAATGACGGTAGGATCCCCTGATTGCTATCCTCTTAACTCCACTTCCCATTTCCACACTGACCTTACTGTCCTGGACTTTACATGCTATTTTACCCCCTCTTCTTTTCCAAAACTCTTCTCCCTCCCACAATCTGTCTGAAGATGGGCCCTGACTCAAAATGTAGCCTCCCCATGTCTTCCAGGTATCCTACCTGACCTGCTGAGTTACTCCACTATTTCGTTGTTGTTTCTGCATATTATTAAACTATTTGGGTTTGGTTTTTCTACCCAAGTCCCATTTTATCTTCAGCCAATATGACTTTTTTAGCAAGGCAACCTATTCAATTTCATAGTTGATGACAGGCACCTTAATCATTCTCCCCAATGCAAGCAATAGACCAACTGACCAAACAGCATGTTGGAGGAGCAGGACTTGATGGAGAATCTAGATCTGAAATGTTGTCCATTCCTCTGTCACCACAGATAATGTCTGACCTGCTGAGTTCTTCCCGCAATTTAAAAAAATAAATCCAGATTCCAGCATCTACAGACTCTTAATTGGGCCTGAGACTTTGTTAGTCAGTACATTAGAGTTGTGTACTTTGTAATGAATTTACCTTCACTTGCCTTGGTCACCAACCAAGCATTTCTTCCAAAATAGCAATTTGCAGAAATTATGATGTGGTTATCTGTGAAAATAAGTGGCTTTACTGTGCAGCTGATGGGAGTTTGGCAGTACATTAGGTTTTCATCATGGAGTCCAGAGCAGCTGAAGAAATATCACATATTTTCAACCTGACAGCTTGTTCTTATCAGTAATTCAGTTTAAACAAAAAATAATCATTTTCTTGGACTGGCTGTTAAATGAAGTATGAATAGTCTTCAGCTTTCTTTTGGAAATTGGAAGCATTCAAATGTGCATTTAATCTTGCCGTGCTTGTTTGAAATATTAACTGTCTCTGAAGTTGATAAATATGTAAATAGACTTTAAAAAAAGAAGAAGAAATCTCAAGTGAGAATATTAGATTTGTTATCCCTGCTTTTCCATATCTATTATTAACAAGATCACAATGTGAAGGATCGAAGGTGGAAAGAATACCAGGCAATGCTTTTAATTATTGGTGCTCTGTCAAACTCTATCTTGTAAGTTGTTATTTTTA
The DNA here is from genome assembly GCF_053455715.1 of Rhinoraja longicauda. Taxonomy (NCBI): domain Eukaryota; kingdom Metazoa; phylum Chordata; class Chondrichthyes; order Rajiformes; family Arhynchobatidae; genus Rhinoraja; species Rhinoraja longicauda. Next base: position 27,543,288 of record NC_135970.1, on the reverse strand, counting down.
CTTTGGTTAAATGGATTGAATTAAACCGTTTTGGGAGAAAGGTTGCACTATAATTAATAAAAGACAGGGTGACTCCATGTTCAGCATGTTTCAAGACATTCCACACTGGTGTTTTCATTTTATTGCTTCTATCCCTGCCCCCATCTGTTCCTGCATTTTTAACATTTAATTTTTTTTCTGTGTGGAATATGTCATTCACAAAATATGCCTGAGTGGGTGGGTCTCGCTGGCGTGGAGATTAAGTTGATTGCTGTTTATCTTTAAGTGGAAAAAAAATTGGGAAGAGTGGGGAAAAGACTTGTATCACTCTTGAGGATTGGAGGAAACTGCTAAACATACAGGAAATTAAAAGTGTCAAGTTCCAAAAATATCTTGCGATCCGATTGCAAAACCTCTCAAAAAAATGTGGCTTACCCGCTTGGGTCACTAAAGGGACATGCTCGGTGCTGTTAAGCCAATAACTAATGGAATCTAGGGGGGGTGGGAGGTCAAAGGGAGTGCAGTGGCTACCAAATTTGTTCATCCCTTCTGTGACTTGTTTCTGTCTTATCCAGGTCACTATGAAAAATGCATAAAATCATATTTCCCAGGAAGCTGATATTAGTGTAAATCAATAGTGTGCAGTTCTTGGATAGGCACAAAATGTTGGAGTAACTCATTGGACAGGCAACATCTCTGGAGAGAAGGAATGGGTGACATTTTGGGAGCCAGCACAGCAAGTTATTTAAAATTTTTAAAAATCAAATCTGAAATAAAAATAAATGCTGTAAACACTTGACAAGTTAAGCAGCATCTGTGGAGAGAGACATGTAATGTTTCAGTCAACAACTGAAAGTGAAGTTGGTTTTGAGTTGTAATGAGAGAGGTGGAGAGGATAAAGGAAATATCTTTGACTGCATGATGCCAAAGTCACTGAGATGTTCACAGAGCTACATTGGTGATGGATTGGTGGATGTTGGAAAGGGAAAACAATTGGATATGTGAAAACTATGAAATAGCTTATTGCTAAGATATGAAATCAGAAGTAGAATGCTACAAATCTTCAACACAACACCAACACATTTCCCTCTGTGGAGAAAGAAATGAAAAAAATGAGTTTCTATTGAAGATGAATAACATTGCAGCAGAACTGCCCAGTTCACAACCACAGTACACTGAAATGGGTAAATGTCTTCTCTCCATGTGGAGAGGCCTATTTCTCTCCAGTAGGCCTCACAAGCCTACTGTTTTGAGGCTTGTTTATAACTCCTATCTTACCCTTGCAGTGTTTTTAAACTCTACCCTCAAGGGTTCTACATCTTCTGCTCCTTTGTCATCCCTTGCTAATGGTTTGAATTTTATTCCCTAACAGCAGAGCCACCCTGCCTGTCTTTTTTAGTCTCAATAGCTAATCGTATTCTTTAGTTTTAAGGGGTGGTATTGTTCCCTGAGGGACGCCAATGACTCTTCTTCCCTGCTCAGCCTCTTCTCTGCGCAGCTCCCCTTCCTCATTTCCCACCCCCCATTCCCTTTATTCGCCTTCTCAAAGAAAAATCACTTTCCTTTGATCCATAATTCAAGAAGTAAAATAAAACTGCTGATGTAAAAAGATGTTTGTGAGGCCACATTTGGACTGAAGATAGACATAAAATGTTGGAGTAACTCAGCGGGACAAGCAGCATCTCTGTAGAGAAGGAATTGGTGATGTTTTGGGTCACAATCCTTCTTCAGACTGGTTAGGGATAAGGGAAATGAGAGATATAGATGATGATGTAGAATATATCTCTCTACATCATCATCTATATCTCTTGTTTCCCTTATCCCGAACCAGCTTGAAGAAGGGTCTCGACCCAAAATGTCACCCATGCCTTCTCACCAGAGATGCTGCCTGTTCCGCTGAGTTACTCCAGCTTTTTGCGTCTATCTTCAGTTTCAACCAGCATCTGCAGTTCCTTTCTCCACATAGGAAAGCTGTTTTTAAGCTGGAAAAGGTACAGAGAAGATTTACGAGGATGCTGCTAGGTCTAGAGGGCCTGAGCTATCAGAAGAAGCTGGGCAAGTCAGCATTTTATTTCTTGAAGCACAGGAGGCTGAGGGATGATCTTGAGGTGGTGTATAAAGTCACGAGGGGAATTGATGGGGTGAGTGCAGTCTTTTACCCAGAGTGGGAGAATCAAAATCTGCAGACATGGTTTTAAGATGAGGAGAAAGATTTAACACGAACCCGAGGGGCAACGTTTTCACACAGGAGGAGGTGGGTGCTGTATATAGAACGAGCTTAATCTGATCTTAAAAACAAAATGCTAGTAATATCAGATTAGGCATCAACTGTGGGGAGAAAGCATTAACTTTTAAGATCAATAACCATTTTGTTTCATGTTCCAATACTGTTGTTAAAAAAAATATTAATTCAAGGGATGTGAAATTTGGCTCCTAATTGCTTTGAGAGAAGGTGGTGATGAGTTGCTGCCTTGAACCACTGCAGCTGTGGGTATATCCACAATGCTGTTAAGTTCCAGAATTTGACACAGCAAGGGTTAAGTTTTAAAGTTGGGATGGTGTGTGGCTTGGAGGGCAACTTCCAGGTGGCGATGTGCCCATACTTTTATTACCCTTGCCTTCTACCTGCTGGACATCGTGGGTTTGGAGGATTTTGTCCAAGGGATCTTGGCAGGTTGCTGCAGTGCATCCTGTGGGTGGTACAAACTGCAGCTACTGTGCTTTGGTGGTGGAATGAGTGAATATTTGTGGCTGGGATGCCAATCAAGTGAGCTGCTATGTCCTATATGGTGTCGTGCTTCTTTTTAACAGCCCTTTATAATGAACTTCCCTAAATGTTAACATTAAAAATTGAAGGAAGGCAACCTGTGAAAATAGCAGTTTTTGTATGAGTGACTTTTTATTGTACTCCACAACACAATTCCACAATTCCAACCATTGGGATGACTGTATTCCTTGAATTCTTTGCCTCTCTTTTATTTTGACCTTAAACTCCCACGCTGGAGCAAACAACTTTAATGGTAGCCCGAGGAACATCATCTTTCAATTAGGCTTTTTATAGGTTTCCGGACTCTAGTTTGAATCCAACAATGATGGATCAGAATCTCAGCTTTTTCAGGAATAGCAGTTTCAAGTATTGTCATTTTCAGTTCCTTTTAGACCTAAAATCTGCTGCTTTTATTTTTCAATTGGGTAAAGTGATTTCTAGAGCAGCATGTGTGTGTTAATCTTCTGCGTTTTGATTATTCTTTCCACCTGGATAAAATCATAAGTAGAAGGAACAGGTGTTGAACATTTCTCTTTCCATCTCTCCACGCCCCCGTCCAAACTTTCTCCACCATTTGATAAGAGCATAGATAATCCAACTTTCTCATCTACCTTCACACCTTATATCTCCATAATCCCAATTCCCTTCCAATTTAAACATCCATCTCTTGTAGCTTTGAATATATTCAAGGATTCGGCTTCAAACTCACTGGGGCAATGAATTCTGAAATCTTGACACTGTTTGAGAGATTAAATTCTTCCTCATCAGTTGTGAATGGATGCTGCCTTACTCTGAAACTATGCCTTCAGGTCCTCAATTCTTCTGGTGTTTACCCTGCCAAGACTAAACTCCAACCAGTGCAGATCCAATTTATTCAACATTCCTCCTTCCATACCAAGAGTCATTCTCATGACTCTTCTTTGAATTGCCTCCAAAGATAATGTGCCCCTTATTAAATTACGGATGCTGAGAACTGTTAATCAAGCAGCCGAGAAATCTGTAAACATTCAGGGCAAAGATCTCTCACCAGAACTGAGAAAGAAAGCAGTTTGGTCTTTTAGCAAAGAAGGCATTGGAGGGTGATCGGAGCAACAGAAGGAATGTCTCTAATAAGGTGAAAAGATGTAATTGGGCAGAGTTGAGTTTCTTTGTGTAATGTCATCTTGAGGAGCACCTACACTTAGTCTGTACCAATGATCCCTCTGTTTCCAATTACCTGCTATTCTAATTCACCACCCCATTCCCTCTGACCTTTACATGTGTGGCTTTTGCACTTACAACCTGGCCCACAGTAAGCTCACATTTTGCCTGGGCATATTGCAGCCTGCAAGACTCAACATTGAATTATTTGACTAACGTATTCTGTTTGTCTCAGAACCAGCTGTTTTGTATAAGAAAATAACTGCAGATGCTGGTACAAATCGATTTATTCACAAAATGCTGGAGTAACTCAGCAGGTCAGGCAGCATCTCGGGAGAGAAGGAATGGGTGACGTTTCGGGTCGAGACCCTTCTTCAGACTGATGTCAGGGGGGCGGTCCCTCCCTTCCCCTCCCCCTTCCCAGATCTCCCTCTATCTTCCTGTCTCCACCTATATCCTTCCTTTGTCCCGACCCCCTGACATCAGTCTGAAGAAGGGTCTCGACCCGAAACGTCACCCATTCCTTCTCTCCCGAGATGCTGCCTGACCTGCTGAGTTACTCCAGCATTTTGTGAATAAACCAGCTGTTTTGTGCTTGCCTTTCCTCTCTGCCTCCATTTATATATTCTGGACTGCTCAGCATGTCCCAGTAGACCAGATGATACATTGGTAATCATTACTTGGACAAAGCTGCTTAATTGTCCATTCAATGGTTAAATAATTTCACCCTATTACACACTTTCTCCTCCCTCTTGTGCTCTGTTAATTAGACCAGAATGCTTTCTCTCTTCAGTTCTGATGAAGGGCCCTCAACCTGACATGGTAACGAGTTACTCTTTCCACAGATGTTGCTTGGCTGCCTGATTTCTTCCAAGATTTTATTTTAGTTGGCCTAGAAATAAAAGCCAGGTTTGGGCTTCCTGATCATTTTCTGTGCGTTCTATGTGTCTTTGTTTTATGTGCAAGAATCTCCAAATCCCTTTGTGCTGTAACTTGCTACAGTTTTTATCCATTTAAATAATTTGTTTTATCATTCCTTCCATGATAAATAACTTCACATTTTCCCATATTATACCCCATTTACCTATTTTTTGCTCATTTAAATGATCTAAATCTCTGTGTGAACTGTATGTTTTGCACAGCTTGCTTTCCCTCTACATTTCTATTATCTACAAATTTAACTTCACATTTATTTTCTTCCTCTAAATCATGAACACGTGTGCAACTGCAGTCTTAAAATCAATCCCTGCAACACCTCACTAGTTGCAGATTGTCAATGTGAAAATTAGTTCCTTATCTATCTATCTATCTATCTATATACTATTAAAACTCAGAACCGTAGCGCCACGAATTTTGTACCGCCTTAATCAGCATGCGGTTCGCTGCTGGAAAATGATATTTTTATTTAATTCGGACGCATATCTTTTAAGTTACAGAGGTTTAAAAGTGCTGCCCCCCCTCATTTATCGAAGTTTTGACAGAAGGGGGGCGCTGCGGTGCGGCAGTGCACAGTACGCATGCGCGGAATCTCCTCACTCTGTACTCAGCACGCATGCGCGGCATCTCCTCACTCGCACCAAAACAATGGACGCCGTTAGCGGCGCCAGCCCGCGATCACCGGCTCACCTCTCCTCTCTCCCCTTGCTTCTCTCCTCTCTCCCACACCCGGGAGAACATCTCCCCGCTACCCCCCCCCCCCCCGGGCCTTTGAATGATGCGATCTCCCGAAGCCCCCCCCCCCACCGGAATTTTCAAAGATCCGATCACCCGCAACCCCCCCCCCCCAGGCCTTTAACTGATGCTAAGAGTGTGTCTGGGGGAGAGAAAATGGGGGGGGGGGGGCTGAGAATGGGGAATGGGACAACAGGGGTAGTGCGGAGGGGAATTGGTGGTGGGGGAAAGAGGGGTACTGGGAAAAGGGGAGGTCCATATCCCTCCCCTCTCCCCCATCCCTCCCTCCCCCCTCCCTCCCTCCACAAATACCACCCCATCTCTCATCACCCTCCCCCCCCACCCTCCATCCTCAACACATCCCTCCCTCCACCACTCCCTCCCCCTCGATCACTCCACACCTCCCTCCCCAAAACCTCCCTCTCCCTCCCTCCCCCCTTCACTCCCTCACCCCCTCCCGGATACAATGGAAACCCTAAGAGGACGGGCCAAAGGGGAGAGTGTGGGGAGAGTAAGAGTGGGGATGGGGGACGAGAGAATGGGGGAGTGGGGAATGGGCCCAACGGGCCCACTTGGTCTAGTATACTACTAAAACTCAGATCTTGTAGCTTTGTATATATATTCCGCTGATGTCGGCTGAATACGGCAAAACGGTGAACCGTAGCGCCACGATTTTTGTACCACCTTAATCAGCATGCGGTTCGCTGCTGGAAAATGATATTTTTATTTAATTCGGACGCATGTTTTTTAAGTTACACAGGTTTTAATGCAATGCCCCCCCCCCCCTTATTGAGGTTTCGATAGAGGGCGCTGCGGTGCGGCAGTGCTCAGTACGCATGCGCGGAATCTCCTCACTCTGTACTCAACACGCATGCGCGGCATCTCCCCACTCGCACCAAAACAATGGACGCCGTTAGCGGCGCCAGCCCGCGATCACCGGCTCACCTCTCCTCTCTCCCCTTGCTTCTCTCCTCTCTCCCACACCCGGGAGAACATCTTCCCGCTGTAGATCCGTAGTTCACTCTTATCCTTCTTCGCAGCGACGACCATAGTGGAGACCCACTGGGTGGGGACCGTTACTGGCTTCAAGATGCCCGTGGCCACCATCTCGAGAAGAGTGGACTCGACCTTGTCTCTCATGGCGAAGGATACCCGATGCGGGGGACGGACAACCGGCGTGATGTCGGGGTTGAGGGCAATCTTGTAGCTGCAGGGCAACTTCCCCAGCTTCGAGTCAAAACGGTCCGGGTACTCGGCCAGCGGGTTTAGGGGTGCCTCCACCATGTGGACATCGCTGTGGAATCTCACCAATCCGAGGTCCTGGCAGGCCTCCACGCCGAGCAGGGGGACACATTTACCGTCTAGCAGAAAGAAAGAAAGGGGCCGAGAGGTCTTCAGCACCTTGCAGTGGAGAGTGGCCTTCCCCACAGGAACAAGTACACCGCCCCCATATGCACGCAAAACAGCACTGTCTGTAGAAACGAGCTCATTATCTCTTATCTTCTTGAATAGGCTTGTTGACATAACATTGGCAGCAGCCCCCGTGTCCACCTTAGCAGAGAAGGCCATGCCATTCACCGTGACTCGGACGGTTGGGTCTGTTATCAGAGCAGGTGCACCTCGCAGGGAAAACACACTCATTTCGCTCTGGGAAGAGCCAGAGTCAGACAGGGGGAGTTCATCATGCTGGAGATGAGAACCAGACGCGGTATCATCACGTGTCAAGTAGCGAGAGGGTTTCTGCCGTGGCTGTGCAGGGTTCCCGCGGGAACGGCAGGCCGCCGAAAAGTGGTTGGGCTTATTGCAGAGATTGCAGGTTTTCCCCATCGCCGGGCAGACATTAAAACGATGCGAAGTAAAGTTGCAGTTCGGACAGCGTTGGCGCGGCCTAGAGCTCGGCGTCGGGCTTGCCCTCTGTCGCCGAGGAGCAGAGGTGAAGCTAGCTGCGTGGACCACAGGGTCCGGTGGCTGTACAGCAGAGGAGACAGCCTCAGCTAAACGAGAGGCATACAACGCCTCATGGAATGTCAGATCAGGCTTACGTAGCAGCTCTGAGCGCAGCTTACCATCCCGTAGACCAAAGACCAAGATGTCGCGGGTTAGAGTCTCAGGGGTGAGGACGTGCAGGTCGCATCGGCGAGCCATTCGGCGCAGCGCGGCCACGAAATTGTCAACAGATTCCCCAGGGTTTTGGCGTCGGGAGAACAGTTTAAAACGCTCTAAGATGTGGTTCGTGGGGAGGTCACACATAGCCGTAAATTTAGCAAGCAGACATACCGGGTCCTGGACACTCTCGCCTTGTCCATAGATGAATGACTCCGACCGCTCAAGCGCTTTGGGACCAGCCAGGTTCAGTAAAAGGGAGGTTTTGACCGCAGGGGCCACGGCAGGGTGAGCGATTGTGGCATAATGCTCAAAGTCACGTCGGAACACACTCCAGCGATGAGTGATGTCTGCATCAAAGACCAAGATGTCAGGTTTGCGACAGGCAGAGGCCATCACGGCACAGGGAGGGGGAACTGGAACTAAGAAAACAAAACCCGACAAACTGAAGACGCAGGAAGAACCACTTCTGACACCATGTCGAGATGGTTCCCGGACACCATTGTATCTTTAACTACTTTAATGTACACATATCACTGCCCTAGCTGCACATGGTCTGTCACGATCACTGGAGCCCCTGCTAGGGGTGGGGAAGCTACAATTATACCAACCGGTGAGGGAGTGGTTAACATGGACATCGTCACTATCAATTAAAGGAGTACACACATATCATCAGGAGGCGTGGGTTCGCATCCCACTTCTGACAATTCAAGGACTATATCCTGGGCACTTGCTTCACTGTTGAAACGGACCACCAGCCTCTGGTTACCATCCTCAATAAGCCGATACACGTGGCCTCCTCCCGGCTCCAGCGCATGATGCTCCAGCTACAACGTTTTACTTTCACCGTGGTTTATCGAAAGGGCAAGGACATGTTTGTTGCTGATACGCTGTCTCGGGCGCCCCTCCCATCCACAACCCAACATCCATACGAGGCGTCCGATCTGATAGTCCTAAACGTCAATTTCGTGCCCTCCAGTCAGTTGAAGTCCCTGGCCAAGCACACGGCAGCTGACGCTTCGCTACAACAGCTGGCCGCGATCATCAAACGGGGCTGGCCAGGCCGCCGTTCTTCCCTGCCGGCCGCAGCGGTGCCTTACTTCCTGGTTCGTGACGAGTTGGTGCTGCGTGAGGGGGGAAGGAGGCCGTGGTCGTCGGTTCTGCTGGCTCCCCCCGTTCGTACCTGGTCAACCATGACGGCAAGGTGTACCGCCGGTCCCGCCAGCATCTCCGGCTCGTGAACGAGCCCATCCCTCCCCCGGCGGCTCCGTATGCCCCTCCACTGCCACTTTCGCGGCCCAGTGACTTGCCCGCTCCTCTGGGCCCCCCCCCCCCCCCTGGTCCTTCTCCTGTCCGTCTTCCGGCTGCGGTCCCGTTTTCTCCGGCTTCCTCGCCCTCCTCCTCCTCCTCGCCGCCCCCCCCGCTGCTTTCATCGCTCAGGGGTTCTCCCGTCCGTAGCCCACCCCGTGCCCCGGCACCGTCCCCGCTTGTTCCCGTCGGGGAAGGAGGTGATGGCGAGGTTCGGACCCGGTCTGGTCGCCTGGTCAGGCCGCCTGTCCGTTACGGCGATTACGTGTGATTCCGTATTCCTGTGCCTTACTGTCTGCATTTACCCTAGCGCATGAGACGTGGTCGCCCTGTCACTCACTGTTTGTTTTGTAGAGGAAGGATGTAGATGATATGTGTGTACTCCTTTAATTGATAGTGACGATGTCCATGTTAACCACTCCCTCACCGGTTGGTATAATTGTAGCTTCCCCACCCCTAGCAGGGGCTCCAGTGATCGTGACAGACCATGTGCAGCTAGGGCAGTGATATGTGTACATTAAAGTAGTTAAAGATACAATGGTGTCCGGGAACCATCTCTACACCCGCTATCTCCCCCCCCCCCCCCCCCCGGGCCTTTGAATGATGCGATCTCCCGAAGCCCACCCCCCACCGGACTTTTCACAGATCCGATCACCCGCACCCCCCCCCCCCCCGGGCCTTTAACTGATGCTAAGAGTGTGTCTGGGGGAGAGAAAATGGGGGGGGGGGGGTGGTCTGAGAATGGGGAATGGGACAACAGGGGTAGTGCGGAGGGGAATTGGTGGTGGGGGAAAGAGGGGTACTGGGAAAAGGGGAGGTCCATATCCCTCCCCTCTCCCCCATCCCTCCCTCCTCCCCCCCCCTCCCCCCTCACTCTCTCCCCCCTCCACAAATACCGCCCCATCTCTCATCACCCTCCCCCCCTCCATCCTCAACACCTCCCTCCCTCCACCACTCCCTCCCCGCCCAAGGGGAGGGTGTGGGGAGAGTAAGAGTGGGGCTGGGGGAGGAGAAAATGGGGGGTGTGGGGACGGGCCCAACGGGCCCGCTTTGAACGGGCACACTTGTTCTAGTATATTACTAAAACTCTCATCTTGCATGTTTGTATGCATATTTGTTGGTTTGTCCACGAGATATAGCCAAAGCGGTACATGATAGCGCAACAATTTTAGGCCCACCTTACTCACCATTATCCTGGGGTGTGCAAATAGCAAATTTAATTACATTTTAAGAACAATTAGCTTAATAAACTTTAATAAATGTGCTTCCCCCCCCCCCCGGGAGGACCGGTGCCTGCCCCGGCATGCCCCATGCCTGACCTTCCTCCCATGGTGCAGCGCGGCGGCAGAGGGTCAAACAAGATGGCCGCCGAGCTGCCACTGCAGGAGAGGTTTCCACCCAACGGGTCCATTGCTCACTCTGACGCGATGTCCGCCAGGGGCCGGGGTGAGTGGCTTCCTCTCCCCTTTCCTGTCCTCCCTTGCCAGCCCATGGCATCTGGGGACACTCCCCGACCACCAACGGGTCCACGGATCATCAGTTGGGGGAGGGTTGTGGCACCCGCAGGAGAGGCTTGCATCCAACGGGGAGTTGCCACGCCCGCAGGAGAGGTTTGCACGGAGGGTTGTCAGACCCGCAGGAGAGATTTGGACCCAACTGGTCCACGCACGTTTCTACTAAAGATGGACACAAGAGGCTAGTCTCAGCAACTCAGCAAGTCAGGCAGCATCTCTGGAGAGAAAAAACATAGGTAATGTTTCAGGTCGAGATCCTTTCTTCAGACTGAGAGTCAGGGTAAAGGGAAACAAGAGATATAGACGGTGATGTAGAGAGCTATAGAACAAATTAATGAAAGATGTGCAAAAATGAACAATTATCAAGGAAAGGTGGAACCCACAAATGGTCCATTGTTGGCTGTGGGCTAAGTGATAACGAGTTATTCAGACAGTGAAACTGATCAGGACGACAGTGAAACTAGTGTAACGACTAGGGGCGGGGGGGGGGGGGGGAATGGAGAGAGGGGGGGGGGGGGGAATGGAGAGAGGGGGGGGGGGGACATGCGCCTCCATATCCCTATTGTTACCCATGTTAATATTGTACCCAACACCATGACATTTTCACTTGCAAAGTTAACTTTCATAATTCAGATACTCTATCCACTCTGACAGATGTTTCCTCCAAATAAATTTGTCAGACATTATTTCCCTTCAAGTAGCAGTGTTAACAATAGTTGTTTAAATTGACTTTCCCAATGACCTACTAGTGTCACCTTAAGTGATTTTTAACCACACTCCTGGAATGAATATTAAGCTGACCAGTTTTTGCCTCCATTTATGAATAAGGGTATCATGTTAGTAGTTTTCCAAACCATTAGTACTGCTAGAATTTTACGGATTTTTGAAAGATTTCAACCTGTGCATCTGATATCTCTGTGGCTGCTGCTTTTGGGGACCTAAGATTCAAGCCATCAGATCTAGGGAACTTGGGTGGCTTATCAGCAATTAGCACTATTAGTTTGTCCTATACTAATTCTCTAGTGATCATTATAGCATTTCATTCCTCTCCCACCTTTTTAAAGTATTAATGGGATTTTTGTAGTACCTCCTATCATGAAGACTGATGCAAATTTCTCTCTAATTCCTCTGTCAATTGTTTGATATTTGTACCATTTCTTCGTCAGAAACAGTCTTCCTCCCACTCGAACTTTCACATCAACCCTCTCCTTTTCCCTCGATTTTATCTTTAATCCAACTGCGCTTAAAACTATTGCTGACTTTTTGAAAACACTGAAAATCTGACGTAAAAGAACACACATGAAATAATCAGCAGTCTGTGGCATCGAGCGAGATAGAAACAGATGATGTTTCTGTTGATAACATTATATTGGAACTTGAAATACAATTTGCTTCTTTCTCTAAAGGTACTTTTTGCTCCAATGTATTATATCTCTTTGTGCCTGTGGCAATCTTTCCCTCGGCTCATTATGGAACACATTAAATCTAGTTTACCATCACAGCTTGGTTTGGTCACACCCTGGCCACTTCCTCTTCTCCCCTCTCCCATCACGCAAAAGGTGAAAACTCACACCTCCAGATTCAAGGACAGTTTCTTCCCAGCTGTTGTCAGGCAACTGAATCATCCTACCACAACCAGAGAGCAGTCCTGAACTACTCTACCTCATTCGTGACCCTCGGACTATCTTTGATCGGACTTTACTGCCTTTACCTTGCACTAAACATTATTACCTTAATCATATATCTATACATTGTAAATGGCTCGATTGTAATCATGCAATGTCTTTCTGCTGACTGGTTAGCATGCAACAAATGCTTTTCACTGTACGTCAGGACACGTGGCAATAAACTAAACTGAATAGCTCTGCTAAAGCCCTGTCCATCTAATAGACTAGACTTCCCATTATTGACCCCCATCTCCATTTCTCACTGCCTCAGAAAAGCAACCAACATAATCAAAGACTTGTCCCACCTTGATAATTTCTTCTCCCTGCTCCTGTCCGGCAGAAGGTTCAACAGCTTGAAGGTGCGCACCATCAGACTCAGAAACAGCTTCTTCCCCTCTGTTAGTAGGCTTCCCCTTTGTTATTAGGCCTCCTTCCGTAGGTTAGGGTATTGTTCCATTCACCTCTACCCCAAGAAGAACATTGCACTTTGCTCTATCTATTGGACTTGAGATTGAACTGCTTGTCTCTGTGCATGATATATCTATCTGTTTCGATAGCATGCTTAACAAATCTTTTCATTGCACCCCAGTGTATGTGACTATAATAAACCTAAACCTTAACACTTGCATCCTTGTTTTCAACTACTTCTACTGTCTCACTACTCCTACTTCTCACTACAAACTCCCCAATAGCTCACCTTCTCCAATTCTAGTCTTGAGTTTTCTAATTGTTCTGCCAGCAGTGCTAGTATTTTCTAATTGCTTAAGTTAAGTACCAAAGTTTGCTTTTCTCTCCCTATGTTTCTCCATCCCTTAGTTATTTTAATATATTGCTTTAAAATATACCACTTTGAGAAAGCTTATGGCCATCATTTTGCGGTTTGGTGTTAAATTTTGTTTGATTTTGTTCTCTTGAGGCACTTTATGGTGATTAACCATTTTTAAAAAATTGATAAATGAGCATTTCTATTGTTGATTCTTATTCACACTGTATTCCATTGCTGTGAAGAAGTGAATGCAGCTGGGTTTATTTCTCGAAAGGCAAATCATTCACAAACTCTTGCATCCAATAAGTAGAGGCATTATAGTATTTCTTATTACTCAACAAATGAATAGAAGTAGAGTAGCTGTTTCAAAATTGATGCTGCTCAATTGGTAAACAGCCATATTATTCCTGTTCACTTCTGTTCGCTTCCAGCATTTTTGTGCAGCATTCAGAGAGCTGTGCTGGGGCCACAACTACCTGTGGTATTTATAAACAACTTAAATGGCTTGGAAAGCTATGCATGCAAGACTGTTAATGGCACAAAAGCTACCAGCACCGAAAACCTGTAAAATATGGAAGTGTTGAAATGAAATCTGGCATAAAGAGATTAAGCAAGTGGACAAAACATTGGTAAAGTGATTTAAAGGTTTAATAAGGTGCCTTTCTAAACAGTGTAAAGGTAGCTGCATTGTCCCTGTTTATGAATCATTAAAATATAGACAGCCTCAGGAAGTGACTAAGACTAATGAAAAGGTGTAGGAAAGAACTGCAGGTGCTGGTTTAAATCAAAGGTAGACACAAAATGCTGGAGTAACTTTGCGGGACAGGCAGCATCTCTGGACGTTTTGGGTCGAGACCTTTCATCAGATTGATGGAAAGTTTGGTTTTAGAAGGCTTGCTCAAGATTGGAGGTGGCTTGTTAATTATTCCAGCCATACAATGCTCTATCTATACATGGCCATGTATTTAATTATGGGGCCACGCCCTAAGAAAGGTATGTTGATCTTGTCGAGAATACAATGTAATTATACTAGAATGCTAATTGGAAAACTGCAAATAGAGTTATTTTTTTTTCTCTTTTTACATGTGTTGCCTGACCTCGGTTTATAGCATTTTCTCTTTTAAAACCTGGATACTAAATATTCCAAAGATTAAATTATGAGAACACAAAGTGTTGCTTTTGTGTAATTTGAAAGGTGATTAGAAATGTTCACAATGTCAGTGGGAACCAATAGGAAAGAGATTCAAAGAAACTGTTGGTTGAGGAATTGAGATACATGGACCACAGTTTAAAAATAACTGGCCAATTTACAGTTCTTCTGGGAAACATGGTGATTAATTCTGAGTGCTTTACCAAAACCTGTTGATGCTATCTATACCCATTGGTTTTATGTTATTAATCAGAGCTAATAAGATATGGGGGGAGGGGGAAGAGGCAAACAGACAAATGGAGGTATGTCATATTTAATAGAAAACTGAAAATGCAGGAAATATTCAAGTCAGTCAGCGCCTGTGGAAAGAGAAATAGAGTTAGTGTTTCGGGGAATGGGTAAAGAGCCAACAAATTGATTTTAAGTTGCAGAGAAGTTGAGGGAGAGAAGTGTGGATAGGTCAAAGGGAATATCTTTAAGGTGAGGTTGGGGTTGATTTGAGAATAAGCTATATAGAAGCATATCTGGTGATGGGTTAATTAAGATACTAAAAGAGTGAGAACAAAGGATGGCAGGGTGGCGCAGCGGTACAGTTGCTGCCTTGCAGCACCAGAGACCCAGATTTGAACCCGACTACGGGTGCTGTCTGTACGGAGTTTGTACGTTCTCCCCGTGATCTGCTTGGCTTTTCTCCAAGATCTTCGGATTCCTCCCACACTCCAAAGATGTACAGGTATGTAGGTAAATTGGCCTGGTAAATGTAAAAAATGTCCCTAGAGTGTAGGATAGTGTTAATATGTGGGGATCACTGCTCGGCATGGACTCGGTGGGCCGAAGGGCTTGTTTCCACGCTGTATCTCTTTTTTTTTTAAAATCACATAAAATCTATGAAATGAGTAAGGACAGTTAGTGATAATGCACAAGGAATGTGATGGTTGCAAAATATGAGATGTAGGACATGTCCAACACGTCAAAACGAAAAGCTGAACTGACAATAATTGGACTGGTCAGTTCTGATGCAAACTGATGGTGATTTATCTGAAATTGTAAAATTCAATATTGAGTCCAGAAGGCTGCAGGCTGCCTAGTCAAGGTATTGTTCCTCAAGCAATTGTTTAAAATGGTGCAGGAGGCCATAGATGGATCATGATATAGAATTAAAGTGGCAGGCAACACTTTAATTTGACTGCTGCCAAAGTCCACTTTAAAAAAAATAGTGGCTTTGGCCCATCTACACGATGGAAAATGTCACACAAGGCCATATCACTCCACGGGACCCTGCCAATTTGGATTGGGATAGTTTGTAGTCGGCACCTTTGTCAGTGGCCAGTGTGGGTGATGAGTGTGGACAACGCTCTGTTGGCATTAAGATTTGCCCGTAAAGCTTCCTTTTGTAATTTAAGCAAATGATTCCGCTTGTTTTATTTGTGCATCAACCAAACTAACTTTTCTTTTTCTTGTCCAGTTTCCAGTCTCTCCCACTATATACTATTGTCACTTTATCATTCAATTCTATTCTATAATAAAGCCTTTTCCATCACTTTTTTTCTCCATCTTGAAATGTGTTTACTTATCTCTTTCCCTGCTTCTGATGACAAATTGTCATCCTACAATATTAGCTGCTGTTCTCCCTGCACAGATCTGCCTTTCCTTTTGGGCATTTCCATCATTTCCTTTTAATTTCAGACCGTTTTGCTTTGAACTTTGTTTTGATCTTCCTGGCAATAAAACCCAAACACACACTTAAGAAACTGCACTTAATACTTCATTTAGACACTTCTAGATTCCGCTTCTGTGGTCAACAATTTCTGATGATTATTCTGTCATTTTCTCTAGTTCCATCATTTACTATTTTACATTTCATGGCCCCCCACTTTGCTTGTTTCATTAAATCCCTTCTGCCTTCGACCTTGTGCCGGATTTGCCATTCAGCTCTTTCCCAATCCTCGCCCTCACTACATCTCACCTCCATCGAGGGTTCATCAATCTGAAATGCCATGTCCACAAGTATTACCTGGATGGTCTCCTTGTGACTTTTTCTGCTTTTAATACAGATTTTCTACATAAACATTGTCTGACACTGCTAAGACCTGGGTTGCAAAATTACAGTTGTTTTTTACTCTAAACTGAGGTTTTTATTCCCAATACTGATACAGCACACTAGCAATACAGGCACATTGACTCTCTCAGTTAAAGACCTTGGGCAGCTGGCTATAACTTGAAAGAAAACCTTTAGTGTTAAATTAAAAACATGTCAAAGAAAAAAATAAAACTAGTTCCAAATTACTGCTAGAAGTGTTCTCTCACCTTTCCTAAAGCTTGTAACTAGGTGTATTCCAGCAGGCCTGGCTAATTTGCCCTCCACTGGAAGTAATTGCTTGGTATTCACCTAATAGTTATACCACAGACTCGCGTTGAAATAAATACAGAAAATGCTGGAAACACTTTGCTGGTCAGATAGAATCTATGAAGAGAGCAACAGAGTTAATGTTTCTGGTTGAATACCTTGGCTTAAATTTTGAGTTCTGATTTTTTAAAAAAGGTCTTTGACCTGAAATATTAGCTTTGCTTTTCTTTCCATAGATGCTACCTGAGTTGCAGAATGTTTCCAGCTTTTTCTGCTTTCAAATTTCCAACATCTACAGTTCTTATGATTTGCAATCACTTGTGTTGAATTGTGTTCATAAGTTTATTGAATGGGACAAGGTGGATATCTATTATGATAATACTTCAGTTAAAGTAAACGAACACTTTGGGAGCTATGTAAATTATTTTGAAAAAACGTAATAAATATTGGCCTGTTTTATCCAATGTGTTTTAACTAGGACTGGATTGGCTCGTCTTGCGCGGAGGAGGATGCAAAGGTACCTGCTGAAGGCATTTGATATCATGAAGGGTAGACAGAGTAGATGGAAACTATGCCCCGCTTGAATTTTAAAAAACTAGTTGAAATAGAATGAAAATGTTGGCAAAAGAATCAACGCAAACATGCAAATCTTTTAATGCAGCCTTTGGTTAGAGTCTGAAATGCATTGCCAGGATTAGTAGAGGAAGTAGAGATAGCTGCATTATTCTAATGGAGCCTGGATAAATATCTAAAAGGACAGAATTTGCAGACTTTGTGGAGTGGGCAGGGCAGCAGATATATCTGGAATGCCTCTTCCTTGGAGCCAGTTGGGTCTGACAATGTGATTAACCTTATAGGTTTAACCTTTTTTGTTCTTGTCACTTAAGTTTTAAAAAAAGCTTCCTATATCATTTTCACTGTGGTGCTGCACAACATCTTCTATATTTAGTTATAAAGTGAGAATTGCTGATTACTATGCTAATTTAGACTAAACTGGGGAAAAACCCCCACCATTTTATACACACCACAGTGAGCAGTACGATGCTGGTTAATGTGCTTATACATACTCCAACTGCAGTCACTAAGTGATGAACTGCATGATTTTCATGCTCATGATAATCAGGGACTGAAATGCTGATGCTTTTGTTTCCGAAAAGTTGTTTGTCCCGGCCTTCCAGATTTTGGTGTTAAAGTTACACATGCTCATTCACACCTTCTATTGTATTGTCTAAAATGTCTGTGGTTCTCTAATAGAAGATTGATGGAACAATTGAAGGTAGACACAAAATGCTGGAGTAACTCAGCGGGACAGGCAGCATCTCTGGAGAGAAGGAATGGGTGATGTTTCGAGTCGTGACCCTTCTAACTCCAGCATTTTGTGTTTAACTGGTTTAAACCAGCATCTGCAGTTCCTTCCGACACATCCTGAACAACTGAAGAAATGGCTCTTTATGTTTTCTGTGGAAAATGGCAGGACACTGGGGCATCCCCCATGTTCCCTAGAAGTTATTTGGACAACTGTATGCTCAAATAGAATTGACATTGAGGAATTCAAGCTGACAAGTTGCATCATACTTGGCAAATGACAAGAGGCTTCAAGACAAGAGGATAAAAATAATATAAACTTTGAATTATGAGACAAAGTTTGGCTGTTGGAAATATCTTTCAATAATTTCCAACATTTTCATCTGTTTTTGTTTTTGTTATCCTCACTGTCAAGTTGAGAGCATGTGGAATGGGAATTCATTGGATGTGACAGTGTAATAAAATATGCATTAACTATCAACTTTGCCAACTTCCACCCTGCCCTCAAATTCGCTTGGACTTGGATCTCTGACACCTCTCCCCTTTTTCGATCTGTCTCCATTACCGGGGTCAGACTATCGACTGATGTCTGCTACAAACTGATTGACTCAAGTAGTTATCGGTATATTGAGACTATACTGTTTCCCACTCTGTCTCTTGCAGGACCATAATCCCATACTCTAAATTCCTCTGTCTTCACTGCATTTCCACTCTAGGATATCTGAGATGTCTTCAGTAAACATGGTTTCTGCCACAGCTGTTGTGATGAGCCCATCACCTGTGTCTCCTCCGAGTCCTGCAGTTCTGCTTTCATTCTTCCTTCCCCCCCCCCCCCCCCCAATACTTTCAACTTTAACCACACGGAGGTGTAACACCTGTCCCTACCTCCTCGCTTGGCTCTACCCAGGGGCCCCAGCAGCTCTTCCATATGAGACAGAAGTTCATGTGTGCCATCTCTAGTCTCATCTACTGCATTCAGTGTTCCTTATGTGGCCTCCTTTACATCGGCGTGACCAAGTGTGGACTAGGCGACTGTTTCACCAAATATTTGGGCTTGGTCTGCCCGTGTCTGCTGGGTCACCCAGTTGCTAACCATTTTAACTCCCCTTCCCATTTCCATAACAACCTTTCTGTCCTGGGCCTCCTCTATGCCAGAGGAAGGCCACATGCAAACTGGAGGAACAGCATTTCATACTCCACTTTGATCATTGAATTTTCCAATTTTAAGTAATACCCTTTCTCCAACATTTTGGATCAGGGTTTTCTTTGGAACCTTATTCATCTTTTGTCCAAACTTAGATTAGTTGTGACCAGAAAGGGTCCAACATCCTCTCTCTGTTTGCAGCAGGCAGGGTCTGAAGAGGAGTCCTAACCCAAAACATCATCTGTCCGTTTCCGACCACAGATGCTGCGTGGCCTGCTGAGTTCCTCTAGCGATTTGTTTCTTGATAAAGATTGCAGCAGTCCATTGTCTCCAGAATATTGTTTAAATGGAGAAAGGTTACAGACTGCTCTGGTGCAGAGGTATCTGGGTTTCTGTACACACACAAAGGTGAGCAAGCAGGTACATCGAGTAAAAGGAAAACGGGTAGAATGTAAGCCTTTTAATAAAAGGGGATGGAATTGTAATAATGGAAGTTGCTGGGTAGTCGAAAGGGCACCTATGGAGAGAGAAGGAGTTTAGAGTTACCCTTTTAATTTGATCAGCTTTCATCAGAACTAAGGATAGTTAGAAAATAGAAATGTCTTAGTTTGTTGAGAGTGGGATGGGAGCAAACAAGGGAATGTTTGCGATAGGATAGAGGCCTAGAGCGATAATGATCCAACGTGCTAGTGCCAGTTGAGAGGATGGTGGCTCCTTGCTCATCACTGGATATGTCTAGCCAAGATTAGACAGGACATGAATAAGAGCAAGGCAAGACCGAAAGAAAAGCAATGCTGGAATGTGCATACAAAACACCAGAGCAAAAAAAAAATTTGAAATAAGACAAGATAGCCCAGCTGTTGATGGTTGTGCAGTAGAAAACAGAAACAGAAATGAGGCAATTGGAGAAGTCAATATCGCTTTACACTTCAAGGTAAATATTCTTAAGTCACCCAGCATCTATGGAAAGTGAATCAGAATTGACATTTTTGAGATAATAGCAAATGAAAGGTCTTTGACTGGAAATATTAACTATTTCCTTTCACATTTGCTGCTTGACCTGCTGAGTGGTGGTTCAATGGTGCTTTTATTGTCACGTGTGCAAAGTGCTCACATTGAAATTATTTTTCATACAAACAGTGCAGTAGAGTATTGCCATACCCCTGATCGTCAATTAGCAAGTGTACAGAAATGGTCTACTGAGCCCGTATGCAAGAGGCGCCATTCCTCGCTCCAGTTCTTATGAGCGGTGTTTGTTCGAGGCTAGTCCCAGGCTGTCATCACCAGCTCCTTCCTCCTGGTCTCTGGTCTTCGGGGGACCAACGGGACCAGCTGGGCGGGCTCCCCCTAAAGCCACGATCTACCAGTCTGGGTCTCGAGCAAAGATACTAGAAGAACAAGATAGACCACTCGACCCTAAAAACCGCAGGATGTCATGGCACCATTTTAGTAGGCAGAAACTTGCAGAAACATTAAAAAAGAAAAATAACAAATCTGTGAATTGTTAGATGAGATATATTCTGCATTTTAATGGTATCATCACACATACTGTTCCCCAAAACACTGATTACACTGCGAGAGGCATAGCGAACGGCGGACTTTGCTTATCAAAATGGCGGATGTTCCACTCCTTTGCATACTACACTTCAGTGTAGGCGATTTCAACGGAGTGGTCCATTTTGTTACTCTAGTAACTTTGGTCTCGAGTTTGTTCGTGAAAGGGCCACGTCCTCCTGGGTTTCTAGCTTATTCTGTATTTATTCACATTTCTGGCATCTGTAATCTTTTGATTTTTGTTTGTTCTTATGGAAGTCATTAGAGAAAGATCAAATCTTAATGTTTGTCTTTTTATTTACTTCGTTGGATCCAGTGGAGTCATTAAATATTTCATAATTGTAGCTAATACAGTCAAGATGTTGTAGTGAAAGCCAAAATATTTGATCAAATTCCCCAATACTTTCCATTCCAAAGAACCAAATAACAGTGAAATCTTTACAGAGCAGTCATGCTGCAGAGAAAAAAATGATTACACAAGACAAGATGCTTGGTCCCGTAACAGAATGAAAGTGTCTGGTCATTCAAACATGGTAATACCACAGTATTAACAGAATGTTCTGAACTGACACTTCATGAAGGAGTGTTTCACAAGCACAAGTCTGAGATTTCCCGTTCCATTTATTATCTGAGATTCATTCGTTTTGGAGCCTGCATTGACAAGTATCTGGACTCAAACTATTCAGAAAATGTATTTCAATAATATAAGCAGTCAGATCAATGTCACAAAAACTGTGGGGGAGAAGGTGACACAAACGGGTGGCACAGCAGTAGAGTTGCTGTCTTGCAGTGCCAGAGACACGGGTTTGATCCTGACTACGGGTGCTGTCTGTACAAGTTTATATGTTCTCCCCATGACCTGCGTAGGTTTTCTCTGGTTTCCTCCAATATTCCAAAGACGTTCGGGTTTATAGGTTATTTGGCTTGGTATAATTGTAAATTGTCCCTAGTGCATGAAGGATAGTGTTAATGTGCAGGGATCGCTAGTCGGAACGGACTCAGTGGGCCGAAGGGCACGCATCTGCACTTTATCTCTAACTAAACTAGAGACTGCAGTTGCAAAATACAAAGTGCTGGAGGAGCTCAGCAGGTCAGGCAGCATCTGTGAGGGAATGGACAACCAACGTTTTGGGTCAGGATCCTTCAGACTGAACAGTGGAGCAGGTGTTGGCCATATGGCCTTGCAGGCAAATTCTACCTTTCAATAAGATGATGGGTGATCTGATTCATGACTAGACTTGGCCTCCGCTCCATTCCTTGCTGATACCCAACAACTCTTACTCCTTCGACTAAAGATCTGGCAAGTTTGGCGTCAAGTACATTCAATGTACACTGAAATTTAGAAGGATGAGGGGGGATCTTATTGAAACATATAAGATAATTAGGGGATTGGACACATTAGAGGCAGGAAACATGTTCCCAATGTTGGGGGAGTCCAGAACAAGGGGCCACAGTTTAAGAATAAGGGGTAGGCCATTTAGAACGGAGATGAGGAAGAACTTTTTCAGTCAGAGAGTGGTGAAGGTGTGGAATTCTCTGCCTCAGAGGGCAGTGGAGGCCAGTTCGTTGGATGCTTTCAAGAGAGAGCTGGATAGAGCTCTTAAGGATAGCGGAGTGAGGGGGTATGGGGAGAAGGCAGGAACGGGGTACTGATTGAGAGTGATCAGCCATGATCGCATTGAATGGCGGTGCTGGCTCGAAGGGCTGAATGGCCTACTCCTGCACCTATTGTCTATAATAATTCAGTCTCCATAGCTCTCTGGAGTGAAGATTTCCACAAGTTCACAATTCCGAGAGTATAATTTTGAGTATTGTCTTAAATGGAGCCCCCCAGTGATCCAATGATACCATCTAATTTCCCAACAGGCAAAACCTCTTCAAATCTACCTTCTAAATGTCTCCTCAGAGTCTCAGATTAGAAGAATGTGTTTATTTTTAAAATAAAAACCATTTATTCTTCTGAACTCCAACACTTTCAGGTTCAAAATATGCATTTCTCACAAGATAACTTTATCCCAGAAATCCAACCTGTGGACATTTCTCCAAACCGCTACCAATGCATTAGGGAGATCAAAAGGACACAGAGTACTTCTGGTGGGGTCTCACCCTTTGTGTTGGAGTAGCAAGACTGCTCTCCTTTAATTCCTCATGCATTCAATCTTCAGAGGTGACCACTGTGACTTTAATTCTCCAGGTCACACTGACTTCTGTTTTTTCCTGTCTCTTACTTACTCCCAATGAAGCCCGATGTCTGACTAAGGAGCAGATCTTCTGACTGAGCGTGTAATAACCCGCAGAACTCAATGCAGAAGTCAACAATTTCAAGTAAGCAGCCCGTCTTTGTAAAGACGAACCAGGTCTAAAAGGTCATCCACCTTTTTCAGCAACTTAGCTTTTTCTCTCTTGAAATACTGCCTGACCCACTGAGTATTTAGAACAAGATATGGTTCATCTGCTTTCTCTTTCGACTTAGTGATTACAATTACAATGCACTGAAAAAATAAACGCTTAAATTGCTACGTCCATTATATTAGCATTTGAGCTTAGTTTCCAGTACATTACTCTGAGGTACCCATTTCCCACTGAAGATTTTATGAATACAAATATTCTCTTTAGTAACCTATTCTGCCCTAGCTTTCTCCAGATCTATTGTTTTCATCATTGTCTGTGTATGATTTGATCTAGAGCAATGAGGTATAATGTGCGAAATTATTATTACCTTTGTATCCAAAAGTACAGAAAAGGGTATGCTGAATGTCTCTCATTCAGCCCCTTGTTCTGCTGTCTTTACACCAATGGCAATGTGACTGAGGACAGCTCCTATGCTATCTGTCAGTTTGCTGAAGACTATTGTTGGCTGCATCTCGGGTGATGATGAGTTAGTATACAGGAGAGAGAGTGGTGCTACAATAATCTTTTGCTCACCATCAACAAAACCATGCAACTGACTGTTTCCTTCAGAAAGGAGAAATTAGATAACCATATGCCAGTATTTATTGGTGGAAAGAGTTAGCAGCTTCAAGTTTCTGAGTATTTGCATCTTAAACTTGTCCTCGGCCCCAACTTTTAGACAGAAACACAAAGAAGGCGCGTCTGCACCTTTACTTAGAAGTTTAAAGAGATTCAATATGTCGCTGAATACTCCAACAAATCTCAACATTGGATGCATCGTGGTCAGGTAGCATAGTTCCGATACACAGGACTGTAAGACGCTGCAGAGAGTGGTCCAGTCGGCCCAGTGCATCACAGGCCTCCCAACTATTTACAGCATTCACGTGAGACACGGTCTCGAAGGTGGCTTCCATCATCAAGGATCTCCACTATCCAGGCTGAAGCTTTTACTCCCTGCTACCTTTGGGCAGGAGATACTGAACCTTGAGGTTATTTTCCTACAATCATCAAGTTCTTGACCTGTGCAATCCCAATCCTACCTTGGAAATGGAATGCTATGGACCTCTTGCACTGCCTTGGACTTGTTTTCTAAATGTGTTTTGTACTTGTGCCTTGTTTATTTCTCTGACCTTTTTCTTCTCTCTGTTTGTATAATTTGTGTGTAATTTCTGTTCGAGTCTATGTGCCGGTGACGTTGCTGCAAGCAAGATTTTCATTGCACCAGCACCTCGCTGTACCTGTCAATAAACTTGACTTGACTCTCATTTCCAGCCATTTATTTATACAACAGTTATGACTGACAAGTTGTACATTCTGACAGGAAAATTAGAAAAGGGTTAAATCGATTTGTTTGCAGAAATATTTGTTTGGGAAAACATGCCTTATTCTGCAATGGTATGGAGTGAATGGTTGTGGATATTCAATCTCTGTTTATTGCACGTTGTATTTCAGCCATAAGGCGCGGTCCAGTCCAGTCGCCGTCGTGGTAGCTCTGCGGGAACTGTGCGTTTTAAACTGGTATGTTTACTTTAAAATTATCCCTAAGTGCTCTAGCGTGTGCTAGCACTTAGCATTAACCAATGTACGACCGGGAAACGCTCGTAAAATTAAACTCGAGCGCTACCGGAGCACTATTAAACAGAAAACTACTCACCGATATACCGATAAAGATCATCAAAGGAGCGCACCGCGGCAGCAGCAGTGGGAGCGCAGGTCAGTGGGAAAGTCGGAAAAAACACCGAGGGAAGCGAGGGGGGGATTCGGAACAGGCTGAGAACCCAAGCCTTACGTCCACCTCTGCCCAGCATACTTCTGGCCAACGTCCAGTCCCTGGAGAACAAGCTGGATGACCTGAGGGCAAGGATCAGATTCCAGAGGGACATAAAGAACTGTAACATCCTTTGTCTGACCGAAACATGGCTGACCCCGCTGGTGCCTGACCAGGTGATCTGCCCATCCGAGTCCTTCACTGTTTTCCGGGCGGACAGAACGGAAGAATCCGGGAAATCCAAGGAGGAGTCTGCGTCTTGACCAATAATAACACGTGTAATCCTGGAAATATTAAGACGCTTTCTCGTTCCTGCTCACCGGACCTGGAACATCTAACTATCTCATGCCGACCATTCTACCGACCCCGGGAGTTCAGCTCGGTGATCATCACAGCCGTCTATATCCCACCGCATGCGGACACCGACGTGGCACTGTCCACCCTACACGATGTGTTGTGTCAACACCAAAACAAGAACCCTGATGCGGCTGTGCTGGTGGCTGGAGACTTCAATAGGGGAAATCTCAAAAAGGTCATGCCCAACTTCTACCAACACATCACGTGTGTCACCAGGGGGGAAAGAACTTTGGACCACTGCTACACGCCGTTCAGGAAAGGCTACAAGGCCGTTTCTCTCCCTCCTTTTGGGAAATCTGACCATGCTGCCATTTTCCTGCTGCCGGAGTACAAACAACGGATAGTACGGGAAGCGACAGTGACGAGGGACGTAAAGCGGTGGGCTGACCATTCAGAGGCCATGCTGCAGGATGCACTGAGCGAAGTCGACTGGAACATGTTCCAAGCAAGTTCCAGAGACGTAAATGAGTTTGCGGAAGCGGTTACGGACTTCATTGCCACAATAGCCGGTACCATCATCCCCACGGTAAGGGTCAGTATCTTACCTAACCAAAAACCCTGGGTGGACAGGTCTATTCGTGTGGCCTTGAATGCTCGCACCGCTGCTTACAACTCCGGTCTGGCATCCGGCAACATGGACGACTACAAGGGAGAGTCCTACCGACTGCGAAGGGCAGTGAAGGATGCAAAAAGGAGGTACCGGGTCAAGATGGAGCCACAGATGGAGCAGCAGGACACCAGGCGCCTTTGGCAGGGGCTACGGACTATAACTAGCTACAGGTCCAGCACCCCCTCAACCGGAAGTGCCAGCTCCTCCTTAGCTGATGACCTGAACTCTTTTTATGCACGGTTTGAGACGGGTAACACCACCAGCTCGCCGTCTAAAAACAGCACCGAAGGGGCGCTGGCTAGCGAGGCTGGAGGGGGATCCACCGCCGGGGATGTGCACACATTCTCGGTGTCCGAGCATGAAGTGAGGTGGGCTCTGACGCGTGTGAACACGAGGAAAGCTGGAGGCCCAGATGGTATATCTGGGCGAGTACTAAAGTCTTGTGCTACTCAGCTTGCTCCAGTGCTCACCACAATATTCAACCTCTCCTTGGCAAAGTCCGTGGTCCCTGCATGCTTCAAAAGATCCATCATTGTACCGGTGCCAAAGAATGCCTCTCCAGCGTGTTTAAATGACTACCGACCGGTGGCCCTCACCTCGGTTGTCATGAAATGCTTTGAGAGGCTAGTCAAGAAGCACATCTGCGCCCTCCTTCCTCGCAACATGGACCCACTACAGTTCGCATACCATCCGAACAGGTCCACGGATGATGCGGTCTCCCAGGTTCTACACACCGCTCTCTCTCGTCTGGACAGCCAGGGGGGCTATGTGAGGATGCTGTTCATTGACTTTAGTTCAGCATTCAACACAATAGTCCCCAGCAGACTGGTTGAGAAGCTGCTGGAACTGGGGCTTAGCACCCCTCTGTGTGCCTGGGTCCTGGACTTTCTCACTGCCAGGCCCCAAGTGGTCAGGATGGGGGAACACACATCTAGCTCCCTCACCCTGAACATAGGATCCCCCCAGGGCTGCGTCCTTAGCCCCCTACTGTACTCCCTGTACACACATGACTGTGGGGCCAGGTTCAGCTCAAACTCCATCATCAAGTTTGCTGATGACACTGTGGTGGTGGGCCGGATCTCCAACAACGATGAGAAGGCCTACCGGGAGGAGGTGGCTGATCTGGCACTCTGGTGTCAGGACAATAGCCTCCTCTTGAATGACACTAAAACAAAGGAGCTGATTGTGGACTTCAGAAGGGCTAAACATCCAAGGACGTACACGCCACTGGAGATAAATGGGTCTATTGTGGATAGGGTGAGCAGTTTTAAATACTTGGGAGTCCGCATCGCAGAGGATCTGACATGGGCAATGCACATTGCCGCACTGGTGGGTAAGGCTAAGCAGCGCCTTTACCACCTTAGACAACTGAGGAAATTCAGAGAGTCTCTGAGGATCCTTCATTGCTTCTACTCTGCGGCTGTAGAGAGCATCCTGTCCGGCAACATTACAGTCTGGTTTGGGAACAGCTCTGCCCAGGACAGGATGGCCCTGCAGAGAGTAGTGCGTTCGGCAGAACGCACCATGGGAACTACACTCGTCCCCCTGCAAGACCTATACATCAGGAGGTGCAGATCCAGAGCAAGCAAGATCATGAGGGACCCCTGCCACCCCAGTAACGGACTGTTCCAGATGCTACGATCAGGCAAACGCCTCCGCTGTCACGCTGTGAAAACGGAGAGGATGAGACGGAGCTTCTTCCCACAGGCCATCAGGACTGTCAACTTTTATAACCCCAGAGACTAAATTTTTGTCGACACTAATAGTAACTTATTAACTTTATTTATATGCTGTAACTGTAATTCTTTTTGTGCACAACCCGCAGGCATTGCCACTTTCATTTCACTGCACATCGTGTATGTGTATGTGACAAATAAATTTGACTTGACTTGACTTGATAAGATTCAGTGCAAGGCAATATCGACTTCAAAATGCACTCTTGTATTGTCTCAGTCAGATCTTGTGCCATTTTGCAAAGGCCAGACAAGTTTATTGAAATGTATAATCATCCTGTGCAATTGTATCTTTCACTATAAAGCACAATTCTTGCCAAGTAGAAAATGCTTGCTAATAAATTATTAAATACTTTGATTACAAGATCATTTGTAAAATAAAAAGTCTTCAACAAAAATGACCACTTCTGTATCTTTTGTTTTCTCTTAATGGTATGTGTTCAATATATGTCATTAATTACACTTGAGAAGTGAGCAGTGAACTGCCTTCCTCATACAGGGTCTGAGGGGAGGGTGGAGATATTGATACAGGTTCTGAGGGGAGGGTTGAGATATTGATACGGACTGAGGGGAGGGTGGAGATGTTGATACAGGGACTGAGGGGAGGGTGGGGGTATTGATACAAGGATTGAGGGGAGGGTGGGGGTATTGATACAGGGACTGATGGGAGGGTGGAGATATTGATACAGGTTCTGAGGAGAGGGTTGAGATATTGATACAGGGACTGAGGGGAGGGTGGGGGTATTGATACAGGGATTGAGGGGAGGGTGGGGGTATTGATACGGGGAGGGTGGGGATTATTGATTCCTGTATCTTAACTGGTGGAGCAACTGTCAAATGTTTTCAATTTAGGATAATGTCTGACGAGAATTTAAATGGTATTCCTGTTATAATTTGCATACACTCTTCCAAGGAACTGAATGCATTCACCTACAATATAGAAACATAGAAAATAGGTGCAAGAGGAGGCCATTTGGCCCTTCGAGATCATGGCTATTCATCCACAATCAGTAACCTGTGCCTGCCTTCTCCCCATTCCAGTAGCTCCTAGAGCACTATCTAACTCTCTTTTAAATTCATCCAGTGAATTGGCCTCCACTGCCTTCTGTGGCAGAGAATTCCACAAATTCACAACTCTCTGGTTGAAAAAGTTTCTTCTCACCTCAGTTTTAAATGGCCTCCCCTTTATCCTTAGACTGTGGCCTGGTTCTGGACTCACCTAACATTGGGAACAGTTTTCCTGCATATAGCTTGTCCAGTCCTTTTATGTCAAATTCTCTAATGTTTTGTCCCAAGTAAACATTTAAAGGCTGTTCCATTGGGCCCAGCTGATTGGTGTCTAGTGGAGGTAGGACCCTAGTCTGCGGTATTTCCCAAAGCGTCTTTGTGAACTTCGGTGCGTACATCAGCATGTATTCCTGCACGCTAGAACTTGCTAGTCCACAGCATTTGCATGCAGATCTCTCTTTGACTGAAGGATGGATCATAGTATATTTTAAATGGTTGATGCTCTTCCAGCAGCAAGTAATGTTTGACTCTGTGTATATCCCAGGGCGCAGCTATTGAGCACGAAGTACTATGTTAACACAGCTGCTCAGGATGAACATCAACAAAGACCCCTGTATCCCTTTCCATACATTCCTGGCAAACAGTGACGCAATGATAGAGTTGCTGCCTTACAGAGCCAGAGACCCTGGTCCGATCCTGACTATGGGTGCTTGTCTGTATGGAGTTTGTATGTCCTCCCTGTGACCTGAGTGTATTTTCTCCGGGTGCTCCAATTTCCTCCCACACTCAAGACGTACAGATTTGTAGGTTAATTGCTTGGTATAACTAAATTGTCCTGTGTGTGTAGGATAGTGTTGGTGTGTTGGTGTACAGGGTGATTGCTGGTTGGCCTGGTCTCGGTGGGCCGAAGGGCCTGTTTCCGCGCTGTATCTCTAAACTAAACTAAAAACTAAACAAAGGTCACAATGGCATGCATGACAATCTAATCTATGCCACAGCTACAGCACACTGTGGTGGTGTTGAGACACCATCTGTACAAGAAGAATCTGACGGAGAGAGCCCTTCTTAGCCCCAGCTGAGCAAAGTCTTGATGCTTGTTTGAGAATTCGGGTAATGAGCTATTCTACCAAATAACCTAGATTCTGCACAGGAAACCATCTGATAGGATCCACTGCAGTCTTTCTGCAGAATGTTCCGTGAAGGCCATTGACAGATGAACTTTTAGTCAGTTGTTTTTCTGCAGCAATGAGGAAAGGGTGGTGTGGCAGGGGCAACTGACTGAAACGCCCTGCAACGTTGAGGCCAGACTCATCCATCCCAAACCATGAACGGGTGGAACCTTGGCACACTGACACATCGTGTTTACATACCCCGACTATCACATAGAGCTCAATGCTGTCGCACATAAAAGCCATCAGGGTGAAGATTATATTGAGTAAGTTTATCCCTTCCCCCCCACCCCCCCTCCCCCATTCCCTTTTCGCTAGAGAACAGTGCACTGTGTCTTTACAGTCACTATCCTTTGTTGTGAAGCTAAGAGCTGCTGCCTATTGCATTTACGCAGTGAGAAAGAAGTATGGACTTCATGGCCAACGACTGTGATTGTAACCCCATTGGGAGCTCGGGAAGGCACATCAGCGTTCTCCCTATCAAAGAGCGCGTAGAGCACATTGAGCTCTTCAGGGAGTGATGCTTTGCTGTCGTTTGATCTTGCCTTGTAGCAAATGATGGCATTCAAGTCCTGCCACAATTGCCGAACATCCGCCTCATCATCCCGCTTAGATTGGAAGTCCCTTTTAGCATTTGTGATGGCCTTGTCAAGGTCATATCTGGACATCTTGTAAACCTCTGCGTGTGAGGATTGCATAATCCTGGCCATCTTCTCTGTGCAGGCTCTCAGAGAATTTCTATCAGTCCAATCTCCTAGTTATTTTGCTGTCCCCTGTTCTCCTGAATACACCTATCGACTCCCTCGTTCGCCTGCCACCTACTTGCACAGTGGTTGGTTTACAGTAGCCAATTAACCTACCAACACATCTTTGGGATGTGAGGAGAATGTGCAAGCTCTAGGCAGGGTAAGATGCCAGGATCAAACTGAAGTCTCTGAAGCTGTGTGGCAGTAGTACCAACAGTTTGGCTACTGTGCCAACTCTTATGGTTTGATATGAAACATTTTTAAAAAATCAATTATCAAAAAATTAAATCAAAGGTATAGGGTGTTCTTTACATTTTACAACCAGCGAAAAACACTTAAATGCACATAACATCCACAGGGTTAAATGAAAAATGCAAGGTTATAAATAAATAGGAATCTAAAGAGCAACTTCGCACTTTTGATTAATGTTAATGTTTTACACAATAATTTCTTCCAGATTTTTAAAATATTTTCCAATACAAACTCTTGACAGGGAGCCCAAGTTTTATTCAAAGCAGAATTATTTCTTAAATAGATTCTTTATTTTACTGATAGCCTGTCAGCACTTTGTAATTGTACAGAGAAGGAAATTATTCAGGTCATCACCTGCCCTGACTCTCTGAAAGTTATCTCATGGCGGCTGAAGTATGTTGTAGTGCAGAGCAAGCCAAGGGGTGGTGAATCTGTGGAATTCATTGCCACAAAGGCTGTGGAGACCAAGTCAGTGGATATTTCTTAAGGCAGCGATTGATAGATTCTTGATTAGTACAGGTGTCAGTCGTTATGGGGAGAAGGCAGGAGAATGGGGTTGAGGGGGAAAGATCGATTAACCGTGATTGAATGGTGGAGTAGACTTGATGGGCTGAATTGCCTAATTCTGCTCCTATGACTTATGAACTTATGATGTGCTGCTTTGTTCGAGGTTGGATTGTTTCAAATGAAAAGGATTTGAGATTCTTGTTTGTCTTTCAGATGAACATTAAAAGGTGCTTTGAAATATTTTCGGGAAAATCAGGGAAATATCCCAGACATCTTAGCCACAGTATCCCTCGATCTTAGGAGCTTATTACACTTAAATTAGCTACCACCTCTCAGTCATTACACCGATGATTGCAGCTTAAATATTGCCTTAATCTTGGAATTTAGTGATATTACGAAAGAAAGATGGAAGATGTGATGTAATTGGATATCCTGGTCTTTGACCATTGTTATCCAAGCCACCGTTCTTGAACTGGAGTCCTTGTGATGATCTCAAAATTGATATGGAGAAGGAAGGACACTTGGGTTCATCCATCCATTAAATAATAAAACACAATATGATTATTTCCCAAATTATTGTAAGGAAATGGTAAGAATTTAATCACACTAAAAGACTTTAATCACTATCTGCGTGATTATAGCAGAAGAACAAATGAAGAAAATGCAGTAGGTGTAAACTGCATGCATTTTCTGATGTCTTGTGGAGTGTTTTAAAGGAACTTTGAGACAATTCTGCAGCATAGTACTGGAGCTCTCTGCTTTATGACGTGATTGTGAGATGTATATCTGGTTATCACACCAAAGGCTGTGGGCACTGAAAATGTGTAAAGTGGAATTTTGTTTACTCCATAATAATTATACACCTCAAAAATATACTCGTCAGCTGTTAACATCACTGGAATATTCCAAGTAAATAACAGGCAATATTTAAATCCTCATTAGTATTTTTTCTTATTATTTGACAAACTGGTTCTCCATTTTATTTTTTATTTAATACACCTGCAAAGTCCCTTCTTGGCCACTTCCATTCATGATTGTAAAGTTTGCGTTTTTTCAATCCATCTTTAGTCTTTTGAAGGGTTCAGGGCTGTTAGCACCTCTCGTAAACATTGATGCCTTGTGCCTCAATGACCAAAACTAATCCCAGTTCAAGGCCTGATAAGGGATTTGTATAATGTTAACCAGCTCCATCCATTTTGACATTTCGGTATATTTTAATTGCTGCATTGAAGGGCTGATTAACTGCCACATCTGAAAACATCAATTGCTTTCATCTTTACTATTATAGTTTATGTATATCATCGGCTATTTATCATAAGATCATAGGTGATAGGAGTAGACTTAGGCCATTCGGCCCATCAAGTCTACGTCACCATTCAATCATGGCTGATCTATCTCTCCCTCCTAACCCCATTCTCGTGCCTTCTCCCCATAACCTCTGACACCCGTACTAATCAAGAATCTATCTAACTCTGCCTTAAATATATCCACTGATTTTACGTCCACAGCCTTCTGTGGCAAAGAATTCCACATATTCACCACCCTCTGACTAAAGAAATTGCTCCTCATCTCCTTCCTAAAAGAACGTCCTTTAATTCTGACCTCTAGTCCTAGAGTTTCCCACTAGTGGAAACATCCTCTCCACATCCACTTTATCCAAGCCTTTCACTATTCTGTATGTTTCAATGAGGACCCCCTCATTCTTCTAAACTCCAGTGGGTATAGGCCCAGTGCCGTCAGACGCTTATCATATGTTAACCAAATAATTCCTGGGATCATAGTTGTAAACCTCCTCTGGACCCTCTCCAGAGCCAGCACATCCTTCCTCAGATATGGTGGCCAAAATTGCTCACAATATTCCAAATGGTGCCTGACCAGCGCCTTAGAGAGCCTCAGCATTACATCGCTGTTTTTATATATAAGCCCTCTCAAAATAAATACTAGCATTGAGTTTGCTTTCTTTACTACTGATTAACTTGCAGATTAATTTTTGGGGAATCCTGCACCAGCATTCCCAAATCCCTTTGCACCTCTGATTTCTGGATTCTCTCCCCATTTAGAAAATAATCTACGCCTTTATTCCTACTATCAAAATGCAGGATGCCACATTTGGCTACACTATATTCCATCTGCCACTTCTCTGCCCACTCTCCCAACCTGTCCAAGTCCTTCTGCAGAGAGGACTACCTTTCTCTACACTACCTGCTCCTCCAACTATTTTTGTATCATCCGCAAACTTGGCCACAAAGCCTTCAATCCCCTCATCCAAATCATTAATATAATCATGAATAGCTGTGGCCCCAGCACCGAGCCCTGCGGAACTCCTTATTACTGCTCTTCATTTTGTAGTCTGCTGATCAACTCTTCAGATGTAACTGTCCTCTACTGCGGTCCTTAATGTAAATTAGAGCAGTTTGTATTGGGTTTTAAAATCTAAGATAGAGAGGTAATTTGCTGACAGTAATTATCCTGTTCTACCTCCATGGCCCTTCAGTGTCTTATTCTTGTTTTCTGTATTTTAGTTTTGAGATACAGCGTGGGAACAGGCTCTTTGGCCCACCGAGTCCGCACTGACCAGCGATCCCCACCCATTAACACAAGCCTACACACACTAGGGACAATTTACTCTCAAACCAAGTATACAAACCCAAGCCAATTAACCTACAAACCTATATGTCTTTGGAGTGTGGGAGGAAACCGAAGATCTTGGAGAAAACCAAGGGGGTTAAGGAGGGAACGTACAGTCAGCACCCATAGTCGGGATTGAAACTGGGTCTCCAGTGCTATAAGGGGCAACACTACTGCTGCGCCACCGTGCCGCCATTTATAGTCACATATTTAACATTGCAGACACAAGAGACTGCAGATCTTGAGCAAAACACAAACAGCTGGATGAATACTACAGTCAAATACTAGAGAGCATTGGTTTAAGGTGATAGAGGCAAAATTTGAAGGAGATATACGGGGCAAGTTTTTTTTTACACACAGAGGGTGGTGAGTGCCTGGAATGCACTGCCGGGGATGATAGTTGAAGCAGATATGTTAGTGCATATAAAACACTTTTGGATTGGCAAATGGATATGCAGGGACTGGAGGGATATGGGTCTTAGCATCATGTTTGGCACAGACATTGGGGCAGAAAGGCCTGTTCTTGGGCTGTACTGTTCCTTGTTCCACGATGAACCTAGTGGGACTGGCAACAACTGTGGAGGGAAATGGACAGATAACATTTTGGGTGGGGAGTCCGTCAATCTTCAGAGCCCGACCAAAATATTGTCTGTCCATTTCCTTCCCCAGATGCCGCCTGATCTGACGAATTCCTCCAGCACCTTTGTGGGTTTTTTGTTTAACATTGCAGCTTTCTGCCTACTGTTGAATTGCATTTAAAGGAGGGACAAACGCTTCTTCATCTGGTGATGTGAAACCAATGTGCTACTTGTGGAAATAACTAACAGCTGTGCTGTTACTGGAAAACAGGGACAGCCATATGTTCCATGGGGTTTTGCAAATTTTGACTGGTGAGTAGGGAGCAAACATCATTCCATGGCACCATTCTGATTTTCCAGTACAGGGGTCACTAATGATTGCTTGCCAGTAATGGCTACCAAACCAAACATGCTGTTTGGATGTGTTTTTCCTGTCAGATTGGCCAGGAACTCTACTTCCCAAGTGGAATTGTACTCCAGAGACTTCGGGGCTAGCGGGAACATCTTGAATGCTGGAAATTGTCCTAGAAAATACTGGAAAGGTGCAGGACAAGGAGAGAGAAGGAGCAACTTTTGAATGTGATTTCCCACCACCCAGCCCCACCTCACAAAAAGATAGTGCTGAGACAATAACAAATGCAATATTTTGTTGTTTTTTTTCGAATGTTGCTATTTTACATGCAACAGAATACTCTGCAAAGCAAACTAAAAATAACTGTGGTTTTTGTGACACAGAAACAAAGCAGAGACTGCTCCACTGAGTCACGAAGTATCATGCAGCTGTGCACAGTGGGAAGTATCCTCGTCTTGGAATGTACCTTGGGTCAACTTTGCAAGTTAGAACAAGACAGGGAATGGGATAACTGAGTAGCTTTCCTGAAGTGGTTCTTATAGGGACTGACATATATTTGAATCATAAAAGAATTGAAGTGTTTGGGGCAAGAGCGGGAAATCCATGTCTGAGGGCAAATTAGATTAGCTTGTTGAAAGGCAGGGCAAAGGGCCGATTGGCCTTCTTCTGTTCCTGTTTCTTGCATTCTTGTGTATTGTACCTATCTTAAATTCCATCTATCCTCCTACTCTGGGGATCCTTATAGCGGGTGATGTGGCCCATGTAAGATTCCCAGACCCTGCCACAGATAGTCAAGGAAGTGATTGGTTGGTACGATGGGAGCTGGTGGGCTCTTTCTGCCACCTTGACATGTTTCTGGTGTTAAAGACAAAGTCACTGTGTCGTGCTGAATATTCCTTCTCTATTCCTGATCTGTCATGAGCCACGGAATACACATGAGCCTGTGCAGAACATTAGTTGTCTAGAGGTAGACACAAAATGCTGGAGTAGCTCAGCGGGTCAGGCAGCATCTCTGGAGAGAAGGAATAGGTGACGTTTCGGGTCAAGACCCTTCTTCAGAATGATGTCAGAGGAGTGGGTGGTGGAGATGCTGCCTGTCCCACTGAGTTACTGCAGCATTCTGTGTCTACCTTCGATTTAAGCTAGCATCTGGAGTTCTTTCCGACACATTAATTGTCTAGAATTGTTTTGAAAGCTTGCTTGAAGCACTTTCTCTTTTTCTAGGTAATTTCTTGCCTTGATGGAACTGAGAATAGAGTTCCTATTCTGTGTCAATGTTGTTGGGCATGTGAACAAAATGGCATGCCAGTCAGTCAAATGTTGATGTTAGCTTGGAAGTGGAAGCTGAGGTTGGTTTGGCAAGTACAAACTATTTTGCCATATATGCATCTGCTTTTACCTGATGTGCACTTTCACCAGAACATTCTTTTGCAAATTAATATTACTAGAAAGTAAAAATAGAGAAACACGTCTAGTGAACATTCTCCTTGCTGCTGCTTGCCATTTTGTGCAATTAAGTGAGCACTAATTCGTCAGGAGCCTGTCCTAACACCATAAGGACTTGCTCACATTAGGCTCGCACTAACAATGTGGAAGGGCCAACCTGGAGTTTTATTTGGTGGGCATTTGTTCTTAAAGAGTCATAGAGTCATACAGCACAAAAACAGGCCCTTCGCCCAACCCCTCCATGCCAACCAAAATGCCAGTATTTGGTCAATGTCCCTCTAAATATTTCCTATCCATGTAGCTGTCCAAGTGTCTTTTAAATGCTGTTATAGTAGCTGCCTCAACTTCCTCCTCTGGCAACTCATTCCATGTACGCACCACCCTGGTTCAAGCTATTCAACGTAGCGCAGTTTCAACTCTAGTCCTCTTATTTCCAATGTGTCCTTTCTAAATACTTTCACAGGCATTCAAGAACAAGTTGAGCTCTCTTATGCTTTTAGGATTTAAAAGATGAAAAAACTTGCAATGTTTAAAAATGCTTAACATATTTAACAACCTCTCTCCCTTACAGCCCTTTCTGCCCACTGCAATAACTGGAGATGCTGCACCTGTGACAGGTCTAACCTGGCAGGCTCTGAGCCCAATGTGGACCAGTCAGAAAGACAGCGGTGATAAGTTGTGAGGAAGTTTGAAACTTGTGTGTTTATAGTGGAATCAAGGGATATGGGGAGAAGTAGGGCACAGGTTACTGATTGTGGTTGATCAGCCATGATCACAATGAATGGCGGTGCTGGCTCGAAGGGCCTCCTCCTGCACCTATTTTCTATGTTTCTATATGCGTGAGACTTGCAGTCATGAGGTGAAAGCTGGCAACCCTGGATGTTGTGGTTGCTTTTCCTTTTCATGAAGTATATTGGCCACTATTTAGAACAGGAAATTCCCCGCACACTAACACTATCCTGCACACACTGGGGACGTTCCGATTTTACCAGGCCAATTTAGCCCACAGTTCCTGGTTCAGAGAGCTGACAACCACCCCTCTCTCCCAGGACGGCACAACAATTATCGGCCCCTGCAGAGTATTTGATGATCCCAACCAAATCCTGGTTTTTCATCTTCAATCCTGAGGTCACGAGGTTTCTGCCAACTTGTAATCAACTTTCTGTCATTGTTATTGTGTTATTTCAATTATAGTAAAATAATTAAAACTGATAGTATAGCACCAAACTATGCCTGTTTGCGGTGGTAGTGGGAAATTATAAAGTAGTCCACAAGCATTACAATATTTACAGCTATATCATTGTTTGCAAGATGTCACTGGTGTTATATGTACATATTTAACTTTTCAAAATTTGGAAGAGATTGTCTAAATTCATCCCTTAATTTCCTTCCACTGTAACTTGATATATAATCACCTTTCTTTGAGAAACATTTATAATTGCTTCTGCAAACTGGCTCTATCACATTTGCGTAGGAAGGAACTGCAGATGCTGGTTTAAACCGAAGATAGACACAAAAAGCTGGAGTAACTCAGTGGGTCAGGCAGCATCTCTGGAGAAAAGGAATAGGTGACGTTTCACCTGAGATCCTTCTTCAGACTGAGAGTCAGGGGAACAGGAAATGAGAGTATAGACAGTGATATAGGGAAATATAGAACAAATGAATGGAAGATATGTAAAACGTAACGATGATCAAGGAAAAGAGGAGCCCACAATGGTCCATTGTTGGCTGTGGGCTAGGTGATAGTGAGTTATACAGACTTCACTATACAGACTCAACAGGATGACAGAGAAACTAGGATGACAACTAGGATGGGGGAGGGACGGAGGGAGATGCAGGGGAGCGGATGCAGGCGTTTCTCAAAGTTCGCAAAATCAATATTCGTACTGCCGGGTTGTAAGCTATTCAAGTGAAATATGAGCTGTTCCTCCAGTTTGCATTTAGCCTTACTGTGACAATGGAGGAGGCCCAGGTCAGAAAGGTCAGAATGGGAAGGGGAGTTAAAGTGTTTGGCAACCGGGAGATCACATAGCCCAAGGAAAACTGAGCAAAGGTGTACAGCAAAACGATCGCTCAGTCTGTGCTTGGTCTCACCAATATAGAGCAATGGATACAGTGGTTGAGGTTGGAGGACTGTTGGGGTCCCTGGACGGAGCCGAGAGGGGAGGTTATAGGGACAGGTGTTGCATCTCCTGCGGTTGCAGGGGAAGGTACCTGGGGAGGGCGTGGTTTTGGGTGAGAAGGGATGAGTTAACCAGGGAGTTGCAGAGGGAACGGTCCCTGTGGAAAGCAGAAAGGGATGGAGATGGGAAGATGTGACTAGTGGTGGGATCCGGTTGGAGGTAGTGGAAATATTGGAGGTTTGTGTGTTGTATGCGATGACTGATAGGGTGAAAGGTGAGGACTAGGGGGACCCAATCCCCGCTGTTGAGACTGGGGGGAGGGGGAGCAAGAGTAGAGCTACATGTGAGGGCCTCATCCGTGATAGAATAGGGGAAGAAAGAGGCGTTGTTCCTTGTGGATGGTATTGTTTCATGTGAAATTGAGGAGGTATTATTTGATACCCCAAGTTTGAAGACAGGAGTTAAACAAAGCCATTGCATTGGCACAACAGGTCTCTCAATCTTTCTCACTGCACTGTTGAACTTTATCTCCAAGAAACTTCCCACAGGAGTGGAACCAATGAGAAACTGATGAACACCCTCTGGAACAATGTCACCTAAATCTCAGTACTCAAGCTATAGAACTATATTAGTGCTTGCTTAGTGGCTGAGCCCTCAGTCATTGTTGACTTGTTAACTGAGGCATATGGGAAGGAGAATGGGCTTTGCACTCAACATCTACAAGATAAAAGTTTCCAAGCCTGTCCCTGCTGCACAACAGTGCCCTCTGTCAATAATGGTTCATATTGTAACCCTGGAAAACATGGACCT
Source organism: Rhinoraja longicauda (assembly GCF_053455715.1). Classification (NCBI taxonomy): domain Eukaryota; kingdom Metazoa; phylum Chordata; class Chondrichthyes; order Rajiformes; family Arhynchobatidae; genus Rhinoraja; species Rhinoraja longicauda. The sequence continues at coordinate 27,504,395 of NC_135970.1, read as the reverse complement.
GTTTATCTGGAGCCATCCATTGACAAAGGCATATATCGATGGTGACATTTACTGTTGTCTTCAGCACCACATTCCCGTTGATTCTTGGGAATTCCTACCCCATGACTTCTGAAAGTGGAGAAGAAGCTTTTGTGATGCACGAGGAGCAGAAATAAATCTTATATAAGGGGCAGAATGTGTGCATCACCCCCCCTACAGGTTCGACTGCCTGTCCCCTCAAGGCGCCATATTCCCAATCAGTGGAAGGGGTTGGACTTGCCCGTCAGTCTGGTGGGTCCTGAAAATGGCTGTTAAGTTTACAGTCATTGCAAATTATCTACAATCCCAAGGGAATCCTGAGGAGAAGAAAACGATTAAATGTAAGTATAAAGTTAAACGTGCACCACTGTGCACCAAAGGAGGTCTTTAATTCCTATGGAAGCTTCTAATTTCCAACATGCATCAATGGGAAGTGTGTAGTGTGTATTGTACGATACATATTCACTAACAACAGAGTAAAGGAAATTGTATCCAGAACCACATAAGATAGAAAAAAAGGAACTTGAAACAGAATTTGAAGTAGGCATCCACAAAACATCTGAAGATAATTTGAAGAAATTGTCTCTGTGGCCGCGTGCCTGCTGGAAATGTCAGTTCAAAGCCCTCGGGGACTCGTGTCCAGATCGTTCTCCTCTTCAGTGTAATTTGGTCCAAGAATCTTGCAACTTTGCTGACACTAGTTGATACCAACTAAATCAAAATGCCAGTGATTCTTCTGGTTTTGATCATTAATCATTGTAGTGTAACACAAAATGCAAAAATCTTAATCCTAAGGCATAAACATGTTTGTATTCCTGCTTGTCGTAAGTCATCTGTTTCACTGCATCTTCTGTAAACATCTGTGTATTGTGATGTATTTAGGCTGCCTCAGCTATCTCAAGTTGCTAATCGTAAAATAAGCAAGATATTTTGTAGTAATGTAATTACTGAAAAACCGTGTATTTTACATCCTTTCAGCGGCTGGTTTAATCCCAGCATTGCTCATATGGCCAAGCATTGCTCGTATGGCCAAGCAGTTTGGATGCGTATTTAGCTAATTAGGAGGAATCTAGTGAGATGTGGTTGCTAAATGAATAAAACGCAAAGATGGCTTGTTTTGCAGCAGAGTTGTGCATCTGGTAGAGTCGCAGTTCTGTGACCCTGATTTAATCCTGACCTTGTGCTGTCTGTGTGAAGTTTGCATTTCCTCCCTCCTCCCTGACACCACATAGGTTTCCTCTGTCTGCTCTGGTTTCCCCCCATATCCCAAAGGCGTGAGTTGGTAGGTTAATTAGCCAATGTGAATTGCCCCTAACACGTTGGTGAGGGATAGAATCTGGGGTTGTTGAGGAGTGGGTGAGGGAGTTGAATGAAGTTTGGGGTGAATAAAATTGAGATTAATGTAGGATTAGTGTAAAAGGGTTGTTGATGATTAGTGCACTTGGTGGACCAGCGAGTCTGTTTCCATGCTGTACCACTCTCTGATTCGGTGGAGATCATTTTTAAACTGTGCTGTTGAATGGCTTTTTCTGTTTTGTTACTTAACTTGTTACTTTTGCCTTGAGTTTATTTGTCACTGCTCTGCTACCAGCTTGGCAACTTTTGATTTGGTCTTTGGAATAATTCATATCACCAATTGCCAGAAGGTGTCACTGGCCAATTAGTTTCTTTCCCTTTTTCCGTGACTTCTAATTGTCGCCCCAGAACCTTTCATCTCCAAAACGATTTCTCTTTGAAATTTGAAAGATTCAAATCCCATGGCATTAGAGCACAGAATTGATTTTCTGAACAGAAACTCTCTAGTTTAATTTAGTTTAGAGATACAGCACGGAAACAGGCCCTTTGGCCCACCGAGTCCGTGCCAACCAGCGATCACCGCACACTAACACTATCCTACACACACTGGGGACAATTTACAATTTTACAATTAACCTGCAAACCTATACGTCTTTGGAGTGTGGGAGGAAACCGGAGAAAACCCACGCAGGTCACGGGGAGAATGTACAAACTCTGTACAGACAAGCACCCGTAGTCAGGATCGAATCCGAGTCACTATGCCATGAGGGAATCAATTACCTTATCTTATGATCTTAAAGTGGCATCTGACAATCTATCACGTCAGAAATAAGTTTTAATGGTAAATTGATAGGCAGGGTGGCGAATCTGTGAAATTCTTTGCCACAGAAGGATGTGGGGGCCAAGTCAATGGATATTTTTAAGGCAGGGATAGATAGATTCTGGATTAGTGCGGGTGTCAGGGGTTATGGGGAGAAGGCAGGCGATTGGGGTTAGGAGGGAGAGATAGATCAGCCATCATTGAATGGCGGGGTAGACTTGATGGGCCGAATGACCTAATTCTGCTCCTATCACTTATGACATGACTTTGACTTTGAAAATAGTTTTTCCAAATGCTGTGAACCTCAACTTGAATTCAAGCATTTGTATGTATATGTTGCCAACACCCTCCCCCATCACCACCTCCCGTAACTGCTGAATGGGATTTTCCATTGCCTGTCTCCAATTGCCCCGAAAGCCCTTTGCTACTATTTTGTGATATTGAGAACATTTGTCATTGCACGGTGAGTGGAAATTCTGAGCACTTAATTGAATTCTTCTTCATGCCTAACATATGTAGCAGGATTCAATGTCTTTATAAAGCAATGGTAGAAACAAGATAGGAAATGAGAAACATGGATAAAAATTAGATCTGCACTTCATCAGTCATAGATGGTTAAAGAGGATACATTTGTGTATATAGACTTTAAAAGGCATTTGCAAAATAGAGATATAGAGATGTAGACACAAGGAACTGCAGATGCTAGAATCATGTGGGGAACACAAAGTGCTGAAGTAACTTAGTGGGTCAGGCAGCATCTCAGGAGGATATGGATAGACAACGTTAATGTGGTGTATTTACCATTTGAGGTTTTGTGTTTTGGCAGCTGAGCCTTGCCGTAGTTCCGGGTATAAAGCATTGTGGGATACCTGTATTACCTCTCTGGTGGTGTTGAATGCTAACCCGTCTCACTCGTCGATTCTTATCATAATACACCACAGTTAAAGTTGGCGACAAGGATGTAGCCACTTGCTTCTCCTCTGAAATGTCGTTAGCCTCAAAATACTGCTCTAAACGTTCCACATACGCCGACCAAGACTCCGTCTTCGGGGCGAACTCCCCTATGGAACCTATGATAGGCATTTTCTGCTTGTTTTATCCTCGTCGCCAACTTTAACTGTGGTGTTGAAGTAAAGCGTCCATATGTTGTATGCTAACCCGTCTCACTCGTCGATTCTTATCATAATACACCACAGTTTCAGGTTGGGACCTTCTCCTTTTTGTAACCTTTAGTACTCTTGTGTCACCCTTTTGTCTCCTTTTAATCTCCTGTTCATCCACAGCCTTTGTTCACATCCCCCCCCCCCACCTCGACTGTATCTTCCTATCACTTCCTATCAGAGGCTTTAGCCCGGTCCCCATCTCTTTTCCAGCTCTTCCTCCCCCACTATGACCAGAAGGGTCCCAACCCGAAACATTGCATTTCTATGTCCTCCAGAGAAGCTGCCTGACCTGCTGAGTTTTTCCATTTTTTTGTGCACTAATTAAAATCCAGCATTGCAGGAGTAACTCAACGCGTCAGGCAGCAGCTCTGGAGAAGATGGATAGGTGATGCTTCTGGTTGGGACCCTTCTTCAGTCGGGTCCCGACTCTAAACGTCACCTATCCATGTTCTCCAGAGATAGTGCTCGACCCGTTGAGTTATTCCAGCATTTTGTGTCTATTTTGGTAAACCAACATCTGCAGTTCATTGTTTCTACAAAAATCTTTCAATATAACAGGACAAATGGGGAAAAACCATTGAAAAATCACAAGCTGTTCTTGAATTTATTAGAGGCAGAGAGTATATATGTGCTAAACATTAAATACTGGTTGGTCTCTGCTGAAGTATTGTGTTCATTTCTGAGCACATCAGTTTGGGAAGAAACCCAAGGCCTTGAAATGAATGCAAATGTGGAGTTTGAAAGGTATTATGAAAAAAGGACTTCATTTCAAAGACTGAAAGACTGAACAAATGGAATGGTTCTCTTCTGACCAGGAAGGGTAAAGGGGGCAGAGAGGGGGTGGTTATGTTCAAAATCAAAAGCCTCTTTGATAAGGATGACTGTATCAGATGGGTTAGTAACCCTCAGTAGTGACTCATTCTCTGATGCCACTGTACAAAATGCTGATGCTCTTCCCAAATGCGATGATTGGCAAGTTAAATGATTTACCTTGAAAAATTAGTTTCTCTATACACTACCAGCCATATTTTTCATGTTAAATTGATGAACATGAAAGACATGGTTGGAGGCAATGTTCACTTATAGTTTCGGCAGTGGCACCCAATTATTCTGCTTAGGATCTCCATTACATAGACCTTGTGAATTATTGGTCCTCGTGTAGTACATGGGGGCAGCATGCCTATTAAAGAGTATTCTTATTTCTCCTGTCTTCCATATTATATGACACCTAGGGCAGCTGTAGAGTTGCTGCCTTACAGCGCCAGAGACCGGGTTTGATCCTGACTACCGGTGCTGTCTGTACAAAGTTTGTACATTCTCCCCATGACTGCATAAGTTTTCTCTGGGTGTCCCGGTTTCCTTCCATATTCCAAAGAGTACTGGTTTGTAGGTTAATTGGCTTTGATCAAATTTGTAAATTGTCCGTAGTGTGTTGGATAGTGTTTGGGGATTGCTGGTCGGTGTGGACTCAGTGGGTTGAAGGGCCTGCTTCCGCGCTCTATCTCTAAATGAAACTTAAATAACCAAATATCGTGCTATTTTTTAGGAGCCCCCAGGAATTCCGTGGTCAGGTGGCTCATTGCATCCGTAAATGGGTGGTATATTGGAACCTACATTGCCAGTATATGTTGTGGGATCTCAGAGTTGCTGGTATATGTGGCTTCAAATAGGTGGTGGTCCTTTTCCCATCTCAACTAGAACGTGACTCTATGTGAGTTTCATGCCTTTACCGTTAGAGGTGATATCATTAGGAGATTAGAATTGAAGGTGTGCAGATATATACAGGATGAATATAGTACTGCAGAAAATTAAAGAAATATAGGGAGGCAAGATTGCAGTAGGTTTGTTAACAAGAATTTTAAATTTGATGTCTTGTTAGGAGCCAATGTATTTTATCAAGTAATGCTGAAGGACAACAGGGAACTAAGCGCAAGTTAGAAATTAAGCTGTGGTGTTTTGGATGACCCAAATCTTTAGGTCTTAAGATTAATGCTGTGTAAAAAGTGTTCTTTGGACTTTTTTTTACAGGAGTTAACACATCAATGGCTTGGATAAAAAGTTACATCTTATATGCAAAAAATATTTTATAAGACAAACAAGTTAAGTGAGAAATGTTCAAAGTCAATGAGTGGGCAAAGGTGTGATAGGCGCAAGGCAATGGGAATTACAAGGCTCTCTACTTTAGATCTGTATTTGTTCAATTAAGTCCAGAATCTGTGAAAGGGCAAATAGTTTCGATTATACAGTTCATGAATTGTTTGTCCGTGAATCTGCAATCTATCTGGCTGGTTCCAAATATCTTGCAAATATTCACTCTTGCAATTTTATTTCAAGTTCTTCTTACACGGGTGAACATTTCTTAATTCAATGCACCAGAATTAAGATTTATGAGCTGCTGCCATTCATTTTAAGTGCTTCGGTGGATGTTTGGGAAATGTTTACTTGACTGGAAAATTGATCATTCAAACAAACTTATATTGTTGAGTTAAGAAAATGAAACCAATGTATCTGGAGCCGTTTTAAGATTAGCAAGTTAGATGGTGGAACATCATGCCAGCCAATCTCTGAGTTGCTAGATGTCCATCTGCAAATTTTTAATGAATTTAATTTTATTTAAAATATATATAGAGCCTGGATACTTGCAGCACTTTAATGTGTTTACAGAATGGCATTTAAAAATGACAAATTCCTTTATAGATCAAGAATTAATTGTTTTGAATTGCAATATTCTGTTTTTCAGCGATGCTGTGTGGCATGAATAAATTTGTTCTCAGTCGCATGTAGAATGTTATTGGAGGTGAAATTAACCAGCTACCTGGCAGTGTAATAAGCGCTGCAGTTAGAAGCGGTTATTGCAATTTGCAATTACTGGATTGTTTCAGAAATTAACTGTGTCTACTCGCTTAGTCAGTTTCTACAGCATTGTTTGTAACAAGTTCACAGAGAATGTCAGGTGGGAGTAAAAAAAGCAGACATTGTAATTGAAGAATTATTAAAATAACTGACATGTCTACATATCAATGAGAGCGCTATGATAAACACTATAAAATAACTAAATGTTTTTACAGTGCCCCTGCAACAAGTTAGTGACTTGGCCTTTCCAACATTGATAAGTTGTTTTTGCACAAGAAAGGAGAAGGCATTTTCAGATAAGCCAACATTTTCATAATTGGCACCTGAATACTAGCAGTTCTTGAAATATTGAGCTAGTATTTCTAACTCATCCCATTCCTATTGTGGCGATTGCTAATCGACTGTAATTCACTACTGCTGCTAAACATGAAATCGTGTAATGAGCGACAGTTTTCAAGTTATGCAAGATTCGTGTAACAGTCACTATCTGAAATGCTCTGTACATAATTTAATTCTCGATCAAGAAAAACAAAAGTATTTGCCAAATTTTGACCAAAATGATAAGTTAACCAGCTGTCTATTGAAAGATAAGGCTCGTTTAACATTGTTTGCAGAAACAGCCTGAACATCTACCAGTACATGTTGAAATTTGTATAAGATATCAGTTCATGCAAAAGAACAGAATCGTGGCATTTGTGAAATGTCAGGAGTGAAGGTGAAATACATCTAATTTAAGTATACTGTCTCCTTTTTTTAATCTTGGAATTTAGTGACTTAAAGTACATCATTTTTTTAAGCTCTACTTTTAAGTCATTTCCCTAACAATGTACATAAAATGAGGAAGTGTGAGAATTCATGGAAGAAAAATCTAAGGAGGGATGACAAGATAGGAGTTCAAAGAGGAATTTCAAAACTGGCATTTCTAGAAGATCACCTAGCACCACTGAGCACCAAAATCCATTTTAGGAAAGTCTGCTCTAGGGATGAGCCCATTCCAAACCCTCAGGCTAGGATCCTGGACAATTTTCAGCAAAGGGTCCTGTCTAGCATTTGGCATCCACTCTTCACTTTTATTAAAATACTAGACCAAGTTGGGCCCAAACCTCTCCTGCATTGTGCAGCACCCTCTCCTCTTACCAGCAAGATCAACACTTATGAACTGAACCTGATGGCTGAGATGAATGTTAAGGGTGGTGAATGGGGTGTCAATTAAGTGGCTGCTTTACTTGGATATAATTAGCTTTTTGGTGTTATTGTAGCATCACTCATCACTAGCAAGGGGAGAGTATTGCAGCATTCTCCTAACCTGTATCTTTGTACCTGGTGGAAAGAATTTGTTCAGAGACTTGTCGAACATGGACCTCATTTGCCACTTAACACCCCAAACCTGGGTCTTGCAACATATGGAAATGAACAGTTTCACTTTCTGAGCACTTGCAAATGCAATTGAATGTCAAACATGCATGTTTCTGACTTTATGACTGAAGGGAGATAATTAATGAATTAGCAGAAGGGGCCTCGAACACTGTACTAAGAGACTACTGCAGCAAAGTCCTGGGGCTAGGATGATAGACCCAGCACATCCACAATCATCCTCCTTTCTGGAAGGTGTAGACATAAATTGCAAGGGTGAAAAGGCTCTGATGGGAGTTGTATACAGGCCTCCAAATAGTACTTGGGATGTAGGGCACAAATAACATCAAGAAATAGAAAAGGCATGTAAGAAAAACAATGTTACAGTGGTCATGGGGATTTCAATATGCAAGCAGTCAGGGAAAATCAGGTTGGTACTGGATTCCAAGAGAAGGAATTTGTAGAATGCCCACGAGATGGCTTTTTAGAGCAGCTTGTGGTCACATCCACCCGAGAAAAGATAATTCTGGATTTGGATTTGTGCAATGAACCAGACTTGACTGGGGAGCTTAAGATGAAGGAACCACCAGGAGGCAGTGATTATAATATGATAGAATTCAACCTGCAGTTTGTTTGGATATATCAGTATTAATGTTGAAGATAACTACAGAGGTAACCGTGAATGAACAAGAAGTTGGCCGATGGAGTGTCATGTAGAAATATATGAGGCTATCCACTATGAAAAGAAGAATTAAAAAGCAAATTATTATTTAAATAGAGAGAGATTACAAAATGGCGTGTTGAAAAATGGTCCAGTGGGTCCTTAAGCTTGAAAGACAGAAAGTTAGTACAGAATGTAGTTAGCTACAAGCACTTGGTAAGACATGGAATTTTGGCCTTTATTTCAAGGGGAATGAAGTATTAAAGTAATGAGGTTTTGAGGCAACTTTAAAGGGCACAGGTGAGACTGCACCTGCTGTACTATGTAGATTTTCCATCTCCATGTTTAAGGAAGGATGTGCATGTATTTGTTGCAAAGCAGAGAACCTTTGGTTGGTTGATTCCTGGGACGAAGGAGTTGACGAATAAAGAACGATTGATCAGGTTGGACCTACATTCATTAAAGTTTGAACATATGGCAGGTGAACCTGTTTGAAACATTTCAGATTCCGATGGGGATTGACAGAATCGATGTGATGAGAATGATCTCCGTGGAAGGGTTATGCTCACCTAAGAGGGCTTGTTTCAGAGTAAGGGACCACCATTGCAGATGGAGTTGGAGAAGTATTTCTTCTCTGTGGATCATGAATCTTTGGAATCTTGAGCTGCCATATTGTCTACCCCTGCTCCAGTTGCTATGGTGTTTTGGTCCATGTCGGACATTCAATAACGGACAACTGCCATGTGTGGTTGGGGTTTGAGTACAGTAATGAGTATCACAGGTTTCTGATCACTGGCACTGTGCTGTTCAGATGGATACATGGACTAATGTTCATAGTGAGTAGTGCCATCCAAGATACAAAGAGGAACTCTATTAAGGAGTGCAATCTCAGGATGATACAGGGGCAATGAAGTGGAATCTTCACCACTTTACTTTCAATTGTGTTCAGGCTCTTTAAAAGATCATGGCAACAAGATTTTACCCTTCAGGCATCGTCTCCTTTTGTCATCAAGGTCTGTGTAATTTATAAACTCTACATTTGCATTTGAAAATCACGATGCTGTTAATCATGGAGAAGGAGAGGGGGGGGGGGGGTGAGGGGGTGAGGGGGAGAGGGGGAGAGGGGGAGAGGGACCCTTCGAGCCAGCACCGCCGGCATGATCAATGTGATCCTGGTTCTGCACTCCCCAACATGGGGAACATGTTCCCCGCATCTTGCTTGTCCAATTCTCTTAATGATGTTATATGTTTCTATGTCACTCAAATGTGCCTGGTGGTTTCTATGTGTAAACTCTGCATGGGCCGAGAGAACCATGCAATGATTTACTCTCCTGGACGGCTGTGAATCTTCAGTTGCTGAGTGGATTACTGGCCAAGCTTCTTTTTAAAGGTGACGGGGGAAGATAGGAGTTCAAGGTGGCTTTGAGCAGGGCAATGCGGTTGAGAATCAGAGTGTAGAGCAGGTCTCAGGCTGAATGGATTTCTGGCATTTACTGGCATTGCCCCTAATTCAGTGGATTGTAATTTATTTTGTTCAGCAACTTCTCAGTTTTATTTTTCTTAGCCTCCATTTCTCATCATTGACGCTTCATGCTATAAATTAATCAGTTGCTCTGTAAGGGCATGCTTTGTCTACGTATGTCTGTTTTCCTGTAATTTAATTTAATGGTCTAGGTTAACTTGTTCAGTTTGTTTCATTCCTTTAAGACTTTGTGTGATCCTCCTCCTCCTCCTCCTCACACTAAATGCCAAATGCTATCATGTAATGGCCACTGTTTGCAAAATGATTCCGTGCTATTAGATTAAATCTGGTTTTGACTCATTACTGTTTCTAATATGATCCATTCTCCTGGTGGTATTGCAGCTTATTGTAATAAAATGAGGTGGACTTACTTTGTACGTTTTCCTCTTCACTTTAGTGCAATTGAACTGATGCTTGACACTCATCATTTACAGTAAAGGTTATGTCAACAACACTTGAGGCTGCCAATGGCAGAGTTACAGATTCTGAGTTCAGTCCCATTTCATCATTGTTCGAAGTTTTTGCTGCTCTGCTCCACAGCCAAGTTTGTTTCAGATATCATTCCTGTTTTTTCCATAGTCTCCGAGTTACAATTTGGATCATTGGGTTCATGTTACATCTGTCAGTCTCCAGTTCAGAATGACCTTTGCATATTTCTTGCAGTCGCTCTGGGCTGATGCATGAACTTTTGACCTTGTGACTCTTGAGGCTGATTATTGAGGCAGTAACCTTCAGCAATAGCACATCAGAAAGATGTGTATTTAACTCCTGATTGACCAATGGTTGACCAAAATCATACCCAGCAGGCAATAAAATGCCACGAGACCCTTTCTTAAAGCAATTATTTTTTTAATACTGCAAGTTGAATGATCTGCCAGAAAAATTATTTCTTTCTCAAGAATGTTAACTCACGGACAACTTATATCATCTGTTTTTATCAAGGGATTTTTTTGGCCAGCTGTTTACGGAATTTTACTCGTAACTTCTCTTGGTGCAGACAATCTCGGAGCTTGTCCCCATCACAACACCTTGAGTGATAATTGAGGGCACAGGACTTGCTTGGTTAGAGCGCAGGACCATATGAGGAATAAACTGGACTCAGAAGAGACAATCACAGCAACCATCAAATGCCACTGGCATGATTCTTTTGTAAGATATAAGGGCGGGATTTGGATATGAAACGGGTGAATTTCGTAAAGTAACTGCAGGCGGTGGCACAGCGGCAGAGTTGCTGCCTTACAGCACTTGCAGCACCAGAGACCCGGGTTCGATCCCGACTACGGGTGCTGTCTGTACGTTCTCCCCATGACCGCGTGGGTTTTCTCCGAGTTCCTCAATTTCCTCCCATATTCCAAAGACGTACAGGTTTGTCGGTTAATTGGCTTGGTATAAATGTAAAAAGTCCCCAGTGTGTAGGATAGTGTTGATGTGCGGGGATTGCTGGTTGGCAAGGACTCAGTGGGCCGAAGGGCCTGTTTCCGCGCTGTGTATCTCTAAACTAAACTAAACTATGCAGACAATCTGTACAGATGAGGCCAACATGGACAAGTTGTGTACAGAGTCAGAAATTAGATCTAATTACAGAGAAGTTATCGTCAGGGCGAGTTAAAACTTTGACAGAGTCATAGGGTTATACAGCGTGGAAACAGGCCTTTTGCAATAAGTCCTTATAAAAATAATTTCGAAAACATGGTGAATCTGCAGCCTTAATTTCTTTTTGTATTTATCCACCAGAATTGCATGGGGCACTCCACCTTATTAATGGCCCCTGATTAATGTAGTCTAATGCATTAAGGTTATTAGTTAATCCAACCCATACTTCAGAGTTTATTCCTATCCATCAGTATTTTTTCCATGGTAGACACAAAATGCTGGAGTAACTCAGCGGGCCAGGCAGCATCTCAGGAGAGAAGGAATGGGTGACATTTCGGGTCGAGACCCTTCTTCAGACTGATGTCAGGGGGGTGGGCGGTACAGAGATAAAATGTAGTCGGAGACAGTAAGACTGGTGGGAGAACTGGGGAGGGGATGGAGAGAGAGGGAAAGTAAGGGCGTCTTGAAGTTAGAGAAGTCAAGAAGTCAATGTTCATACTGCTGGGGTATAAGCTACACAAGCAAAATATAAGGTGCTGTTCCTCCAATTTGCGCTAGGCCTCACGCTAACAATGGAGGAGGCCCAGGACAGAAAGGTCAGATTGGGAATGGGAGGGAGAGTTAAAGTGTTGAGCAACTGGGAGATCGGCTAGGTTAAGGCAGACTGAACGGAGGTGTTCAACGAAATGATCGCCGAGCCTGCACTTGGTGTCGCCGATATACAGAGTTGTCACCTGGAACAGTGGATACAGTAGATGAAGTTGGAGGAGGTGCAAGTGAACCTCTGCCTCACCTGTAAAGAATGTCGGGGTCCTTGGACGGAGTCAAAGGGGGGAGGTAAATTCTCATCATCTCATCATCTCATTTTTCATTTGAACACAAATATTGCCCCTACAATAGAATGTCTCTCTCTTACCACCCTCACGTACCTCCAGCAGTAGTGGAATCAACAGTAGTAGCTCAATAACATAAATAATATTTACACTCCATATCTGTATACATTATATAAACAAATGTGCTGTACATGTTAGAAAGAGTAGTGTATGAGGACTGGTGGCCTGGTAATTTTTGCCTTAAAGAAGGCTGGAATTAGTCAAGAATATGCAGCCTAAAGAGTGTAACAACTCAAACATTTAATAGGAAGACATCTAGAAATAGAAAATATAATGGGCTAGAACTTATTGCCAGCAACAGGCTGCCTTCCGTCTTCACTGACATGTGTACAAACCACACATTTACCTTTTCCAGATATAACAGTGTCTACTTTCTGCCCCAAACTGTCCAGATTCGTGATGACAAGGGCCTCTTTGGCAGCAGGATGCTGCACAACCTCATGCCAGCTTTTGGGTAGATTTTTGATTAGTACAGGTGTCAGGTTATGGGGAGAAGGCAGGAGAATGGAGTTAGGAGGGAGAGATAGATCAGCCGTGATTGAATGGCGGAGTAGACATGATGGGCCAAATGGCCTAATTCTACTCCTATCCCTTATGACCTTATGGCAGAACAGCCTGAATATTAAATGGCTAAAAATAACTTTTACCACAAGCAAAGTCACACCCAAAACTAGCGTAACTTTGACTGTTCCAGGCCTGAAAGAGGAGCAGCAGGGAAATTCTATTGCTTAAATGCTGGGCAGCTGTAGCAAATGTATGCCCAGCTGTTGGAATCCATGAGTGCAAGCTTGGCATTGAACAAGAAGCTGCAGCTGGCAGACCCTAACCAGCAAACGTGCGACTTCCACATTCACACAGCCTGACAGTGGGATAAATCCCTCCTGACAGTGGGATAAATGTTTTCACGGAATGGCTGGCATTTCTCAGAAAGCTACTGACTCACCAAATAGTTTTGGATCAGAATTCAAAAGGGAATTTGATAACTTGCCCATTTTAAGAAAGGAGGGAGAGAGAAAATGGGGAATTTTAGACCAGTTAGCCTTACATCGGTAGTGGGGAAGATGCTTGAGTCGATTATTAAAGATGTAATAGCAGTGCATTTGGAAAGCAGTGGCAGGGTCAGTCAAATTCAGCATGGATGTATGAAGGGGAAATCCTGCTTGACTAATCTTCTGGAATTTTTTTAGGATGTAATAAGTAGAATGGATAAGGGAGAGCCAGAGGATGTGGTGCATCTGAACTTTCAAAAAGCTTTTGACAAGGACCCACACAAGAGATTAGTGTGCAAAATTGGAGCACATAGATAGAGTGATACAGTGTGGAAACAGGCCCTTCGGCCGAAGTTGCCCACACTAGCCAACAATGTCCCAGCTACACTAGTCTCACTTGCCTGCGCTTGGTCCATATCTCTCCGAACCTGTCTTATCCATGTACCTGTCTAACTGTTTCTTAAACGATAGGATCGTCCCAGCCTCAACTACCTCCTCTGGCAGCTTGTTCCATACACCCACCACCCTTTGTGTGAAAATATTATCCCTCGGATTCCTATTAAATCTTTTCCCCTTCACCTTGAACCTATGGAGAAGTAGTTCGATGCAGGGAATTCGCTCAAATGGTAGAGCTCTCGCTTAGCATGCGAGAGGTAAGGGGATCGATGCCCATATTCTCCAGCAGACTTTTTGGGTGGCCCGGTGGTGCAGTGGTAGAGTTGTGGCCTCACAGCACCAGAGACCCGGGTTCGATCCTGACTACGGGTGCTGTCTGTGCGGAGTTTGTACGTTCTCCCCGTGACCATGCGGGTTTTCTCCAGTTGCCCCGGTTTCCTCCCACAGTCCAAAGACGTACAGGTTTGTGGGTTGATTGGCTTGCTAAAAGTGTAAATTGTCTCTAATGTGTGTAAGATAGTGCTAATGTACAGGGATCACTGGTCGGTGTGGACTCGATGGGCCGAAGGGCCTGTTTCTGCAGTATCTCTAAACTAAACTAAACTATGTCCTCTGGTCCTCAATTCCCCTACTCTGGGCAAGAGATTTTGTGCATCTACCTGATCTATTCCTCTCATGATTTTGTATACCTCTATAAGATCCCCCCTCATCCTCCTACGTTCCATGGAATAGAGGCCTAGCCTACTCAACCTCTCTTTTTCGCTTAGACCCTCTAGTCCTGGCAACATCCTTGTAAATCTTTTATGAAGTTTATGAATGAAGTTTATGAATAAGTTTATTGGCCAAGTATGTGCATATACCCGTCGCTCTCCCGGCCGCTCCCCCGACTGCCGCTGGGCCTCGAGACACGATTGACCGAGTCGTCCCGGTTGTGCCGCTCCCTGACGAGCACGTCGGCTTTCTCGGCGAACGTCTCCAGGTCGTCGAACGAGACGTCGGCCAACACCAGCCTGACGTCCTGGGGTAGCTTCTCTCGAAATGCCGCCTCGAACATCATGCACGGCTGATGGTCGCCCACCAAGGTCAGCATTTCCGTCATCAACTCGGACGGCAGCCGCTGCCCCAGCGCTGGTAGATGGAGCAGCCTCAGAGCCCGCTGGTTCTGGCTCCAGCCGAATTTCTTCAGTAGGAGCCTCTTGAGCCCCACGTACTGCTCCGTTTGGGGTGGACTGGTCAGATACTGACTGACCCTCGCCGCCACCTCCGCCTGCAGACAGCTCACGAGGTGGTGGAACTTCTCCAGTTCGCTATCCACCTTTTTAATGTGGAACTGTGATTCCGCCTGTACGAACCACAGGTGCGGCTGATGGGCCCAGAACGGCGATAGGTGCACCTCGCCCGCGCTCGCTCCCACCTGCGACATGCTGCGTGTTTTCTTCGCGTTCGGGTCACCAATGTAGTGAGTCCACAACGAGCGTCTTTGTTCAAAGTCTTTATTCAAAGGTATTTGCAAACAGACTGCAGCTTTTGGACACACACTACTTAACTAGGTATAATAATCTAATCTCATCTTTCCAGCTGGTCGCCAGACACAACTATATCCCGTGCTCCCGCATCTCGTGCCTCGTTAGCCCAACCGAGGGTTCGAGATCCCCCCGCTAATCCGTATGTCCCTACAGCCTCCCCTTTATTCTAAGACTGAGGCCTCTGGTTCTGGACTTCCCCAACATTGGGAACATTTTTCCTGCATCTAGCTTGTCCAGTCCTTTTATAATTTTACATGTCTCCATAAGATCCCCTCTCATCCTTCTAAACTCCAATTAAAACGAAATAACTGAAATATCACATTTACATAAGTATTCAGACCCTTTACTCAGTACTTTGTTGAGGCACTTTTTACAGCCTCAAGTCTTCTTGGGTATGACGCTACAAGCTTGGCACACTTGTATTTGGGTAATTTCTCCCATTCTTTTCTGTAGATCCTCTCAATCTCTGTCAGGTTGGATGGGGAGCGTCAATGCATAGCTATTTTCAGGTCCCTCCAGAGATGTTCGATCTGGTTCAAGTCGGGCTCTGGCTGGGCCACTCAAGGACATTCACAGACTTGTCATGAAGCCACTCCTGCGTTGTCTTGGCTGTGTGCTTAGCATCGTTGTCCTGTTGGAAGGTGGTTTCCTCCAGATGTTTTTCATGGCTTCTCATGGTCTGAGAGTCCTTTAGGTGCCTTTTGGCAAACTCCAAGTGGGCTGTCATGTGCCTTTTACTGAGGAGTGGCTTCCGTCTGGCCACTCTACCATAAAAGCCTGATTGGTGGAGTGCTGCAGATATAGTTGTCCTTCTGGAAAGTTCTCCTATCTTTACAGAGGAATTCTGGAGGTCTGTCAGTGACCATCGTGATCTTGGTCACCTCCCTGACCAAGGTCCTTCTCCCCCGATTGCTCAGTTTGGCCGTGCAGCCAGCTCTAAGAAGTGTCCTGGTGGTTCCAAAGTTCTTCCATTTAAGAATGACGGAGGCCACTGTGCTCTTCAGAACCTGCAATGCTGCAGAAATTATTTTATACCCTTCCCCAGATCTGAATCTCGACACAATCCTGTCCCGGAGGTCTACGGACAATTCCTTTGTCTTCATGGCTTGGTTTTTGCTCTGACATGCACTGTCAACTGTGGGAACTTATATAGACAGGTGTGTGCCTTTCCAAATCATGTCCAATCAATTTAATTTACCACTGGTGGACTCCAATCAAATTGTAGAAACATCTCAAGGATAATTAATGGAAACCGGATGAACATAAGCTTAATTTTGAGTGTCATAGCAAAGGGTCTGAATACTTATGTAAATGTGATATTTCAGTTATTTCTTTTAAATTACTTTACAAACATTTCTAAACACCTGTTTTCGCTTCTTCATTCTGGGGTATTGTGTGTAGATTGATGATAAAAAGAAATTAATCAATTTTAAATTAAGGCTGTAAAGTAACAAAATGTGGAAAAAGTGAGTTGTAAGTCTGAAGACAAAGACCAATAGGAAGATATAAAGGATGATCAAAATATTGATTGAGGTAGAAAATAATTTCTAAGCGTAAACCTAGGAAAAATACATAAGAACGTTGCAGGAGTTTCTCCACCTGTGTACAAAGGAAGGAAAACACAAAAACAAATGTGGATATCCAGAGGTAATGTAACAAAAAAATTATCATGGAAATAACGGAAGGGCTGAGACATTACATAAATACTTTATTTTAGCCTTCACCGTGGGAGAAGTCTGCTTTTCTGTTTTTAGCAATTACAAATACTTTGTAAATAGACAATAGACAATAGGTGCAGGAGTAGGCCATTCGTCCTTCGAGCCAGTACCGCCATTCACTGTGATCATGACTGATCACCCACAATCAGTATCCCGTTCCTGCCTTCTTCCCTTATCCCTTGACTCCGCTATCTTCAAGAGCTCTATCTAACTCTCTCTTGAAAGCATCCAGAGAATTGGCTTCCACTGCCTTCTGAGGCAGAGAATTGCATAGATTCATAACTCTCTGGGTGAAAAAGGTTTTCCTCATCTCCGTTCTAAATGGCCTACCCCTTATCCTTAAAGTGAGCTATGAAGTGATTACAGGGTACAGGGAGCATGCAAAAAGATGCCCACATGTGAAGAGTAAAGACTGCTGGAAATATACCGGCACTCAGGCAGAATCTCTGGAGAGAGAAAAGTTAATGTTCCAGTTGTTTGGACCTTCTCTAAAAACGAGTAAAAGTTCAGAAAATAAGAAAGTTTTAAACTGCAGAGACGGGGTGGGGTGGGGTTTGAGGGCAATTTTAGGGTCCAAGTCTATAACTCCCAGTAAGTGGCAAAACAAGAAGATGGTGGTGAAGAAAGCATATGGTATATATGCCCTGATTGGTCTGGACACTGAGTTTCAGAGTCAGGAAGTCACAATGCAGCTCTATTGGATGCTGGTGAGGCCACATTTGGAGTATTGTGTGCAGTTCTGGTCGACAATAGACAATAGGTGCAGGAGGAGGCCATTCGGCCCTTCGAGCCGGCACCACCATTCAATGTGATCATGGCTGATCATTCTCAATCAGTACCCCGTTCCTGCCTTCTTCCCATACCCCCTGAATCTGCTAACCTTAAGAGCTCTTAGCTCTCTCTAGCTCTCTCTTGAATGCATTCAGAGAATTGGCCTCCACTACCTTCTGAGGCAGAGAATTCCACAGATTCACAACTCTCTGACTGAAAAAGTTATTCCTCATCTCAGTTCTAAATGGCCTACCCCTTATTCTTAAACTGTGGCCCCTTGTTCTGTACTCCCCCAACATTGGGAACATGTTTCCTGCCTCTAACGTGTCCAACCCCTTAATAATCTTATACATTTCGATAAGATCTCCTCTCATCCTTCTAAATTCCAGTGTATACAAGCCTAGTCGCTCCAGTCTTTCAACATATGACAGTCCCGCCATTCCGGGAATTAACCTTGTAAACTTACGCTGCACACCCTCAATAGCAAGAATATTCTTCCTCAAATTTGGAGACCAAAACTGTACTCCAGGTGCGGTCTCACTAGGGCCCTGTACAACTGCAGAAGGACCTCTTTGCTCCTATACTCAACTCCTCTTGTTATGAAGGCCAACATTCCATTGGCTTTCTTCACTGCCTGCTGTACCTGCATCTAAGGAGAGATATGGATCATGTGCAGACAGATAGGATTAGTTTGTCATGGCATCATGTTTGGCACAGACATTGTTGGCAGCAGGGCCTGTTCCTGTGGTATACTGTTCTATGTTCTATGAATTGCTGATTTCCCTTTCTCATTAAGTAGAGATCACGGCATAAGGTCTACAGCACGGAATTAAGCCATTTGGGCCTATCTAAGCCAATGCTGGGTCAATATTAGAACAATCTGGCTGTTCTTACTTCCTCATCATCTCTCTAAAGCCTTGATTCTTTGTTATACACACACACATTTAATTTATAATTTTTTCCCAATTTTTTTTTTCCAGTTTAGATTGGAAAATGTGGAGACCATGTATTCAAATTTTCCCTTTTTTCAGTCCATAGGATGAGCTCCATGTTGTGTGTAATTCAAGAGTCAAGAGTGTTTTATTCTCATACTAGACCAAGTAGACCTGTTGGGCCCAAACCTCTCCTGCATTGGTGCAGCACCCTCGCCTCCTCCCCTCCCCCTCCCCTTAACCCCCTCCCCCCCACTCCATCCCCCTCAAATCCCTTATCCCTCCTCCCCCCCCCTCCCTCCCTCCCTCCCTCCCTCCGTCCCTAGGAGATAGATTTAAACTTTAAAATGTGAATAACTTAAAAAATATAACCTCGATTTCAATGAAACTTCTTCCATTAGCACCAAAGGGACGACGGTGAGTAAGATGGACCTAAAATTGTCGCGCTATCGTGTACCGTTTTGGCCGTAGTTCAGGAACAAAAAACAAACAAACAAGACCTTTAGTATATAGATGTCCCAGATAGAACAATGAAATTCTTACTTGCTGCAGCACAACAGAATATGTAAACATAGTACACTGTAAACAATGTGTACTGTACACTCACTGTATAGGAACAACTTCACAATACACTGTAAACAACTCTCCATCCCACTCCCATTCTAACATATCTGCCTATCTCCTGCATTGTTCCAAGACCCAACATAAGCCTGAGGAACAAAGAGTCATCTTCTGTCTGGACACAAGGCAGCCTTCCAGTCTCAATATCGATTTTCACAATTTCAGATCACTTGCTTTTTCTGCTTGCATCAGTGCTAGCCAGCTCTGCTGAAAGATTATTCATCTGTAATATCAGTCAGTTTTTTAACTTTACACACTACCTGATCCTCTGAACTTTCCAACATTCTCCCTTTGGTTTCGGTTTTCTGCAAAGCATTTTCACAATTAAATGTCCCTTTTCGTTTCTCTCAACCACCCTTCATTAATTTATCAATCTGTATGCGTACAAACCCACAAATCACCAGGGCAGCCCTAGCCTCACCAGATCAAGAGATATTCTCTTATAACCATCGTCGCACTTTTCTAGTTCAGATGAATTTTTGACCTGAAACATTAAATCTTGTTCTGTTTCATTAGATAATATCTGACCAGCAGAGTATTTCCATTATTTTCTTTTTTAATTTGTTTTTCAATTTTCCTCCTGCTGTCCTCAGTTTATGTCTCTGTGGATGAATGCAGAAGCTGATTTGGTCCATGGATGAAACGCCCAATTTATGATGGACCCTATAATGTTAATCCTGCAACTGCACAAACTCATGTGAGCTGTCAGAAGGCATTTTCAGTAATTCCAAATGTGTCTAATGAAGTGTGGAAATCGTTGAAAAAGAATAAATTATTGAATAATTATTATTCCTGAAGAAAACATACTGTTGTTGATAAAAACATAAACAAAATGTGCCCAAATGTACAACAAAACTAAGGCAGATAATCCTGTTCAAATGAAGTGGGGCTAGATGTGTTGGCTATGATTGGTGTAAAGCTGATGGTCCATGCATGAAGGAAGTTGTCAAAATCTTTGGACTTGAAGGTGAGTGCAGCGGTGGAGTGAGGTTTTAGACACACTTATATCTGACCTTTGGGTCGAGGCTTACATGTGATATTCTAAGAAACCACTGGTATCCTAGGCAACGCATTCTAGCTCAAAGGCTGAATATTTATTTCCAATACAAAGCAATCGTCAGTCAAAAGCAAAGCCAATTTTCCCAATGAAGCCATCAGCACACAACAGAAAGTGAACAAAACATGTTACTGTAATTGTTTTACATTTGTTTTACAATTGATGGCCTCAATTGTTTAACAAATTAGCATGCAGAAGCTCCTTGACGCATGTAAGGGTTAGTTATGTCTTGCACATGCTTGCATAAATCCGATATTATGCAAGTCAGAAACAGAATTGTCAATGCGCATGCATAATTTACTATTCGACGTTGAGATCACGTGGGATTCCCACACGGAGACCATGTGGGAGCTCTGACGCAAAAACCATGTGGGAGCATCACCAAGAATACCTGAAGATAGACACAAAATGCTGGAGTAACTCAGACAGGCAGCATCTCTGGAGAGAAGGAATGGGTAATGTTTTGGCATGAGACCCTTCTTCAGACCTGAAACATCACCCATTCCTTCTCTCCAGAGATGCTGCCTGTCCTGCTGAGTTACTTCAGCATTTTGTGTCTATCTTCTGTTTAAATTAGCATTTGCAGTTTCTTCCTATACAATAATTCTTTGCGACAGAAGGCTGTGGAGGCAAAGTCAGTGGATATATTTAAGGCAGGGATAGATTCTTGATTAGTACAGGTCAGAGGTTATGGGGAGAAGGCAGGAGAATGGGGTTAGGAGGGAGAGATAGATCAGCCATAATTGAATGGCAGAGTAGACTTGATGGGCTGAATTACCTAATTCTACTATCACTTATCTTATGAATACCTGACTGGTTTGTGGAAACAGCCATGTGCGATTGCAGTAGCGTATTGCTACCAAGACTATTGAGATGTGCAACTTGGTAATAAAGCAGTGGGCTTAAAGAATTGCTTGCTCCTTAATTTATTTTGAACCAGAAGGAATCTTTGCTTATCTTTTCCACCTCGCTTCCCCTGATATAATGTAAGGAGGCATCAAATACAACATTGAAAGCGATCATATTTGGGGTTTTTTTTCTGAACTGTATGAATGAATGTTACAGCAAATAGTTCATTTATTTACTTGAGGAATTAATAAATGTTCAATTACAGGTGCTCCTCAGCTTACGATGGGGTTCTGTACCGAGAAACCCATCGGAAACCGAAAATATCGTAAGTCGAAATGCAATTAAAACAGGCGATCTTTGGCCGGAAGCGAGCTGTGGCTCGTTACTGTTTGTACCATCGCAAAGTCGAAATATCGCAAGTCGCAGCATTGTAAGCCGGGGAGCACCTGTAATTCATTTCAAGAGTCAAGATGTTTTATTATCCTATGTCCCGAGAGGACAATGAAATTCTTAGTTGCAGCAGCAGCAGCATAACAGGTTTGTAGATACTTCCCTCAGTTATCGCAGTGAAATCTACTTGAAGCGTTCATTATGTTACGATATTTTTTCTCTTATCTATTATGCATCTTATTCATCTGATAGTACTTTTAAAATTTACTAGTTTTTCTGTATTAAATGGCCGAATGGCGTACTCTTGCTCCTATTTTCTATGTTTCTAAATAACATAATTACTATGTGAATCCCAGATGTTCAATTTTAGTTTGAGAATATTAATGGCATTCTTCTGATTCACAACTCTTTGGATTTTTGTTGGCTTTCCTACAAAACAATGTGTTCTAGCTTGTTTCCTGATGCAAATACTTTGCTTGCGTGACTGTTGGAAACAGCTTACCACTTGGATCCATTCAGTTTAAAATCTGTGCTGCCTGAATCGTGCATTAAGGATTTACTCCAACATTACATTCTCTTCTCCCCCGATGTCAGTTTAAAATGACCGGTCAAACAAAACAATATAAATCAATCCCGTGCTCAAAAGCATCGTCACATTAATAGCTCTTAAAATGTAAGCAAAGGCCCACATTTTATCTCATGATTGCAGTGAGAATACATTTCCTTAAAATAGGTGAAGGATTGTATGGATTAGATTGCCCAGGTTTAACAATTGACCTCTAACCACAGCACCGTGGTACATCTGGTAAACATAGAAAATAGTTGCAGGAATAGGCCATTCTGCCCTTCGAGCCAGCACCGCCATTCAATATGATCATGGCTGATCATCCAAAATCAGTACCTCATGTTTGCTTTCTCCCCATATCCCTTGATTCCTGAAGAACTATATCTAACTCTCTTGAATGTATCCAGTGAATTGGCCTCCACTGCCTTCTGTGGCAGAGCTCCTGCCTCACAGCTCCAGTGACCCAGGTTCAATCCTGACCTCCAGTGCTATTGGTGTAGAGTTTTGAGCATTTGTCTTGTGACCAGGTGGGTTTATTCCCATATCCCAAAAATGGCAATAAAAGAAACGTGTGAATAAATAAATGAAACTGGAGTACTGGTACCTCATATAGTACTCAGGATGTGGCCCCAGGAACATCACTGCTAATGAAATTAACATTATTTATAGAGAAGTGTTTAATTAGCAGCACATTTGGGCTGGGAATTCCAGCAATTAGCCCCCATAGCTCAGTGTGAGAAGGCTGTCTGTGAGGGGTGATGTTGGTTGGGGCAGCACAGCAGAGCACAAACCCACACTCTGGCTGCCAAAGCGAGTGGCTGATTCTGGAGATTGGCAGCAGCTGCTCTGTGTTGACTGACTACCTGGATCCTGCAATCTCTTTCTTTACGAAATGTGTAGAAAGGAACTGCAGATGCTAGTTTAAACCGAAGATAGACACAAATAGCTGGAGTAACTCAGCGCGCCAGGCAGCATCTCTGGAGAGAAGGAATGGGTGATGTTTCGGGTCGAGACCCTTCTTCAGACTGGTTAGGGATAAGGGAAACGAGAGATATAGACGAAGATGTAGAGAGATACAGAACAATGAATGAAGGATATGCAATAAAGTAACTATAATAAAGGAAACGGGCCATTGTAGCTGTTTGTTGGGTGAAACGAGAAGCCAGTGCGACTTGGGTGGGGGAGAGATAGAGAGGGAACGCTGGGGCTACCTGAAGTTAGAGAAATCAATATTCATACCACTGGATTGTAAGCTGTTAATGCAAAATGCGAGATGCTCACTGACAATGGAGGAGACCTAGGACAGAAAGGTCTGTGTGGGAATGGGAAGGAGAATTAAAATGTTTAGCAACCTGAAGATCAGATAAGTTCAGGCGGACTGAGTGAAGGTGTTCAGCGAAACGATCGCCCAGTCTACATTTTGTCTCGCCGATGTATAAGAGTCCACATCTTGAACAAGATACAGTAGATGAGGTTGGAGGAGGTGCAAGTGAAACTCTGCCTAACCTGAAAGGACTGTTGGGGTCCCTGGACAGAGTCGAGGTAGGAGGTATAGCGACAGGTATTGTATCTTCTGCAGTTGCAGGGGAAGGTATCTGGAGAGGGGGTGGGAAGGGATGAGGTAACCAGGGAGTTGCGGAGGGAATGGTCTCTGTGGAAGGTGGAAAAGGGTGGAGATGGGAAAATATGGCCAATGGTGGGATCGCGTTGGAGGTGGCGGAAATTTTGGAGGATTATGTGTTGTATGCGATGGCTGATGGGGTGAAAGGTAAGGACTCCGTCTCTGTTGCAACTAAGGGAAGGGGGAAGCAAGGGCGGAGCTGCGGGGTACAGAGGAGACACAACTGAGGGCCTCATCTATGATGGGAGAGGCAAAAGAATGAGGACATCATGGTGATGAGAGAGACCATCAGATGTAGGCACTGTTGCTCCCCAGCAGCAGATTCTCAGTACCTAGCTGAGGGTGGGTTCATTACACTGGGAGAACCAGTGGAGGGCTAGGATTCACTCCCTGGTCTCTGCACAGCAATGTGTAGCCAGCTAATAGTCTTTTTAAAAATAGAGTGCACAAATATTAACGGGTGCTGGAACAGGAGGTGAAGAATGGTCTGTGGAGTAGCTCTGAGCTGGGTACCAGTGTATATTGTATATTTCAGACTGAATCAAAGCAAGATAAAAGTAACTAGAAGTGAAACAAATGATCATTCCACACTAAAGATAGACACAAAAAGCTGGAGTAACTCAGCAGGTCAGACAGCATCTCTGGAGCATTCCACACTCCTATTTTATATTTAAAAAATGATTGCAACTGATTTATATGTTTAGAGTCCATAATCAAACAGGGGTAATAATTTAGATGAGATTAATAATACGTTTTGTGACTTAAATGTGATAAAGTTCAAATGTAGTTGGAAAAATAGAAAAAGGTGGAGTGGATAATGGTTACCAATACAACCATAACTAATCTAGAACTGAAATCAATGTGGATGGAGGTCAAACCAGGGTCAGAGTACAGACCTTTAGATGGTGAAAGGAGAATGAGATTAAAAAAAAAGAAAATTCGTTACAATGACATCAGAGTCAGTTGGCTTAGAGGAGCTTAGTAGAAATGCTGTCTGCACACACAAGGAACTGCAAAAGCTGGTTTACCAAAATAATACAAAGTGTTTGAGTAATTCTCAGCTACTCCACAGCCAGGCAGAATCTCTGGAGAAAAATTGATAGTGATATTTTGGGTTAGGGGCCTTCTTCAGACTCATTGTAGTGGAGGGTGAGGGAGAAAGCTAGTAGAGAGGTGGGGCAAGCCTGGCAAGTGATAAGTGGAGACAGATGAGGGATTTGGTGTTGCACTGGAGCAAACCAATGCTGTCTCTGTGTTCCAGTGACATGGATTCAATCTCAACCTCTGGTGTGGGCTCTAACGTCAGCTGGACTTTATCTTTCACCCCATCATTCTCTGCCATTTCCTTCATGTTCAACATTATCCCACTACCAGTCACATGAATTTAAAAGAGAGTTAGATAGAGCTCTAGGGGCTAGCAGAATCAAGGGATATGGGGAGAAGGCAGGCACAGGTTACTGATTGTGGATGATCAGCCATGATTACAATGAATGGTGGTGCTGGCTCGAAAGGCCAAATGGCCTCCTCCTGCATCTATTTTCTATGTTCCTATGATCCAATCCTCACCTCTTTCCGCAGAGACCAATCCCTCTGCAACTCATTGGTTCATTCATTCATTCATTCCTTCTCACCCAAACTATCCCCTCTCCAGGTACTTTCCCTTGCAACCACAGAAAATGTAACATTTGTCCCTATAGCTCCTCCCTCATATCCATCCAGGGACCCCAGCAGTCTTTCCAGATGAGACAGAAGTTCACTTGCACCTCTTCTAATCTTATCTGCTGAATTTTGTGCTCATGATGTGGCCTCCTTTACACAAGAGAGATCAAGATTAGACTAGATCTAATTGAAATGGTTTGCACCAGGAGATACAACAGACTTTAGTGGACTGAGCACGTGTTCGGCGAAACTAGACTAGATCAATTAGATGTATCTCCTGACTGCCAACCATTTCAAACACTCTTCATTCCCATACTGACCTTTCTGTCCCGAGCCTTCTCCATTGCCAGAGCGAGGCCACAGGCAAGCAGGGGGAAACATCTTATATTCCGCTTGGGTAGCTTACAACCCAACAGGATGAACATTGAATTCTTGAATTTTAGATAAGCAAACCACCCCTCCTCCCCTCTCTTCCTTGTGCCCCATTTGAATGCACACATATTTCTCCTTCTCCCCTTCCACCTATAATCCTCTTCTAGCTTCACATTTTATGTCTCTTCTATCCTCATTTCTTTATCTCACATTTTTCCCCTTTTCATCTCTGACATTTGGTTCAACCATCTGCCAATCAAAAACCTCCCTCTCCCATATCTGCCTATCACTTGCCAAGATTTGACCCACCCCCAACTCTTTTTCAGATTTCTCTCCCCTACTGCAATCAGTCTGAAGAAAGGTTCCGACTCGAAACATCGCCTATCCATGTTCTCCAGAGATGTTGCCTGACTCGCTGAGTTACTGCAGCACCTTGTGTCTTTTTTGGCAAGCTATTATCTGCAGTTCCTTGCATCTAAGTTCTCGCATCACTATTCTTGGTATTGAAGCACCGCTGAAATGATCAATTGATAATTAAGTTACTGATTTGTAAAACAAATTTAGTTTTCTATAAATAATTTCTTCCGTTACAATTAGTGGACATTATTTAATATAGAATAGTTAGGACAACAATTAGAACTGATCGTGTGCTGATACTTTTGTGGAAAGGAGCCTCTTTCCACAAAAATCTATCTTGGTCAAATTTGAGCTTTAACCTCCAAGGATTTATAAACAATGAGTGAAGCAACTTGTTCTAAGTTTCATATTTACAATGCAGATTTACAAATTAATGGAAGAGCTGAGAGGAGCCTTTGTGTTGTTTGAGTTCATGCTTCCTATTGTTGCCACTCTTTCTAAATCTTTTCAGAACAAAGAAAACCCATTTTTTGTGAAGTCAAGAATTTACATTTTGTTTCCCCTCCAAATAAATTCATAACTTGGAATTCTTCAATGTTGTTTGACCTGCTCTTAATTTTCTTTCTCATCCTGTTTAGGACAATCAAGGATGAACTTTGAATATTGTTAAATAGGGATTTCTCCCTTCAGTTTTAAGATGTCCCTGTAGCCTGCCTTCAATTTCAACCAAATTCTGTAGTTATAAAGGATAAACTTGAAGTACTATTAGGAATTGTAAAAATCACATTTAGCATTCATTGTTTTATAAGCACTTTAGTGTAAACAAGTCATAAAACTTAATGCCACATGAAGCAATTTACATAAAGCTTTTGGAAAAAATTAGTGATTTGCATTTAATTGAACAGAGAACTACACATCAGTATTTTACAAAGCAGATGAACGGTATATACAAACTCCACAAAATTAAAATATTATGTGCAAATTGAGGCTATTGTTTGACAATCTTGAGGAAGGTCATAATGGGGAAAATTGTGGAAACTACTTGCCAATCCATTCATGGTAATATGAAAATATGGACAATTTAGTTGATCTCAGCCTCATCAGGAAGTGCACACTTTTGTTTTACTTTAGCTGTGCATGATCTTTTGGTCCCATAAGCAATGACTTACCACATGAACTGTATAATTTGCTAGTGTTCCTTAAAACATCGTTAAAATTAGGTTCATTTATAGCCAACAATTTAGGGAAGAGAATTGTAATCAAATTAAGCCATATATACAATCTTTGAAAAATACAAAATGTAGTAAATATATAAACATGCTAAAAAGACACCACAGAAACATATCACAAGCTACAGATAAGTTTTCTTCACTAAATAATGTGAAAGTGTTAAAAGGTGGAATCAAATTTCCATTAGGGCAGTAACACAAACATTCTTCACAACACTTTTTAAAAAATAAGTATGAAACGTAAAAAAAAAGAGACCATTAAATTTTAGTGTGCAAAACCTCCTTAAATTATCAAGGTAAGCTACCAGAAGAAAAACATTCATTTACATAGTCTACACAATTGCTGCAGCACAACTGAACTTGGTCATTGATGGCCATTTTGAGTTTACTGCACTCTCTGCACCACTGCTTCAAGCGCAAACAGTCCAATGCACTTCTAATGTAGTACATTTTAGAAAGGTAAGTACTGCTGAGACAGTTTTTTTTTGTTTTACTTCAGATTTTTGATATACAATAAAATATAAAATGTTATGTTACAAATTAATTTTGAAGATTCTAAAATTGTGTTCAGAACTAGGACTTAAATGATTAAAAACTGCATGTGAATCTGTGAAAGCAAAGGTTTCATTATAATACAGTATATTAAGGTATTTAGTGGTTGAAGTTTACATTTCACATTGTTAAAGAGCGATTTGAAGAGCATTAAAATGTCAGTGCAAGTTTCATATGCTGAAGCAGTTTGCAGATTCCTCTGCTGAACAATTAGTGGTCTCCACTACTTTACTGGTGTACTTCTTTGACACCCTTATCATTTAATTTTCTTTAGAGGCTGTAGGCTTTAATCTCCTGTGACTGGTATGATCCCGCTTGATCCTTTAAAGATGCATCTTGCTAGGCATCTGAAATGCAGTTCTGGATTTTGTCCATCCATTGCTGCGCGATCTGTGCATCTTGTGCACAGAAATTATAAACACGTTTGTTTGTTTTCAACTGCATTAAAAGGAAAAAAAATCTTGTATTATTCAACTGAAATCATTCTGAGGAAATTAACTGCTTTTAAAATATGTTCAAAAACATGAATGCTAACACTGAAATCATTGATTGAAGGTCAGAAAATAAACTTTATGTCAATGTATGTTTACAAACTAATGAGGTTTTAATCGACTGATTTGACCAGGATTTATAGTTCAATCCTTACAATATTCACAAATAATATTAAATAGACAATAATTTAGAGAAGTTATAAGGTAATAGTTTGGCTATAATTGATAAATGTACAAAAATATAATGCAAATGAATTTTACAATTTAACAAATTGTTAAAATATGCTGAGATCCCAATTGTGATTTTGTTCCCTACAACAAACAGGACAAAACATTGTTTGTATTTTCTTAGACCTAGTTTGTAATATTTTTACTCCAGCAGTCAATAAATCCTGGAACGATACATGATTTCTCACACAATAACGCATTAACATTTTCTACTTTCTTATAAACAATTATCCACAGAAAAGACAAAATTCTTGTGCTGAAATATTAACACCTAAAATAATCTGTGATCTGTATGAAAAATGTTAATTATATTAATTTTCTGGGAAAGAAAGCTATTGTCCTAATTGTCAAAACCACAAATAATGGCTGCTGATTAGCATTAAACAATCTTTGCAACAAAATCTGATGGTGGACAATTCATAATAAATGACTCTTGGTCAGAAGAAATAGAACTTTTATTTTTCTATTCAGTACATATTTTGTGAAACAGGATTGCTATTTAAAATATAATTAATTGAGAAAAAAGTTGATAATCTACACCACCAAGAATGTCAAATGTCAAACAGACTAATCAACTAGATAACCAACCTGAAGAGTAAATCTGACAACGTTCAAGTTTGGAGATGTGCCCTGTTTACTCTCATTGTTTACTTATGTGGCTTTTCAGCTGTGCATAGCAGGAAGGTGATGTAACTTATTTTTCGCAGCAGCAAAATGTTATGTATCCTTGCGGGATTTCAACAGTGCATGTTAGATTGATGATGTAATTTAATTCTATTTCAGCTGTGAGATTTACCAATAAATCGTGTTGGCTATGTGAATTTAAGGCTATGGTGGCTTTTTATATTTTAATAATATAACATGAACATTCACAACTCACACTTTACATGAGAACAAAGACAATTCAGAGAGGAAGCAAAGAACAATTCTCAGATAGTTTGTTTAGGGAATAACTTCAGGGTGTTAAGAACAAGGAGTAGCAGAAACTGATTTCCTAGGGATAAGGAGAAAGAAAGATGGAGGTTAAAATGACCTGAATGCTTATCCAGGCCATTTGGAACCTTTTTAGATTCAATATTCAAGTGGAGAACAGTTTCAAAAGCCACACTCAAGAGTCCAAAAAAGTATGCTACTTCCCCACAAAGATTATTTTAAAAGAATTGTAAGTGGAGATGATAAAACCAATTGTCCTGATCCATGGCAGAACCAATGAAAAGCAGAACTTTCAAACTGTAAATAATTTATTTGGGTTTGACATTAATTATGCAATAGGGGTAATGGAGTCCTTTTTGCCCATTAAGTAAGTTCAACGAGGGAAGAGGGCTGCTGGCTATTGTAAATGGAATTGAACTGGAGAAAATAAACAAATTGGGAGAACGTCTTGGGATAAATGATCACAATGTACAAAATGTAGAGGACAACTGAGCTCCAGTAGACTACAGCATGGTGACACTGCGGTAGAGTTGCTGCCTCATGGTGCCAGTGACCCGGGTTAGATCTTGACTACTGGTGCTGTCTGTACGGAGTTTGTGCGTTCTCCCCGTGACCTGCGCGAGTTTTCTCCGGGTTCTTCCTACACTCCAGACTTACCGGTTTATAAGGTAATTGGCTTGGTATAATTGTAAATTATCCCTAGTGTGTGTAGGATAGCATTAGTGTGCAGGAATCCGTGCTGTATCTCTAAACTAAACCAAAATTGGCTTCATGGAAGGAAGCACAGGGTGGTGGTGGAAGGTGGTTTTTCAGACTGGAGGCCTGTGACACGTGGTGTGCTGGTGCTAGGCCCATCGTTGTTTGTAGTTTATATCAATGGTTGGAATGAGAATGTACAAGACATGATTAGTAAGTTAGCAGGTGATACTGTAGATAGTGAAGATGGTTATCAGAAATTACAGCAGGCTCTTGATCGGCTGGGCAAGTGGGCTAAGGAATGACTAATGGAGTTTAATACAGATAAGTGCCAGGTGTTGCATTTTGGGAAGTCAAACCAGAGCAGGCCTGTCACAATGAATGGTAAGGCCCTGGGGAGTGTGGTAGAGCCGAGGGAATAAGGAGTGCAGTTATATAGTTCCCTGAAAGTGGCATCGCAGGTAGATAGGATGGTCAAGAAGGCTTTTGGTACATCGCCGTTCATCAGTCAGGGTATTGAGTAAAGAAGTTGGGACATTATGGCACGGTTGTATAAAATGCTATTGTGGCCACAATTGGAGTACTGTGTTCAGTTCTGGATATCCTGCTATAGGAAGGATGTTGTTAAGCTGGAAGGAGTGCAGAGAAGATTTACGGGGCTATTGCCAGGACTCAGGGGCCTGAGCTATAGGGAAAGGTTGGGCAGGTTAGGACTTTATTCCTTGCAGCGCAGGAGGCTGAGGGGTGATCTTATAGAGGTGTATAAAATCATGAGGGGAGTCAATAGATGAAAGCAGTCTTCTACCCAGGGTAGGGGAATCAAGAACCAGAGGACATTCATTTAAGGTGATTTAAAGATTTAACAGGAATCTGGGGTGCGAGGGGGAGAGCAACTTTTTTACGCAGAGAGTGGTAGGTATATGGGAACAGGCTACCAGTGGAGATAATTGAGGCGGGTACTACAAAAGCATTTTAAAGTCTCTTGGACAGGTACATGGATAGGAAAGGTTTAGTAGGATATGGGCCAAAAAGGGGCAAATGGGACTTGCTTAGATAGAGCATCTTGGTTGGCATGGATAAGTTGGGCCGAAAGGCATGTTTCAGTGCAGTGTGATTCTATATTAATACTAGAGATGGAGCGGGGTTAATTTATATGACTGTGTAAGTGATGGAGAATTATGAAGATAAGGTGCTTGAGGGGAAATTTAATTGAGATGCAAAAATAACAAGATGAAATGGAACAAATTATGTCCTTTAACAGCAAAGCAAATAACTGTGGAACTCACATTTAAATTGATTGGTGAATGCATTAAACAATACGGGAAAAAATATATTAGCAAGGACTACTTGCTCACAAAATCCTCTCTCAAAGGTAGATTATATTTCTACTGACCATTTTGTTCATGATTACTTAAAACTCTTGAACAGAACAGCACTTCCTGCCCAGAGGAATATTGAGTAATCATTAGTGCAAGTTTCTGGCATTGCACCAACAATTTAAGTAAGAAGAAAAATGAAAACTTACATCAAAGAATGCTCTTTCATTTGAATGCTTGGGTGCACCCAATGTTGATGATGCTGGAAGGACTGACTCAACTTCAGCCAGGTCTATAAATCCTCTGGGGTTTGTATCTTCACCATTATCATAGTACCGCAACTGGAAGATAAAGCAAACACATCAATGTGAAAATAGTGACCAGGATATTTTGGATCATGATAGCTCATCATGCCAACTTCAAAGAATCAGTGGTCCTTCAAACGGAAACTTTTTTTTGTGATATTAATTGCACTGCAAAGGCATTCATTTCTGTTTATCAACTCTAATGTAATTGAACTGGCTACGCAACGAGTGACATTATGGAATTCTAAAATTTAACAATCAAGAGAAAAATGTTTTTGGCTTATAATTTAAATAATGTATACATTACAAAACATGACTGAGCGAAAAATACCATGTTTTTATTTTGCATTCCATTATATTTTGAAATATTTGAGAATTACAACTCATATACAAAATAAAGTTTCTTCTGAAACCAGTGAGTTTACTAAGCAATAATTATGGTTTAGGTTGCGTTAAAATCACTTATTTCATACGGCAATGTGTAACCATGGTGCAAGTTCCACAGGCAGATTCCTCAGAATGAGGGCTGGGGATTGTAACAGGTTTACTCTCCAAAGAGAGTCCAACATTGGAGCAGTTGGAAAATGACTGATAAAGCTTGGCCAACACACTTGAGATTTCCCTGCTAGCCTAACTATCTTAAAGTGCTTCCAGGAAGAAATGTCAGCAGGCAGTACTCCCAAGTTCATTCCCCAGAAACTTCCGATGCATTCACAAAGTAATATTTGTTCAAGTAAATTAAAATTAATCTTTAATGCATAATTTCCAGTAAGAGATAGCTGTTTTAACACATCAAATTAGATTGCATTGTTAATGCTGTACCTGATGTTTAGTTATATCTAGAACAAACCAACGAGGTTTCCATCCTTTTAGTAAAGCTCCTCTCTTGTAAAGTACACCTTCAAATGACCTACAAAAATTGAAATAAAATAACTCAAACTGCAGAATACTGTTTACATATTATTGAACAAGGTACAAAATAGCAGTTTAAAAAGCATGTTTACATTTCCAACTTTGATATATAATAGCTTGAATTGTCAAGCCTTAGTTTAATTTAGAGATACAGCGTGGAGATTGGCCCTTCGGCCCACCGAGTCTGTGCCGAACAGTGATCCCCAAACAACAGTCTTATCCTACATACTAGGGAAAATTTACAGAAACAAATTAACTTACAAACCTGCACGTCTTTGGAATGTGGGAGGAAACCGGAGAAAACCCATGTGGTCACAGGAAGAACATACAAACTCTGTACAGATAGCATCCGTAATCAGGATCAAACCACGCTCTCTGGCGCTGTAAAGCAGCAATCCGGCCACTGCGGAATTGTGCCTTGTTAGTAATAAAGCTTCTTATTTGAGATGCTGATATATTAGCTAACTATTCAATACTATAAATGTCAATCATCTGGCAGTCAGTTCCAGAGGTGAAAAGGGGAATAGTGGAGAACTGCGGGGATAGAGAGAATGCTCAATTCAAAATAGTTATCAGACCTGTTCTCCACATCCTTTGAAGAAAACTGGTTGTACAGAGTTGCTGCTCTTCTCGTATTTACTCCATTTGAGGGTGATGTAGTGGTGCTTCGATCATTCTCACCAATCCCACTGTCTGCCAAATGTAGCATGGACCTTCTTTGGAAGGACTGTACATTAGATGCCACCAGCGATGAAGCAACTCTCTGTTACAACAGGAAGTGAAAACAAAGCTTAAAAAAGAAAACCAGCATTATATTGTATTTTGTAATACTCAGTCTGTGGGCAACATCATCTGATAAAATATCTGTGTTTGCAAAGTGGTCAAAGTTGGGAACTAAATATTTCACTCTAAGGATAAGCAAAATACAATTAAAAAGAGAAGGGGTGATAGTAAAGGATATGGTAAAGGCAGCAGAGAGAAAAGGTTTATCAGAAAATAAAATAAATAAGATATGTTTGGGCAAAGGTAAAAAACATGAAGAAACTGCAAACATTGATGGAAGTTTCTTAAAACCTGTCCCCCCCCCCAAATTAATGATGGTAATCTAGTGCCTATATAAATACTTGTAAGAAAGCCATGTCAGAAAGAAAAAAACAATTGTGGGGAGACTTTAACGTTGATGCAAAGAATGACAAACCAAATTTGTAGTGAGTGTGGAGGACAAATTCATGGAGCATATGTTGAGGAATAAACCAATGACTTGCCTATTATTGAAAGAGTTTAATCATAATCTTTCAATCAAGGGGCTTTTGTAACGTTTGATCATAATGTCGCAATATTTTTCTAAAACTTACAACTATTATTTAGTTAAGTCCAAAACCAGCGACCTGAATCTAAATAAACCGCACTGCAAAAGTATAAGGCAACAGTTTGCTATGGTACACTGAAAAATATTAAATGGCATGACTTAAGAAAGGAAGTGGTACTGTGAACCGAACAGTCGAATTAATGTTAAGATTGGATAGTCAAAGGGAACCATGTTTGACAAATCTGCAAAACGTTTTCTTTAGGCTGTTACCACCTGAGAAGGTAAAGGAAAACTAGCAGATGTGCTGCATTTGGGCCTTGAGAAAGCCTTTGATAGGAAACTTTATGAGATCATAAAATAAAATTACATGGCCGGTTAACACACAGAGGGTCTTGGGTGTTAGGTAAACTGTTGGGACTGAAGGCAGATAAATCTCCAGGGCCTGATGGGCTGCATCCCAGAATAATCAAGGAAGTGGCCCTCAAAATCGTGGATGCATTGGTGATCATTTTCCAACGTTCTGTGGACTCTGGATCAGTTCCTGTGGACTGGAGGGTAGCTAATGTAACCCCACTTTTTAAAAAAGGAGAGAGAAAACAGGGAATTATAGACCAGTTAGCCTGACATCAGTAGTGTGGAAGATGCTTGAGTCTATTATTAAAGATGTAATAGCAGCACATTTTGAAAGCAGTGAAGGATCAGTCAAAATCAGCATGGATTTATGAAGGGGAAATCATGCGTGACAAATGTTCTGGAACTGTTTGAGCATTTAACAAGTGGAATGGAAGGAATTCTTAAACTGTGACCCTTGGTTCTGGACTCCCCCAACAAGGGAAACATTTTTCCTGCATCTAGCCTGTCCAATCCCTTAAAACAATTATATGTTTCTATAAGATCCCCTCTCAACCTTCTAAATTCCAGCGATCCATATTTTCATCACATGTCAGTCCCGCCATCCCGGGAATTAACCTGGTGAACCTATGCTGCACTCCCTCAATAGCAAGAATGTCCTTCCTCAAATTATGAGACCAAAACTGATCCTTCACTCTTTCAACAATACTCCAGGTGCTGTCTTACCAGGGCCATGTGCAACTGCAGTCGGACTTCCCTGCTCCTATACTCAAATCCTCTCGCTATGAAGGCCAACATGCCATTTGCTTTCTTCACTGCCTGCTGTACCTGCATGCTTACTTTCAGTGACTGATGTACAATGACACCCAGGTCTTGTTGCACCTCCCCTTTTCCTAAACTGACACCATTCAGATAATAGAACCATATAAAATTCTTAAGGCTTATCGAAACATTTTAAGTTCTTGAGGGATTGGACAGGCTAGTTGCAGGAAAAATGTTCCCGATGTTGGAGGAGTCCAGTGAAGAAAGCAAATGGCATGTTGGCCTTCATAGCAAGAGGATTTGAGTATAGGAGCAGGGAGGTCCTACTGCAGTTGCACATGGCCCTGGTAAGACAGCACCTGGAGTATTGTGTGCAGTTTTGGTCTCATAATTTGAGGAAGGACATTCTTGCTATTGAGGGAGTGCAGCATAGGTTCAAGAATAAGGGGTAGGCCATTTAGGACTGAGATGAAGAAAAACCTTTTCTCCTTGAGAGTTGTGAATCTGTAGAATTCTCTGCCACAGAAGGCAGGGGAGGCCAATTCACTGGATGTTTTCAAGCGAGAGTTAGATTTAGCTCTTGGGGCTAAAGGAATCAAGGGATATGGGGAAAAAGCAGGAACGGGGTACTGATTTTAGATGATCAGCCATGATCATATTGAAAGGCAGTGCTGGCTTGAAGGGCCGAATGGCCTACTCCTGCACCTATTTTCTATGTTTCTATATTTTAATAAATGTAATTTTAGCATTCATAGGATGCTAGAAAGATCAGATTGTGAGGCTCCAGTTGTTCGCCATCTACATCTGTGATTTAAATGATAGGATAAAGATAAATGCATTCATATCTGCTGATTAAAAGCAGGGTTGTAGCGAGAATTGTGAAGAAGACACAGAGAGGGTTCAAGAAAAGATAGAGAAGCTAGGTGAATGGAGGAGGACATAAAAGATGGAATGCGAATTGAGAGAAAATGTGGAATCCTTCACTTTGTCAGAAAAATAGTCAAGCATGGTCGGATTTGTGTCCAGAGGGACTTGCGTGTCATTGTACACAAACCATTTAATGTTAACATGCAGGCACATAAAGCAATTAGGAAGGCTGACATTGTGTTGGTCTTTATAGCAAGTGGGTTTGATTACAAGAGTAAAGACATCTTGCTGCAATTATATGGAGTCCTGGTTTGCTCTCTCTGCAATGTACTTACAGTTGGTTCTGGTATCACTTCCTCTTTGTGGCTAACTTTTACTCGATCCCAGATTGGTTTCCACTGTTCAGGACTTTGATTTAATTCATTCTCCAGCCTTCCAATCTCCTGTAATTACATTATTCCAGAGTAGAATTGACATCATGATGGCAGAATATTTAACTATGAGTAGCAAAATTTAACCTCCAGGCATGGAAACAAAACTCATTTGGAGGAATCAAGCGAACAGGTGCCATTTTTATTTCGCTAACCTGTAATATTGACATGTGGTGTCAGTTCTGATATAGTCTAAAGTAAAACAATCTCACCTTCCATCACCATACATTTGTAAATATTAGTCCAACAGATATCTATTTAAATATTGTGCCAGGAGATGGTTTGCGCCAATACCATGATTTGTTTACCCGAACTTCATTTGCCTGCCTTTAATGTTCACTTCTTGATGGCCTTAACTGAAAAAAATCAATTGATCTCATTCTTGAAATTTTCAATTTGCAGAATAACTAAGATCCTTAGGATAAGAGTATTCTAAGTTTCTACATGGGACAAAAACTTTTGTTACTTTAGTCGTGGGTGGCCTGTGCCCTCTTGAACCCCATATCTGGAATCCCAACCAAACAAAACAGTTTCTTTGAATTAATTCCATCAAATCTTTTTTAATCAATTTAAAGATGCAGATTATATACCCCCTCACTTTTTCAAATTAAGGGAATAATTTAATCATTTTTAGATCTAGATTTAGTGAAGCTGCACTTTATTGGATCTTTGCATTGTTATCCAAACCTGACCACAATATACAGAAGGCAAGCTCATGAGTGTACATGAAGTATTAATTTCTTTCTGTGCTAGTCATTGCTTGAAGAGCATCATATTTATTAGCGTTTTTAATTCCTTTTTATGCCAGCTCATCAGTGTTTGGAGATTTTGTAGAGTCCCATTTATCTTCTCCTCTGCACCTACTAGTTAATGACCAATGAGAAAATATTCCACTTTGTTTTACCTGGATCTAAACTAGATGAATTCATATTTTCCCACAGTAGCTTCAATTACTCATTAAATGCTTCGTAATTTCCAACTTCAATATGCTTGTAGTATAGTCCTTGCTGAGGAAGAAGAGCCTCGACCCGAAACATCATCTAAACGTCACCTATCCATGTTCACCAGAGATGCTGCATGTCCTGCTGGGTTACGTTATTACTTTCTATTCTTTTTACTTTACAAGCATTTAATTAATCTTGGGAAAATTGTAATTGTAGACTACATACCCTTAAATAATTATCTCTCTGCAATTAAGTTTTATATTTTTGGCGCTCAGCCAGCTAATCATGGAGAGGTAGGACAAGTGATTATAGAGTGGAAGCAAAACAGGATGTTGGAAGATCTCAGTGGCTCAAGCAGTAGCCTTCTGACTCCTACACTAACCACTATGTCCTTGGCATTCTTCGTTGCTTCAGAGAGGTCAAATGGAAATTGGAAGAACAACATATCATATTTTACTACAGTTGTTTACAACCTGATGGATTTTAGGTAACCCACATCTCCGGTGCTCTCCTGCCACAGCTACCCACCTGTCCACCTAGTTTTCTTTTTCTCTTGTTCATTCCACTAATCCCCTCACCCTACCTGGTTCCATCTGCCCATCAACGCCTCCCTATCTGGCTCCACCCATTAGCTATCCCATCTCCTATGTACTGGAAATCTTTACTGTTCACTCTCAGTCCTAATGTAGGATCTTGACCAGAAAACGTCAACTAATACCTATTGCCTCCACAGATGCTGCAGAGTTTTCCCTGCATTTGATTTTGAGAAGTAGGACACACTTAGAAGGCCACATTTAGCCCAAAGCCACTTTAGGCATGGTTAGTAGGCTGTATTTGGCCCATTGCATTGTGAAATTGCTGATGCAACACACACTACAAAATTTTGCCTCATAGTCTTTTGCTCTGGCCTGAAATTGGTACTTGGAGTTCAAATATTTAGACACCAAATGAGCAGAGAGAGAGAGAACAGCATAGGAAGCTAGTCATAAGTACAAATGTTAGATTTGTTAAATTAACATGTTAGTAATATCAAAGATTGGTGAGTCAAACATTTTCAGACTTGCAGCTCTATTTGTAAAATATCTACCCTCACTCTTGTTAATTGGATCATACCACTTAAAGCACATAATTAGCATTTAGTTTCATTTGTTTATACCTCAAGGAGTTTGGTAATGGCATCCGGCTGCACCTTGGAGACATTGTCATAACATGGCCATACCACCTTTCTATGGGTTTGTGGGACTGAACCATCCATCTGTTCAAGTTCCTCAGAAGCACCTGTTTTTGTGCAGACCATGTCCCATTCATAAGAAGGGCCGCTTGAAAGAGTCTCTCCTGTGTAGTAATCCCATCTCTTCAGAGCGGAGATATTTATGCAGGGTCTGAGTATATATTTCTGTAAAGAATGATGTATTTAAAAGTAAATAAAATTGAATTACATGGTTTCAGATTTTAAATGAATGAGAAATAATTGATTAAATATACAATTATAGAAGTATCATACCTCCCCTTCTTCAGGACTATACATGTAGCTGAAAAAAATAGGTCCTTTCTTATGAATCCTGTCAATACATTCCCAAATACAGATTCCTCTTTTTGATTGCTTATCTATCTTGTCCTCAAATAATATACCTAGCAAAACAAAGAACAATGGCCACATTATTTACACACGTCAATTTATGTGGGTGAAAATATAATTTGAAGAAACACTATTAATACACATCTTCAACAATGAAACTCAGACTAATAATCATACACTTAAATTTACAGCAATGTATATCAAAATCTACTTTCTGATTGAAGTTTTAAGGTGAGAAAGATTTAATAGGAACCTGAGGGGCAACTTTTTCCACACATATATGTGGATATATGTAACAAACTGCGAGAGGAGGTAGTTGAGGCAGGTTCTATAACAACATTTAAAAGACATTCGGACAGGTACATGGATAGAAAGGTTTAGAGGAATATGGGCCATATACAGGCAGCTAGGGATAGTGTAGATGGGACATCTTGGTCGGCATGGCACCTAAAGACATGTTTCCATGCTATATGACTCGATGATCCACTAAAGAGTATTTTACGAATAGAACATAAGAAGCTTCAATGAGCAATTTTAGAGATGTTGAGTGTACATTTTTAAAATATAGAATCAACATATTATCATCCTATGATAAAGAATAAAATACGGGCATTGCAGTTGCGTTAAATGATTTGCTACTCTTAATTACACATTAGAATAAAATTCTAATATTTTCACTTCTTATGACCATGACATATGCTTTTCCCACCTGCCAACACATAATTTTAAATTTATTTTCATGTACATATATTCAGTGAGTATTTGTAATTTATCCTGCCAAGCCATTCAATAACCTTAAATATTTTTTTTTGGTGACCAACAATCACCTGTACAAATGTTCTATCCTAAGAACTAGTCACAGGAGAACATACAAACTCCGTATAGACAAAACCCATAGTCAGGATTGAAGCCGTCCCTGGCGCTGTAAAGGGCTTGTCCCACTTAGGCGATTTTAAGGCGACTGCCGGCGACTAGGTTGTCGCCGACAGTTCGCCGCGGTGTCGCGGGCATGATCGTGAGGAGTCTTCAAAGAATCGTAGTGGATCTCGGCGCGTCGTTGAGAAATCAACCGGATTGAAATTTCTCGACGACAGCTGGCTTGTTGCCAGGTATTGTTGCTTATTGCGGGCGCTGTCGCATGCTGTCCCCAGGTTTGCTAGGTTGTCTAGATGCATTTAGAAGCATGTAATATTAAATTAAGTAAAGTCATTTGAAGATACCAAATACTTGTGTTTAACCAATTTATTTACCGTCAGGACATTTGACAGGTAGATTGGAGGCGACAGTTTGACAGTCAGGTAAGCGTGGGAATTTTTGCGATGTTTATGGCCATTAGCGATTACATTTAAAGTAGGCTCCCAACCCAGATATGCAACCCAGAAACCAGATATGCATCTCCCGTACATTTTCAAAGAATACCCACACTGCACTAAAATCCATTTAACCACGTTTAAAATTAAATTTCTTAATACTGCTATTAGTAAACTGGAAGTCAATCCAGTTTATGCTTTGTTACCGTGAAGCTTGGTTTTCAAGTAACCCAGGCAAGATGTTATATTTCAAAACTCTCAAGTAATTAGAATTGTCAGTGATTTCAGCGAAAATTAGGACGCCGGAGAAGCATTGATATGCGTGGGAATTTTGCGATGTTTCCGAAGACGGTGTAATCTCGTCCTGACTCGGCATTGTCGCGGTCATTGTCGTAGGGTAAAAGAAAATTTCGGCGATCTGCTATGACTTTGACAGTCGCCGGCAGTTGCCTAAAGAATTGCCTAAGTGGGACAGGCCCTTAAGGCAGCAACTTCACCGCTGAGCCACTGTGCCACTCTATTTAATTTACAAAGACATAATTCTGCACTCTGGATAAAATACAAGATTAAGAAATTGTGTATTTTGAGTATAGTCTGTTAAATATAACAATAATTGTTAAGCTGTTCAACGTTAATGTTGAAAACATTTAATATATGTGGATAAGAATGGTTAGAGGGATAAGGAACAAATGCTGGCAAATGGAACTAATTTAGATGGGGCATCTTGGTTGGCATGGATGGGTTGGGCCAAAGGGCCTATTTCCATGCTGTATGTCTCTATATGTTATGACTTATTTGTGTGTCATATCTTGATTTTAAATGTAAAGATAGTTTTCAAAGTCAATCCTGTGGTCAGCAGTAATACATACTAGTACTTCCTTGGTAATGAGCAATCATTTTGACAGAAGTTCACACTAATTTAACAGTTGCCTATGTAATCAAACAGTGATTACAAGCCACTACAAGCTCTCTGCCACGATGTGAGGTTATCACTAATACTGTGCTTTTAATATTTGCTAACAGAGGCCAAGTATTTGTCTCACTTGAAGTAGGGAAAAAAACAACAAATAATGGGTAAGTAACCGTATATTTTTGTGTACTAAAGACCAAATCTCTGTTGTACACGTTTTGGGAAAGGGAAAATTACATACTTTAAAAATTGGGGGGGGGGGAAGAATCATAGAAGTACAAAATAATAAATTAATAAAAGCCATCACCTGTATTACCATAGTCTCCATTTGAAGTTCAGTTATAATCTAGTTCAGTTTAAGTGATACAGATGGAAACAGGCCTTTCGATCCACTGAGTCCATGCCGACTAACAATCACCTGTATACTAGTTCTATCCTAAGAACTAGTCACAGGAGAACATACTTAAATATTAAAGATTAAATACATTTGTATAACTATCATAAGGATTAACTTAGGTGGCAACATCTTTACCTCTGTGGTTGATAAATGCAAGTTCAAGCTCTATTGCAAATGTGGAAGACAATCTAGTATTAGAAATTCACTATGAAGGAGGGCTGGTAGCATTGGATAATGTGCTCTTTGGATGAGATGCTATAAAATTCTGCCTGAACAAGTAGAGAATCATTTGAAGCAATGCAGTAGTTTTGCCAGATAAGCTAAAACCACAAAAATCAAATTATTTGGTTTTCATTCATTTGTTGTTTGAGAAATCTTGTTCTATATAATCTTACTCTTCGTTTATCTTTTTTTTTAAAGAAAGGGGTTGTACTTCAACAATGATCTATTGATTGTGCATTGCCTTAGAATGTTCTGAGGATGTAATGAGATTCTTTATATATATGCAGGTTTTTTCCATCTTGTTGTGAGATCATGTATTTGCACACTTAAAGCATTAAACTGCATTTTATAGAACTGCCGCTGGTTTCATCAAAATAATGCATGCAGTTCCTTCGCGGGGCCTAGCATCGCACAGCGCGGCTCGGCCACGGGACTTAGCTGCGCACGGCTCGGCCGCGGGGCCTTCCGTCGCCCGGCTCGGCCGCGGGATGTTTCAGCGCCCGGTGCGGCTCGGCCGCGGGGACTTCCATCCCCTTGCGGGGACTGTGCGGGTCGGTCGGGGACGAGCTGTCTGCCCGTGGGCGTGGGGAGGAGAGTGGAAGTTTTGTTGCCTCCATCACAGTGAGGGGGTGTTTGGAGTCACTGTGATGGACGTTTGTGTTGGGGTCATGTGTCTTGTGTTCTTTTTTGTGTATGACTGCTATGTAATGACAAATGACAAATAAAGCTCTGTTGAACTGTTGAACTGTTGAATATCAAAATATGTTGATTTATGTAAAACATACCATGTTCTATTCGTTCATAGTCAGAGTCCAACAGGAAAGTTTTGTAACGATTGGACACATAATGGTAGGCGAGGAACTTCAGATAATACTGGTTGAACTCAAATTCCATTGGATACTGGTGGTGAATCTATAAGGAAAACAGGAGGAGGATAATTACACAGTAAAAGGAAAACAGGAAAAATGGAAATTCTGAATTCTTAATAAAAAGTGACAGGCAAATATTTCAGCTAATTATATCTTTTCATTCTTGATGTAAATTATTCTCAGAAATGTTTGCCTGTGCTGATTTACAAGGTGGTCATGAATATTAATATTGTCATTCATATCTATCAACAGTTCCCAATTAGTTTATATGGAGACACCAAATATGTACTATGTTTATAAGTACAAATCAGCAAAGCGGGGTGCTATTTTTAATGATAAACCTGTATGCCATTACTCCCCCCATCTTGAATGACATCAGCGCTGTGCTAGCACAAAGTCTCGTGGAGCTGCCCAATTGCAGAATCTCGACCGATGGGAGAATCTCACCAATGACAGGCTTGCCAGGGGTAAGTCTCCAGACTGATGGGCACTCACCTATATTATTTAATTATGAAAAAAAACAGCAAATCACATGCACGGATTAAGTACATCTTACTGGAAACAGAACTAATTCAGAATAAATTTCTAAAGTGTAGCCATGTCGTGTAAGCAGGATTATGAAAAGCACTGCATATCTGAAAAGAAACTTTGTTTTATGTGATTTTGATAAAATATGCCATATTTTGTAAAAAAAAAAGCTAACAGAGAAACTGAGGGTGAAACTGATATTCTCAAGCTAGCCCAAACACTACAAAGGGAAATCCAGTGATGTAAATACAGTCTGCAGTGAACAATACTAAGTAGCTCGGCCCAATATGGTGACGGGTTTCCTCTGTAGAGCAAGGCAGTGCTGCAGAACAGAGATAACGTGTTGTGTTTCCTAAATTAATATTACTACTGTAATCTTATCAACTAGCCATGCTTTCTTGGTGGTTTATCTATCTGTATTTATCTATCATATTTTCATGCTCCCCTTTGTCCCCTCTCAGTGGAGAGTCTCTGCAGCAGTATAGTCTCAATCAATGCCAGGATTGTCTGTGAGGTATAGGGGCTGAACTGAAGTCAGAACCACCTACAGTTAGACTCTGAATCACAAGGCTTACTTGATGTCAGATCCACATCAGTCAGCCTGGGCAGTAGGGTCTCACCTGGAAAGCTGATGGTCTGAAAGGGATTCACCAAATGACAGGCTTTTCTGACAGACAGATTTTGGAGTTGGATTGGAGGTTCTCCTCTCATGCCAGATTCCCGCAGTAATCAAACTCGGGGCTGTGGGATGTCATTCGATGTCAGGACTCCCTGGTGATTAGTCTCTAGACCTTCTTTGAGGTAGAGAGGTCAGACCTGATGCCAGACGTGACCATTAGCTGGACTCTGGGTTTCACCCTATATCGGGACCATCACGTGGTCAGATTCTGGGGTGAATAGTTCTCTCCTAATGTCAGGATTGCCCAGTAATAAGCTTCCAGGGTCATAGAGTCTGACCCAATGACTATCCTGTCCACCAGTCTGGGCTTTCATCTAATATCAAACCTGCCCAATGGTTAGTCTCGGTCTGCAGGTCTCAAGCAATGTCTTCTGGCCTGATGGTTTACATCATATTCCAGGAAACACTGAGGTGATGAGCTACTGTGGCTCTCACAGCGTGCATTGTTTCTATTATATGTCTGTAATCATGATACTCACAAACCTCATCCATAACCCACCTCCTACTCTCAGGATACAAAGCAGGCAAACCTACCTGAAACACACAATAAATAAAACTAACACTTTTCAGCTCAGTGAAGTTCACTTTACAGAGAAACCAGTGTTTCAGTTCAAATCGTCATATGAACAGGGAAACCTGGTTGTCTTATTGCTTGCCAGGAAACCTTCAAGAATAAATTCAGCCCATTAAATAATACCTTAAAATAATGATTAAAAATAATAGCCTATAAATGTGATAGATCAGTTTGGTGAGGTCATTTGAACCTTAAGCTACATCAGCAAACTTTAGCTTGTACCTTAACACCTTTAATTCTAATTTCTTCAAATTATGAAGATTAACATTTAATTTAGCTTTCAAGTTAATATGTGAATGGATGAGCTTAATGCACTGAATGGCTCTTTGGATTCCTACTTTTCTGAGGTGATGCTAATGATAAAATCTGTGGAAAATCAACTTCTTACCTGATGCACACAATCCAGAAATTGCAAAAACACTGGAGCAAAGCCACTTCCTTGGCTGTTTGGAGTTAAATTACTACGTTGGCTGAATTTATGTCCAAAGGACAACCATTCCTTTTCAATAAGTATTTTAAAACCTTCCAGTGTTCTGTAG
This sequence comes from Rhinoraja longicauda, assembly GCF_053455715.1. Taxonomy (NCBI): domain Eukaryota; kingdom Metazoa; phylum Chordata; class Chondrichthyes; order Rajiformes; family Arhynchobatidae; genus Rhinoraja; species Rhinoraja longicauda. The sequence continues at coordinate 27,459,467 of NC_135970.1, read as the reverse complement.
AATGGATCACACAGCAATTGTGCAAGGGAAACAACCTGGGAACATAACATTAAATGGTACTTAAGAGATAGGTCTAGGCATCCATAAAGCTTTATAAATTCTCAGCAAGCTGATAAATTATATAACTATATTATGTTTGGTACATGAAAATAAAGACATCTTTCCGTCCATTGAATAACCTAGTACTTATATTATCCAGCTATAAAGACAAATATTCTGACTTATTTTGGTCTCTCTGATTACATCTGGAGGGAAGCAGCTGCATTGAAGCATATTGTATATTGTTGTACACATTAAAAAATCGAAGTATTTTGTTATATGCAAAAGCAGAAAATTCCATCTCTTTTGTATTTTATCTCCTTAACTATATTCTTTCCCATCACCAATTCTTAATGGATTCTGGCATTATCCACAAATGATTAGTGATTATAAATGCTAGCACATTTCCCACTCAAACAATGAATTCATCTGTACATTTGATGTTGTATTTGACCTGAGCTGAATCCTTGACAGCAAAACCTATCCAGCACCAAGACTGTAGGCTTGTGTGATGTTGTCTGCACCAGGAGCTTGGTTCTTTTTTAATCTGAAATCCCATTATACACAGAAAGCCGGTTAGAGCTGAGGAGAGAATTCTAGAGCTCAGAGGCAGCTGAAGATTTTGCTTTGAATGGCAAATTCATTAGATTACACTGAAGAAATCAGAAATGGAGAAGTGTCAAATGTCTAAAAATCCATGCATTGCAGAATCCTGAGCCCTCAGCAAGCACATCAGAGAAGGGTAGATCAGACATTGTGAAAATTAGAAAACAGAAAGCAGAGTTATGGACAACTTATGTTTAATGTATAATTTTGTAATAGAATGGTCAAATGTATTGGTAACAAGGATAAAAGGTTTACCAACAGAGAGCAGCAGGTTCAGACAACATCACACAAGCCTACTGCCTTGGTGCTGGATAGGTTTTGCTGTCAAGGATTCAGCTCAGGTCAAATACAACATCAAATGTACAGAAGAATTCATTGTTTGAGTGGGAAATGGCAACAAAGTCTGTATCCTTGTCCGGTACTGGATGATGGAGAGGTAAGATGGTAATCTGAGACAATGGAAGGCTTAAGCCTACATCTGATATGTGGGAGCCAGTTGGCCAGTTGATCGAAGCTCAGAACCGGCAGTTTCCAGTTAGGAGGAGGAATATGGACAGCAAAGTAAGGGAACCTTGGATGAAACCGAGGTTGTAAATTAGGTCAAAAAGAAAAAGGAAGCACGTGCAAGGTTTAGGATGTTAGAAATAAACATCTTTGCCAAAGGAGCAAAGAATACAGGCGGCGACTAGAAAGGCCAAAAGGGGCCATGAAATGGCTTTGGCGTGTCGGATTAATTAAAATCCTAGAGTTTTTTATACATACATTAAAAATAAAAGAGTACACAGGGAGAATTAGGACTGGTTAAAGATAAAATAAAGAATTTGTGCTTGGAGTCTGGAGATGTAGGCGAGGTACTAAACTAGTATTTTGCATCTGTTTTCACCAAGGAGAACAATATGGAGGACAGGAAGATCAGTGTGGAGAATACTAATATGCAAGTGCAGTTTGAGATTAAGGAGGACGTGGTGTAGGGGCTCTTGAAGAGCATTAAGGTGGACAAATCCCCAAGACATGGGATCTATTGAGGTTATTAAGAGAGGAAATCGCAGGATCTTTGTGTTTTCTCTTGCCACAAAGCTAGAGGTCCTGGAGGACTAGAGAATAGTTAATGTTGTTCCTTTATTTAAGAAAAGACGTTAGAGAGAATCCAGGGAATTATAGGCCAGTGACCTCAATGCGACTGGTAGGGAAACTGTTGGAGAGGCATTTGATAAAGTAAGGCACTTGATAAAGTCCCTCACAGTGGGCTGATCCAGAAGATTAAATTGCATGGGATTAACAGTGACTCAGTCGTATGTTTTTAGGACTGGCTTACTGATAGGGTTGTGGTGGAAGAACAATATTCAGGCTGGAGGACTGTGACCAGTGGAGTTCTGCAGGAATCTGTGCTGTTTATATATGATATATATAAATAACAATGACATAAATGGGTTGGGTAGAAAGTTTGCAGATGATACGAAGATTACTGGGGTCATAGACCGTGAGAAAGGCTGTCAAGGCAGGGTATAGGTCAGCTACAGAAATGTACACCAAAATGGCAGATTTGAGCAAGTGTGAGGTGTTGCACTTTGGAAGGTCAAATGTATGGGGAAATAATATAATTAACGCATGACCCTCACAGCATTGATGTACAGAGGGATCTTAAGTCCACATTCATAACTCACTGAAAGTGGCAACACAAGTAGATAGAGAGGTAAAGAAGACACATAGTATGCTTGCCTTCATTGGTCAGGGCATTGAGTATAAGAGTCAGGAAATCATGATTCAGCCTTATTGGACTTTGCTTAGACCGCATCTGGAATACCATGTACAGTTCTAGTCGTTCCATTATAAGAAGGACATGGAAGCTTTGGTAAGGGTGCAGAGGAGGTAATTGGGGGGTATTAGCTACATGGTGAGGTTGGACAAACTTAGTTTTTTTTTTCTGGAACACCGAGTAGTGCGGAGACCCGATGGAAGTATATAAAATTATGAGAGGTACAGATAGGATCGAGTCAGAACCTTTAGTTCTGGATGAAAAAAACAACCACTAGAGGGCATAGCTTTAAGGTAAGAGAGACAAAGTTTAAAGGAAATGCACAGGGGTAGTTTTTGTTTTACAGAGGGTGATGGATGTTTGGAACGTGCTGCCAAGGGTGGTGGTTGAGACAGATTTGCTAGCGGCATTTAGTAGCATCCTAGTGATGTTTGGAAAGGCATTTGTATATGCAGGCAGATAGCAGTTGGTCTTGGCATCATGTTTGGCACAGACATTGTGGGATGAAGGTAGACACAAAAAGCTGGAGTAACTCAGCGGGACAGGCAGCATCTCTGGAGAGAAGGAATGGGTGATGTTTCAGGTCAAAAACAAGAAGCTGTCAGTGGTCGAAATTCTCACTTCTGCACCTGGGGATCCAGCTGAGAGCTCAATAGCCAGCACAAAAGGCCAAGCATATACTGGAGACTATTTTTCACTTCACCGGGGACACCGCAGTGACTCCCAAGGCCAGGGTGAGTACTCCTAGCTTCAGTGTCAGGGACTTCAGCGGTAGGAGTTCATATTATGCACAAGTGGATTATCCTCAATTTAAAGGGGCTATCCTAAAAGTGAACTTTCAGGGCTATAGCAAGATAAGCCAGGATGAATGCTGCAAGGACATTGAAGTATTTTAGAATGCCTGTGTCCACTCTGCCTATCCTTGAACCTGATAGAAATGTCAAAGAAGAGTGATGGAGCAGGGAGTGGCACTGGTTCAATAACAAACTGTTGGAATGTGCACATATCAGCAGATGTAGCTGACCAGGAAATTGACATTCAGGGTAATCTTGAGCCCAAAGATGTTTGAAAGTGTATATTTTATTTTAATTGGCTTCAGCATGAGTAACAGCTGGTTCTTAGAAAAGGGGAGATGCAACGAGACCTGGGTGTCCTTGTACATCAGTCACTGAAGGTAAGCATGCAGGCAGTAAAGAAAGCAAATGGCATGTTGGCCTTCATTGTGAGAGTATTTGAGTTTAGGAGCAGGGAGGTCCTACTGCAGTTGTTCAGGGCCCTGGTGAGACCACACCTGGAGTATTGTGTGCAGTTTTGGTCTCCTAATTTGAGGAAGGACATTCTTGCTATTGAGGAAGTGCAGCGTAGGTTCACCAGGTTAATTCCCGGGATGGCGGACTGACATATGATGAAAGAATGGATCAATTGGGCTGATATTCACTGGTTGAGAGGGGATTTTATAGAAACAAATAAAATTCTTAAGGAATTGGACAGGCTAGATGCAGTAAAAATGTTCCCGATATTGGGGGAGTCGAGCACTAGGGGTCAAAGTTTAAGAATAAGGGGTAGGCCATTTAGGTCTGAGATGAGGAAAAACTTTTTCACCCAGAGAGTTATGAATCTGTGGAATTCTCTGTCACAGAAGACAGCGGAGGCCAATTCACTGGATGTCTTCAAGAGAGAGTTAGATATAGCGCTGAGGGCTAACAGAATCAAAGTTTATGGGGAGAAAGCAGGAATGGGATACTGATTTTGGATGATCAGCTGTGATCATATTGAATGGCGGTGCTGGCTCAAAAGGGCCAAATGTCCTACTCCTATTTGCGCCTATTTTCTATGTTTCTTCTGTAACTTAAAAAAAATCTAGGCACAGCCAATGCCAGCATCTACTGCCAGCCCCAAATGCTCTTGAGAAGGTAGCAGTGAGTTGCATTCATGAATTGCTGCAGTGCCTCTGTACTTTATTTTAGCATGACCAAAATCTGTCAATTCCAATAGTACAGATCTGTCCCGGTTTTGTAACGAAGTAACAGGCCTTTGAGCCTGATTGAACTCAGAATTTTTTGATTGAAGTATCATAATGAGCAAAAGCCGATGCCAAGGAATGGTATAGACTACTTAAGTGGAATTGGCAAATGCAAAACATTAAGTATTCTGAATTAATTCAGCTTCCAAATATTCACAGGAGCAACATAGGCCCTCTTTCAATAAAGATATCACAAGTATAATTGAAATTGAATTCTTAGAAATCACTTGTTTCCAGGGAAATTAATTTACAACGTTAGTTGTTATTTAAGATTGAGTTCTAAAAGACTAGAAAGACAATTGCTGAATGATAATCATGAGGGACGCTAGGGAGATATCAAAAGGCAGGAAACAGACTAATGCAGTGCCACATGCAAAAAGGACTGTGGAACACATTGAAATAATTACAGACCCATCCATCTTCCACTTCAAGGAAGAGAACACAATCAATCAGAGTAAATTTCTGGATCAAATTAAAATGCTGCCTAACAAACCTATCTGATTTGCCTAGGAGGTGACAAGCCAAGCTGACTGTGCAACCTGATGATATAGTATTTCTTTATTTCTAAAAGCTTGGCAAATTCCACATGAAAGGATTTCAATTAAATTCACAATACAATGGAATCAAGGGAAATTTTGAGAAGGTTAAGAAATGGCTGCTTGTTGGGGGAATTATGTCAGTGTTGACCCAGTATATCCATTGCTATAGACTAATTATTATTGATTATTGTTATAGATTGGGGTGGCACAGTGGTGCAGAGGTAGAGCTGCTGCCTTACAGCGTCAAAGATCCGAGTTCGATCCTGACTTCGGGTGCATTTTATTCGTTCTCCCTGTGAATGTGGGTTTTCTCCAGATGCTCCGGTTTCCTCCCACACTCCAAAGACATACAGGTTTGTAGGTTAATTGGCTTTGGTAAAATTGTAAATTGTTCCTAGTCTGTAAGATAATGTTAGTGTACGGGGTGATCGCTGGTCAGTGCGGACTCCGTGTGCCAAAGGTCTGTTTCCGCGCTGCTTCTCTGAAGTCTAAAGTCTAAAATTGTTTAACTTTGAAAATGTCTGTAAAAATAACTCCAGAAGAGATCTTTACTTTGATGAAGACCCAGAAGCAGGCCAAGTGGATTTTTGCCCATTGCAGACAAACTGCCTGAGAGATACAGGACACCAACATTTTATGCCATTACTAATTAAATGACTATTGCAGAGTAAATAGGAAGGAATGATATCCTGTGTAGAAACTTTCATGAGGGAGGTAACAGATTTTTACTTTACCCATTTGAACCACAATACTCAGAGGGCATAATGGCATGTACAGTATCTGGGAAATGTACAAACAACTATGCAGTATCAATGGTAAAAAAAGTTAATAACTAACATTCTTGATATATTTCATGCAGATTAAGCGATTCCTTGTAAGGAGCATTTTTTTGCAACTCTGAGAATGATTTTTGGAGTCACAAGGACCTGCAGATACTAGGATCTTGTATAGAACACAAAGTGCTGGAGTAACTCAGTGTGTCAGGCAGCATCGCTGGGGGAAGGATTGGTGATATTTTGGGTAGGAAGCAACAGCAGATGCTGGTTTAAACCGAAGATAGGCACAAAATGCTGGAGACCATTCCCTCCGCAACTCCCTGGTTAACTCATCCTTTCCCACCCAAACCAGCCCCTCCCCAGGTACCTACCCCTGCAACCGCGTGAGATGCAACACCTGTCCTTATACCTCCTCCCTCGACTCTGTCCAGGGACCCCGACAGTCCTTTCAGGTTAGGCAGAGCTTCACTTGCACCTCTTTCAACCTCACCTACTGTATCCGTTGTTCAAGATGTGGACTCTTATACATCGGTGAGACCAAACGTAGACTGGGCGATTGTTTCGCTGAACACCTTCGCTCAGTCCACCTGGACTTACCTGATCTCCCGGTTGGCAAACACTTTAATTCCCCTTCCCATTCCCACACTGACCTTTCTGTCCTAGGCCTCTCTACCGTTTTGGCTGTATTTCGGGTACGTACAAAAATGCTATATTTTTTAATATATATATATATATATATATGTATGTGTGTGTACGAATATATATACAAGATGAGAGTTTTAATAATATACTAGCGAAGAGGGCCCGTTCGGCCCATTCCCACACCCCCCATTCTCTCCTCCCCCAACCCCAATCTTACTCTCCCCACACCCCCCCTTTCCCCACGACCTCCCCTTTTCCCAGTACCCCTATTTCCCCCACCACCAAACCCCCTCCGGACGACCCCTGTTGTCCCCCTCCCCAGTCCCCATTCTCAGACCCCGCCACCATTCTCTCTCCCCCAGACACACTCTTACTATCCCCCACCCCCCCTTTCCCCAGCACACCCCTTTCCCCTACTCTCCCTTGCCCCCAGCACCAACAGGTCCCGGGGGGGGGTGGCGGGGAGCGCATCAGTGAAAGGTCCGGGGGGGGGTGCGCATTAGTGAAAGGTCCGTGGGGGGCGGGGGAGCGCATCAGTGAAAGGTCCGGGGGGGGGGGGGGATAGCGGGGAGAGGGTCTCCCGGGTGTGGGAGAGAGGAGAGAAGCAAGGGGAGAGAGGAGAGGTGAGCCCATACACACAGACGCACAGCAGCGCCACGCTGAAAGCCTTCAATAAATCAGTAGGAGGGGGGTTGCGCGAGCTTTTTGACGTCACACGCTGAAGGCAATTGAAAAAACGGCTGGATTCTCTTTTTTTTTTATACTAAAACCTCTGTAACTTAAAAAATACGCGACCGAATCAAATAAAAACATCATTTTCCAGCAGCGTGGCGCTACGGTTCACCGTTTTTGCCGAAATCAGCCAAAATAACAGAAAGAAAAAGTATTGACTTTTAAACCTCTGTAACTTAACAAACATACGACCGAATTAAATAAAAATATCATTTTTGGCAAGCGTCCAGCGGTGTGATTAAGGCGGTGCAAAAATCGTGGCTCTACGGTTTACCGTTTTCCCGAAATCAGCCAAAATCACAGACATACACACGCTGAAAACTAAATCCGCACCACAGCGCCCCCCTGAAAACCAATAAATCAAGGGGGGGCAGCGCGTTAAAACCTCTGTAACTTACAAAATATGCGACCGAATTAAATAAAAATATCATTTTCCAGCAGCGAACCGCGTGGTGATTAAGGCGGTGCAAAAACCGTGGCGCTACGGTTCACCGTTTTGCCGAAATCAGCGAAATCACAGATATATATATATATATATTCATACATTTATTCGCAAGATCTGACTTTTAATAAGATAGATAGATAGATAGATAGATAGATAATATAGATAGATAGATAGAAGATAGATAGATAGATAGATAGACTAGCGAAGAGGGCCTAGATAGATAGACTAGCGAAGTTTATGCCATGTTGGAAATTCTATTAAATTAAACATATAGTGATAATTATTTTATAGAATTACCTGTGTTGTAATGTCCATGCCATCCTCCAAGCTTACCATTACCGAGGAACCACTCTCAAGAAGTTCTGCTATCACCACAGCCAGTTGCAGTATTCTATGTATCTGGGAAATTTTTAAAAAGCACTGCTAAATAATAACATTGCCACAAATCTTGCAAATGAGTGTGATTTACTAAACACTGTAAGATACTGATGAAATGCAACTGCACCTAGCCTACACACTTTATTGTTTTGCCAATATACTGTGTGGTACTGTTACTTTATTAGCTCATATTAGTCCATCAGAAACATGCCTCTATCGCTCGATGGAAAATATGCTAAGTGTGGACGTTTCAGTGCCCGGTGCGGCTCGGCCGCGGGACGTTTCGGTGCCGGGCGCGGCTTGGCCGCTGGACCTAACATCGCCAGCGCGGCTCGGCCGCGGGACGTTTCGGTGCCCGGTGCGGCTCGGCCGCTGGACTTAACATCGCCCGGTGCGGCCGCGGGACGTTTCGGTGCCCGGGGCGGCTCGGCCGCGGGGCCTTCCATCCTCTTGCGGGGGCTGTGCGTGTCGGTTGCCTCGGTAGGGGTCGAGCTGCCTGTCCGTGGGTGCGGGGGGAAGAGAGGGGAAGTTTTGTTGCCTCCATCACAGTGAGGGGGTGTTTGGAGTCACTGTGATGGATGTTTGCGTTGGGGTCGGGTGTCCTGTGTTCTTTTCTTTTTTTTGCTGTGTCTTGTGACTGCTGAAATTTCGTTCGGTGTTGTGCCGAATGACAATAAAGTGTTGTTATGTTATGTTATGTTATGTTATGTGTTGTGGAGAATATTCATTACTCAAAAAATTCACTCACTTATTTCTACACTTTGCAATCATTCTAACATTCAATTAAACATAATCTGCCAGAAAAGGACAAACATTTTTTCTGCGATAAATGAATTATTCAGCAGGTATGCTCACACATTAAGTAAAACATTTTCCATCTTCAATAAGGAATACAGTCCAGTTACTTTAATTGTTAGTCATTTTACAAAACATATGTCCTGATTTTGATTACCAAGTCAAAATGCAAATTAAAAGAGCATTCCGATGGTAGAGAATTAAAACGACTTTCTCAATTCATATCATATCATATCATATATATCAAACAGGCCTTTTCGGCCCACCAAGTCCGCGCCGCCCAGCGATCCCCGCACACTAACACTATTAACACTATCCTACACACACTAGGGACAATTTTTACATTTACCCAGCCAATTAACCTATCAGATGTTATGTGATAAAAGATTTAGCAAATGGAACATATAGTAACCTGTCTATACATACTATTACATCACATTTTCAGAATCTAAGAAAGATAAATAATTCTAACTAATAATTCCTGAGGAGGAAAAAAATTTGAAATAAAATCTGGGGTTAATTTTCCAATTTAACTTTTTTGAAATGTAGAATGTTACATTATAATCTTCATCATTGTGTTCAGTAATTAGGAATTAAATCAATAACAATAATTTTGAGCAACTGATATGAAGTAAATTAAATACCTGCAACAGCCATTCTGATTCTCCAAGAAGCCTATATAAAGTCATATCTGTGTCATTGGAGACTCTGCTGGGCGCACACGCTCTCATGAGCTTTTTGAAACTAGCTTTCACCTGACGAACATCACAGTAATCCACAGGTATAAGCTCACAGTTAAGAGCAAGGTCAAGTTTAAAACCCTGCGGACAAAAAATCATTGATAATACTGTTGAAAATGTTGAAATAAAATTACTTCTATTTTTACTCCTCTTTGTTGCTGCAGTGAATAGGACTGGTCGATTGTACAAATAGGAAGGATGAATAGAGCAAAGTTCATACAATCTTCAAGAAGAAATAGTGGAGATAGGTTTCCTCAGCTTATACCAATGCCAGTTTAGAAATAGCTTGCCAGAATGGTTCTAAAAAACAAGTACTCCAATTTTCACAATCATTTGCTGAGTATCTTTTATGAGAAATAGATACAAGATGTTTTACAAAGGCATCTCTTCATCCTTCCGGCTTCTTAAAAAAATAGAGAAAAGCATCTTCCTCTTCTGTATTTGGTTTCTTTAGCTTTTTGAAAATTGTATTGTTTCCAAAATTCATTCAGACAAGCAGCATTGTTACAATGTAATGCACGAATCCTATGAATGCATTAGATGAATTCTACAAATAACGCAATGCTAGTTTTTATGTTTGCAAATATAATTTTGTAGATGATCCAATGGGAACAAAAAGTGAAAAGATAAAACTAAATTTTGTATGAAAATATGAATAGAATGAAGTTTCATCTTACTCTCAGCTGAGATTTTTCCCCAAACAGGTAGAATGCTGCTTGGTGCTTCAGCAGCTGGTTCTGCAGGGAATTGTCACAGCCAGCCGTCACAGGGGATTCCTTTCCAGCTAACCTTGCTCCTACATCAGTGGTTGAAAACTGGGCATTGAAGCGACTACTGGAGCGTAGACTGGCCCACATACCTGCAGTGAAAAATAAATTCAACAATGAGAGATACTAAGATTAAATACTGACACAAAAGTAAAGATATTTTCTTTGTTTACTTGGTTTAATTTAGCCAGGCGTTTATGGTGGATGATATCTGCACAGTGGTTCTTTTGGTCTTGAATTTGCTGAGAGCAGCAAAACAATCATATTTGCCAATGAGCTCCATGAAAGCTCCCCACAAAAATCCAGAGATCACTGTGGTAAGAATATCTATTTTTTCCCAAAGCTCAACAGGCGTCAACTTAATGGAATCTAGTAGCACCCATCAACCATTTACATTAAAGAATTTTCAGACACCAAATCAGAAAGAATAAACCATTTAAAATTAACATTATAAACATTTTTATAGAGTGCGGAATAATTATTTTTATACCAAAAGGAGAAAAAAAGGAAAAATCCATTATTTTCCAATAAGTTTGAAGAAATTATATTTTTGCCTTTATTTGTATTTTACCTCTCACGTTTGTAAATGGATTAAAATCATGCTAATTCGAGTGATTTTTTATGCCTTTGGAGAAGGCCTCAAACTGTACAGCCTAAAGAGGTTGTCTGAATCACTGGCAGCAATGGTGGGAATGTTTTGCATGTGAATTCTGAGGCTGAAATCAACTTCATGGAGTAATAATGGTAAATACCAATAGCTTTTATATCATGATAGGAATACCCCAAGGCCTCATGTTTAAAACAAATTAAAAATGGGTTAACATTTTATTAGAAACATTGTGTTAGTATAATCTGATGCATTCAACACTCCTCTAAGAGTGGGTTATATTGAAGTAGTAACCAAAAATATTGAAGCTACAGCTAAAAAACACACCAACGCCTCCACTTTCTCAGGAGACTGGGGATATTCGGCATGTCTCTAATGTCTTACCAACTTCTACAGATGTGTCGTAGTAAACATACTGTCGGGTTGCATCACAGCTTGCTTTGGGAATAGCTTTGGCCAAGACCACAAGAAATTTCCAGAGTTGTGGATGTCCATCACACAGACCAGACTCCCCACCATTGACTCAATTTACACTTCTTGCTGCCTTTGGAAAGCAACCAACATAATCAAGGACTATTCCCACCCTGGTCATTCCTTCTCCCCGCTCTGCTTGGGCAGAAAATACAAAAGCTTGAAAATATTTTTCACCAGACAGTTTCATCTCCTCTGTTATCAAGTTTCTGAATGATCCTTCCATAAGCTAGGGTACAGTCCTGATTTTTCCATCATTTTCACATCATCAATTAACTGGTTCTCATTTCATGAAACAAAATCTGAAATAGTATGTTGCCCCTTTGCTTCTTCAACATATGAATTATGAGTGAGACAGGCTACTCAGATCCTTGAGCCTGTTGTTCCATTTAATATGATGGGGATCTGACTGTTAACTTAATTTAATTCTCTCTGACTATTCATGGTACTCTTTCATGCTTTTGTTTATTAAAAATATTCAAGGATTTAGATTCCACCAGCCTTGAGGAACAGAATCCCAAGACTCTAAGCAGATTACATATTAATAAATAGAGAGAGATGACAAATGAGTGAATTCAAAGGGATATGGGTGTTCCAATGCATGAATCACAAAAAAGTTAACTACTTGGACCTGCCTGTATAGAAGGCAAACAGCAAGTAGCCTTTATTGCTAAAGGGTTATAATAAAGAGGTTTTGTTACTCATGCACCAGGTGACAGTGAGACCACTCGTGGAATATCAGACTCCTAGTTTTGGTCCCTTTATCTGAAAAAGATTAAAATAGCATTGGAGGCAGTTCAAAGGAGATTCATCAGACTGAGTTTTTGGGTGTGAGGCTGTCCTATCACAAGAGGCTAAACAGTTTGATTTTGTATTTCCTGGAGTTTAGAAGAATGAGGGGGTGATGTTATTTAAACATATAAAATCCTGCGAGGTCTTCACAGGATAGATGTCGCGATGTGTCCACAGGTGGGAGAGTCATGAACAAGGGAATATAGCTACAAAATAAGGAGCCTGCCATTTAAAATTGAGATGTGTAGAAACCTGCTATCACAGGGTAATGATGAAGGTCTGGAATTCTCTGCCCCTGATCATGATGGAGATATATCATTAGATATATTTAATGAGGCGATGGATAAATGTTTGAAAGATCAAGGAATTAAGTATAAGAAAATAACTGCAGATGCTGGTACATGCTATATCCTTCCTTTGTCCCACCCCCGACATCAGTCTGAAGAAGGGTCTCGACCCGAAACGTCACCCATTCCTTCTCTCCCGAGATGCTGCCTGACCTGCTGAGTTACTCCAGCATTTTGTGAATGAAAGGAATTAAGTATGATGGGGAACTGGCACAGCAGAGGCCAGCACAGTTGAGCCATCTGATTGGTAGGGCAGATTTAGGGACTGAGTTGCCTTCTCCTGCTCCTGTTTTCTTGTGTTCTTTACATTCACCCTGTCGAGACCACCTCAGGATATTATATGTTTCAGAAAAGTCCCTTTTCACTGATCTGGAAAATCATCTCTTCTACACACCATGAATTCATCCTCTGTGCTACTAATACGGCAGTCTAATATCTGTCTAATAATAGTCTTCAAGGTCATCCGTGTTGGGAATTAAAAACCTAACAGATTGGTGCAAAACTGAAAAATGGCAATCCCTAATAATAGTGGGGATTACTAGGGTTTAGGATAACTGATGGGAAGCAGTCCAGGGCAAGCATATATTGGTTGGATAAATGCCTGATGGCACAGCAATGCTGAGAGGACACCTTGGGAAAAAGAAATCAAACTTTGTTGTAAAAAACAGTTTAACTTTTAGATCATGAAATTGTCACTACAATAGACAATAGACAATAGACAATAGGTGCAGGAGTAGGCCATTCAGCCCTTCGAGCCAGCACCGCCATTCAATGCGATCATGGCTGATCACTATCAATCAGTACCCCGTTCCTGCCTTCTCCCCATACCCCCTCACTCCGCTATCCTTAAGAGCTCTATCCAGCTCTCTCTTGAAAGCATCCAACGAACTGGCCTCCACTGCCTTCTGAGGCAGAGAATTCCACACCTTCACCACCCTCTGACTGAAAAAGTTCTTCCTCATCTCCGTTCTAAATGGCCTACCCCTTATTCTCAAACTGTGGCCCCTTGTTCTGGACTCCCCCAACATTGGGAACATGTTATCTGCCTCTAATGTGTCCAATCCCCTAATTATCTTATATGTTTCAATAAGATCCCCCCTCATCCTTCTAAATTCCAGTGTATACAAGCCCAATCGCTCCAGCCTTTCAACATACGACAGTCCCGCCATTCCGGGAATTAATCTAGTGAACCTACGCTGCACGCCCTCCATAGCAAGAATATCCTTCCTCAAATTTGGAGACCAAAACTGCACACAGTACTCCAGGTGCGGTCTCACCAGGGCCCGGTACAACTGTAGAAGGACCTCTTTGCTCCTATACTCAACTCCTCTTGTTACGAAGGCCAACATTCCATTGGCTTTCTTCACTGCCTGCTGAACCTGCATGCTTCCTTTCATTGACTGATGCACTAGGACACCCAGATCTCGTTGAACTCCCCCTCCTCCTAACTTGACACCATTCAGATAATAATCTGCCTCTCTATTCTTACTTCCAAAGTGAATAACCTCACACTTATCTACATTAAACTGCATCTGCCATGTATCCGCCCACTCACACAACCTGTCCAGGTCACCCTGCAGCCTTATTGCATCTTCCTCACAATTCACACTACCCCCCAACTTAGTATCATCTGCAAATTTGCTAATGGTACTTTTAATCCCTTCGTCTAAGTCATTAATGTATATCGTAAATAGCTGGGGTCCCAGCACCGAACCTTGCGGTACCCCACTGGTCACTGCCTGCCATTCCGAAAGGGACCCATTTATCCCCACTCTTTGCTTTCTGTCTGTTAACCAATTTTCTATCCATGTCAGTACCCTACCCCCAATACCATGTGCCCTAATTTTGCCCACTAATCTCCTATGTGGGACCTTGTCGAAGGCTTTCTGAAAGTCGAGGTACACCACATCCACTGACTCTCCCTTGTCAATTTTCCTAGTTACATCCTCAAAAAATTCCAGTAGATTTGTCAAGCATGATTTCCCCTTCGTAAATCCATGCTGACTCGGAACGATCCCGTTACTGCTATCCAAATGCTCAGCAATTTCGTCTTTTATAATTGACTCCAGCATTTTCCCCACCACTGATGTCAGACTAACTGGTCTATAATTACCCGTTTTCTCTCTCCCTCCTTTCTTAAAAAGTGGGATAACATTTGCTATTCTCCAATCCACAGGAACTGATCCTGAATCTATAGAACATTGAAAAATGATCTCCAATGCTTCCACTATTTCTAGAGCCACCTCCTTAAGTACTCTGGGATGCAGACCATCAGGCCCTGGGGATTTATCAGCCTTCAGTCCCATCAGTCTACCCAAAACCATTTCCTGCCTAATGTGGATTTCCTTCAGTTCCTCCATCACCCTAGGTTCTCCAGCCCCTAGAACATTTGGGAGATTGTGTGTATCTTCCTCAGTGAAGACAGATCCAAAGTAACGGTTTAACTCGTCTGCCATTTCTTTGTTCCCCATAATAAATTCCCCTGCTTCTGTCTTCAAGGGACCCACATTTGCCTTGACTATTTTTTTCCTCTTCACGTACCTAAAAAAACTTTTGCTATCCTCCTTTATATTATTGGCTAGTTTACCCTCGTATCTCATCTTTTCTCCTCGTATTGCCTTTTTAGTTAACTTTTGTTGCTCTTTAAAAGAGTCCCAATCCTCTGTCTTCCCACTCTTCTTTGCTATGTTATACTTCCTCTCCTTAATTTTTATGCTGTCCCTGACTTCCCTTGTCAGCCACAGGTGTCTCTTACTCCCCTTAGAGTCTTTCCACCTCTTTGGAATAAATTGATCCTGCAACCTCTGCATTATTCCCAGGAATACCTGCCATTGCTGTTCTACCGTCTTCCCTGCTAGGGCCTCCTTCCAATCAATTTTGGCCAGCTCCCGCCTCATGCCTCTGTAATCCCCTTTGCTATACTGTAATACCGACACTTCCGATTTTCCCTTCTGCCTTTCCATTTGCAGAGTAAAACTTATCATGTTGTGATCACTGCCTCCTAATGGCTCTTTTACCTCTAGTCCCCTTATCAGATCAGGATCATTACACAACACTAAATCCAGAATTGCCTTCTCCCTGGTAGGCTCCAGTACAAGCTGTTCTAAGAATCCATCTCGAAGGCACTCTACAAACTCTCTTTCCTGGGGTCCATTTCCAACCTGATTTTCCCAGTCTACCTGCATGTTGAAATCTCCCATAACCACCGTAGCATTACATTTTTGACACGCCAATTTTATCTCCTGATTTAACTTGCACCCTAAGTCGAGGCTACTGTTTGGGGGCCTATAGATAACTCCCATTAGGGTCTTTTTACCCTTACAATTTCTCATTTCTATCCATACTGATTCAACATCTCCTGATTCTATGTCACCCCTTGCAAGGGAATGAATATCATTCCTTACCATCAGAGCAACCCCACCCCCTCTGCCCACCTGTCTGTCTTTTCTATACGTTGTGTACCCCTGAATATTCAGTTCCCAGCCCTGGTCCCTACAACAGCGCTCAGGTTGGAATAGGAATCAGAATGCATTATATTATTGATTTTTTAAATATTTCATGGTATGTTAAGTATGTGAATGATGTTACACAAAGTAAATTTCTGGCACTGGATAATGAAAGCCCATCATTGTGCTTATAAGTAATTCCCATAAATAATAATACACAATTCATACCATTTTAATCTAGGACTTAAAAAAAATGTAATCCAGTCAAGGATGCTGGGTCAAAATTTACTACCTGAAGGACAGGAAGGACAGATTTACCTTTTGCAGATCTGTTGTTGGGAACTTGTAACCTGATCTAAAATGTAAGACTCTGAGTGGCATCATGGCCCCAGATAATATCACGCTATTCTCCGGGTGGGTCATAAGTCCTGCCCACAAATGAAATCCAATATCAAAATGCGTTAGGAAAATCACCAACATTTTGGCCAGCAAGCTGGTGATTACCACATTTGCAGGACTCTTAAACTTCCTGATAATTACAGAGTATGTGGACGTTCAACATGAAATTTCCAACATTTCCCTGTAATCTTGCTTTTTGAAACAGATGACCCACTGAACAATGCATCTATTGACAATTGGTACAGGTAGATCTGCTATAATGTGAGTTTCCATGCTGCAATTGCTGAATTAGGGAAAACTGTCTGTGTTTTGCTGGCCGAATAGTTACAATGCAATTTCGATCTGGAACTAGAGAACTGCTTAAAAGTTATTTTGGAAATTGCCAAGCAGAACAAAAGCTGCCTTGGAAAAAAAGTGAAGAGGGCAAAAAGTGTTTTTTTGTAACCTCCCTGCACTAATCAGACACTTGCCTCTTTCAAAACGTCTGCCAGTTTCACCGCAGGTAACTATTGAAATTGACAATCTATTGCTTCTATTGACACGTGCAATGCTACTCAATTGAACAATATAACATACGGCAGAAAAATAAAACTTGTAGCAATAAAAAGACCATTATTTTTGAAAATTCTGTGGAAAAAATAACTTGACTGAATAATATACATATCAAAATGCGTTAGGAAATATGCATAATAATGTAATATGCACAATATGACATATTAAAATAACGTCTGATACTTTTTAATCCCATACCTCATTTCCTCAATTGTTTTTATAACGTATTTTTTTTAGAATATCAGGATTCTTAGGAATGCAATAGTCTCATTATAGCAGAACTACCTGTATTAGCTTCATAATTTACATAAATGAACAAATGAGCAAATTTTACATTTCATCCAGAACAGAAACATGAAAAAATCAAAAAAACTCAAGATGGTACTGAGAAAGAATCTGAAATAACTTAAGTTTAAGATGTGGTTTACTGATATTTATCTCTGGAAAATAATTCTGATCGTGAAACCACTGCTTACATTAATGCTGTATAACCACAATCTAAGACACATGTCTTAATCCATGGCAAATTACATGCTTTCCATTCTCAAAACTGGAAGATGTTGTTGGAGATGGAAATGTATGATGTGATTTTGCAGTCAACATTCTTAAATTAACCTCTTACATTACTAAAATTAAATTTGTAATTTGATTGGAAACCTAAAGGTTATTTCAGTTCCTGCCTGAACAATGGGGAAGGAAAATGAGTGGAATGAGTAGAATACAATGCATTACAATACCTTGGTTGAAGACTCTTCCTTTAACGGTATTCTTTTGCTGGGAATGAGTGAACAGCTTATCTCTGTACCCAAGCACTGGTGGATGAAGGCAACAAGAGTGAATTTGTAGCATTTTATGCATAACCAACAAACCAATCCTCATATTTCAAGCAGAAGGTTATAGTATACAATTTAGGACTGTGCCAACAATTGTCTCTAAAATTCATTGGAACATGATCCTGTTGATAACACTGTTTTCACCTACAATGGCCTTCGGAGATCACTAGCCTGATTTTGTAGGGTAGGGTTTTGGCAGAGTAGTGAGTGGGAGGATAACTGCCACACTTTCATGGATTAGTTACGTGTACATTAGTGTGTCTTCTTTTCATTAATTCCAGAATTGCTGCCTCCCCTCTACAGAAGCGAAAATTGGGATTTCAAGTCCTTTGTTTTGTGTAAACCAATTCATATTCTCGTAAAAATCTATTTATCTGCGCTAGTTTGGATTACTGCCCAAAGTTACTACACTAGGCAGAATGTAGCCTTGGAACTTATAGACTCTCTCACCTGACTCTATGATTGGCATGACATGCCAATTAAAATGTTTTCTCAAAGTCTTTGGCAATTTCCTTTTGTTACGGCAGGATACTGGCAGAAATCCAGTGGCATTTTTGGATCATAATCAACTGATCATATTCTTTATTCACAAGCTGCAAATAAAAACTCATGTTTGTCATATGGTAAATTGATTGCATTAGTAATTAACATTTACAAATATGTAAACACTTTGTTGGCACAGCTCTAAATGCATTAAGCATGTAAAGATAAACAAACTACCAAATATAATTATCAAAAGAAATACAAATCTGCAACTACAATCTAACAAAATGAATTGTTGCAAACATTTGCAATTGCAATGAAGCAATTTTATGATGCAGAATTATTGGAATGTAAATACCTAAGGAATGTCAACATAATGGAATTATTACATTAACATTCCTTGTACTGATTGTTGAGAAAACAGTAACAAAATTACACAATTACAATTACTTCAGCCAGAGTACATAATTTTTTGTTGCATGCAATTTTTAAAGAAATTTCAACAATTAATATGTCCCCGTGGCGCGTCAAAAAAGCCCGAAATAAAGGCGAGGAGCCAGGTATTTCGGGAGCGATGTGTTTATTACGTTCTCTAGACCAGTCGAGTCTGCCAGAGAGCGATCGCGCCTCAAAACCCCGTCCTTTATACCATCGCTAACGGCCGCCCCCCTGGACCGGTCCATTCCCGTGCCGAGGGGTCGGTAGTGGTATGGCTCGACCCTTGGGAGCCACCACAGGACCCCCCGCCCCCCCAGAACCGGAGGCACAGTTGGAGGGACAGGTGGTGGGACCCACAAAGGGGGGCGACCTCGCGGTCGAAGTAGGGCAACCCAAGGGTCGATCTCTAAGTGCGCCGGCTTTAAGCGGTCAATTGAAACGGCCTCCGGCCGGCCCCCCATGTCCAAGACAAAGGTTGTCTGCCCCTAATCGAGCACCCGGTACGGGCCTTCATATGGCTTCTGGAGCGGCGTCACGGCACAGGAACACATAGGCACAGTCCCGGAGGGCCGATGGCACGTGCGGGCGGAATATCCCATGGTGGGACGTCGGCATGGGTGCGAGCTTGCCAACTCGTCCATCCAGTCCGGGCCGGAGTCGTGCCTTCAGCGCTGCCTTGAGCTGCCGGTGGAACCTCTCCACCAGGCCGTTTGCCTGCGGGTGATAGGCCGTGGTGTGGTGCAGCCGCACACCCAACAGATCAGCCACGGCCGACCACAGCTCAGAGGTGAACTGTGGCCCCCTGTCCGACGAGATGTCCACCGGCACCCCAAAGCGAGCAATCCAGTGCGCAGATAACGCACAAGCGCATGTAGCTATGGATGTGTCGGCCAGCGGTATGGCCTCTGGCCACCGTGTCGGTCCACCACCGTGAGGTGGGTGATGCCCCGGGACGGCGGACGAGGGCCAACAATGTCCACGTGTAGGTGGTCGAAACGCCGGCGGGTTAGACCGATCTCTTCGAGTGGCGCCCGGACGTAGCGTTGGATTTTCGCCGTCTGGCACGGAATGCAGGTGTGGGCCCAGTGGCCAACCTGCTTGCGCAGACAGTGCCAAATGAACCGCGCAGCTACCAGCGCCATCGTCGCCCGGATGGATGGGTGAGCCAGCCCGTGGACCACGTCGAAAACCCTCTGGCGCCAGGCGGCAGGGACGATGGCGCGCGGCTGACCTGACGACACATCACGCAATATCATCGCTCCACCGGGGCGAGAGGGACATCCTCAAGGCGGAAGCCAGAGATGGCAGTCCGGGAGGCGGGCATCTCCCCGTCCGTTAGCTGGGCCTCCACCAGGGCAGAATAATCAATGCCGGGCGCCGCTTCAAAAACGGCATCGACGGCGGGGCGAGACAACGCGTCGGCCACACAGTTTTCCTTCCCCTCGACGAAGCGAATGGAGGTGGTGTATTCTGAAATATATGCCAATTGGCGCTGCTGTCGGGCGGACCACGGATCGGAAATCTTTGCCAAGGCGAACGTGAGCGGCTTGTGGTCCGTATACGCGGTGAACGGGCGGCCCTCCGGGTACAGAGCTAGTAGCTCGCGGTCGAATGCGCTGTATTTCCTTTGGGCATTGTTGAGGTGCCGGCTGAAGAAGGCCAGGGGGCGCCAACCCCCGTCCGTCAGTTGCTCCAGCACGGCACCAATTGCCGACACTGAGGCGTCCACCGTAAGGGCTGTCGGGGCATCCTCCCGTGGGTGAACCAGCAGCACAGCCCAAGCCAGGGCCTCCTTCGCGCCGTCAAAGGCTGTTACCGCCTCGTCGGTCCACATGATGTCCTTACGCCTACCCGCCAGCAGCTCGTATAGCGGCCGCATGATGTGGGCCAGAAACCGGTGATATAAAGCCACCATGCCGACGAATGCCTGCAGGCCACCCACCGAGGATGGACGGGGAACCCGGCGGATGGCGTCGACTTTATCCGGCAGGGGAACCGTACCTTGCGAAGTCAAGGCCGAGGAAGTCCATCGTGGTCACACCAAAGCGGCACTTGACGAGGTTGATAGCCAACCCGTGCTCGCTGAGCCGCTGAAAGAGCTGCCGGAGGTGGGCACAGTGCTCCTGCCGTGAGCGGCTGGCTACCAAGATGTCGTCGAGGTAGACGAACAGGAAATCAAGCCCGCGACACACGCCGTCCATCAACCGTTGAAATGTCTGCGCGGCGTTCTTAAGGCCGAACGGCATCCGTACCTACTCGTACAATCCAAACGGCGTGATGATTGCCGTCTTGGGCACATCCTCCGGTTGGACCGGGATCTGGTTATAGCCCCGCACCAAATCCACTTTCGAGAATATTGTAGCCCTGGCCAAATGGGCGTTGAAGTCCTGGATGTGGGGCACGGTGTATCGGTCCGCGGCGGTTGCGACATTCAGCCGCCAATAATCCCCGCAAGGTCTCCAGCCCCCGTTTGCCTTGGGGACCATGTGGAGTGGGGACGCCCATGGGCTGTTGGAAGGGCGGAAGATTCCCAAGGACTCTATCGTGCGGAACTCCTGCCGTGCCAGACGTAGCTTATCGGGCGGCAGTCGGAGTGCTCGTGCATGGAGGGTTGGGCCGGTAGTTGTTATGAAATGGACCACCCCGTGCTTGTGGGTCGACGACCGGAATTGCGGGGTCATGATTTTCGGGAACTCTGCCAGAACCCGAGCGAAATAAGAGTTCACAGATGACAGCGGGCATGCAACGGGCTCATCCAGATTCAACGCGATGGGCTCCATCGTGGCGGCGTGGACCAAACGCTGCTGCCTGACGTCCACCAGGAGAGAAAGAGCCCGCAGAAAGTCGGTCCCGAGCAACGGCTGGGAGACATCGGCGATTGTGAACTGCCACGTGAAATGGCAGGAGCCGAAAGCGATGTTAACCGTGCGGCCCCATAAGTACGGATGTGGCTTCCGTTTGCAGCGGTGAGGACGGGCCCCCGCTTCCCAGAACGAATGTCCAGCAGCGAAGGAGGCAGGACGCTCAGCTCCGCCCCGATGTCCATGAGGAAGCGGCCCCCGGAGCGCCGGACCCAGGCGAAGAGGCGGTGAATCTGGCCGGCCGCCGCGGGGACTATTGGCAGCCGGCCCCGGCGTTTCCCGGGAACGTGCACGGCTGGCGGCATTGTCGGGCTGCAGGACCCCAGCGCTGGTGGTAATAGCACCAGTGCCTCCTGCTGGTGCTGGTTGGAGCCTGCTGGTGCAGGACTACATGTGCAGGACCCGCAACGCCCACGGGGGGGGGCGATCTCACAGGCCTCCGGGTCGCAACTGTCACTCCTTCCACAGCACCCCCGCCCGACCGGAGAAAATCGGGCGCTGCCGGGGTGACGTTCAGCACGCTGACATCATTCCGTCGCGCCATCCACAGCGCGTCCGCGTGCCTGCCAAGGGCCCGGGTGTCATCAAAGGAGGCGTCTGTGAGCTGCAGGCGGATGTCTGCCGGCAGCAGGTGCAGGTAGGTGTACTCGAACATCAGGCACGGCCTGTGCCCATTCTAGTAGCGCGACCATCTCATTGAGGAGGCTTGATGGTCGCCGGTCGCCTAGGCCTGGCATGTGGAGGAGCCTTTCAGCCCGTTCCATTCTGGTAAGTCCATAAGTTTGGAACACCAGCTCCTTAAGGGCTTTATACTTATCATAGGCCGGGGGGTCCACGAGAAACTCTGTGACCTCTTCGGCCGTGTCCTGGTCAAGGGCTCCCACCAGGTGGAAAAAGCGGGTGTCGTCCGTCGTGATGCCCCGCAACTGGAACTGAGCCTCCGCTTGGTGAAACCAAACGCGAGGCCGGGTGGTCCAGAATGTCGACAGTTTGATGTAAACCGCGTCGACAGATGTGGCCTGGTCGGCCTGTGAGGTGGACGAACGGTCGGCTTTCCATTTTGAGTCCATTATGTCAGCAATGAACTGTCAGGGGTCACCAATTGTTGCGCATCGAAAAAGCCCAAAATAAAGACGAGGAGCCGGGTATTTCGGGAGCGATGTGTTTATTACGTTCTCTAGACCAGTCGAGTCTGCCAGAGAGCGATCGTGCCTAAAACCCCGTCCTTTATACCCGTAGCTAAGGGCCGCCCCCCTGGACCGATCCATTCCCGTGCCGAGGGGTCGGTAGTGGTATGGCCCGACCCTTGGGAGCCGCCACACCCTTGCTATTCATCAGGCTGCAGAAAGTTTTCCATCCGTGCTCAGCTCACGATACAATATCAAATTAGAGTCATAGAGCCATGCAGCATGGAAACAGGCCCTTCGTCCCACTTTGCCCATGGCGACCAAGATCCCCCATCTAAGCTAGTCCCACCTGCCTGCAAATGCCCCATATCCCTCTAAACCTTTCCTTTCCATGTACTTGTCCAAATGACTTTTAAATGTTGGTATTATACATGCCTCAACTATCTCTTCTAGCAGCTTGTTCCAAAAACTACCACCCTCTATGTGAAAAGGTTCATATTAAATCTTTCCTCTCTCATCTTAAATCGATGTCCCTTGGTTCCTGATTCCCATACTCTGGGTAAAAGGCTGTGCATTCACCCTATCTATTTGCCTCATGATCTTATGCACCTCTATAAGATCACCCCTCATCCTCCTGGGCTCCAAGGAATATTGTTATAGCCTGCCCAACCTGCTCCCTATAGCTCAGTTCTGGTGAAACATCAAAGTTACTAATGCAAATGCAAAAACAATACAGTAAAACTGATAATGTAGTATTCGATTGTTTGGAAATCCTGATGGTTTGGCTGCTGGTTCACTAATCAATCGCAGACGACGCCAATATGGTGGACCGAATATCAAATAATGACAAGACAGAGATATCGGAAGATGATTGAGAACCTCGTAGCCAAAACAAAAACCTCTCGCTCGATGTTGGCAAGACAAAGATTACAATCAACTTCAGGAAGAGAAGCGGCACACATATCCCGGTATACAGTGATGGTGCAGAAGGAGAGGTGGTTGATAGCTTCAAGTTCTTAGGAATAAATATCACCAGCAACCACGTTGAAGCAATGGCCAAGAAAGCACACCAATGCCTCTATTTCATTAGAAGGCTTAGGAAATTTGGCATGTCCCCAACAACTCTCACCAAATTCTACAGATGTGCCGTAGAAAGCATTTTATCAGGATGCATCACAGCATGGTATCCGGTGGACAACTTGATTATAATCATGTACAGCCTTTTCGCTGACTGGATAGCACGCGACAAAAAGCTTTTCACTGTACCTCGAAACACGTGACGATGATAATAAACTGAACTAAACTAATCCTGAACATGTTGGAATTCCAAAACAGAAGCAGGGATGTGCAGCCAGTGCCGGACAGACAGTGTGCGTCAGAGACAGAGTTGGGGATCAGAGGACCAGGGATCTGGAGCATGAGTAGATTAGCAGCTAGAGGCGAGACCCAGAACTCTTGCTCATTTCACAATCTCTTAAACTTCGTTGGGTTCAGTGGAAAATTGAAGATTCCAGATGATGGAATCTGGAGCAACAAGCAAACTGCTGGAAGTACTTAGTGGGTCAAACAGAATCTGTAGATGGAAAGGAATGGGTGATGTTTTGGGTTGAATCCTGGCATCAAAACAGCTTCTTAATCCGTGGAGTTCCTTCAGGAGATTGTTTATTGCTTGCTGGAAAATTTATTATACTACCATGTCATATGATTAAAAAAATGTGAAATGAAAGTGTATTTTCCAAGTCATCGAGTCAAAAACTCCAATCAAATTGGTAAGACACAAAGCCATGCTGACTATCTCGAATCAGTCCTTGCTTTTCCAAATGCATGTAGATCCTCTCTCTCAGACTCCCCTTCAAAAGCTGACCAAGCAGTGATGTTAAGCTCACTGGTCTATAGTTCCCAGGCTTTTCCATGCATCCTTTCCTACATCAATCAATGCTACCTCCAAATAAGCTCTGAACTACATAGAGTTGGAGGCATTGTTTTTGTCTTTCCACTATGATTGTTTGTTTGTTTATATATTTCTATGTGTACTGAACTTTTGTTGTTGTTTATTATGGTGTTTACAGAGTAATATGTTTACATGTCAGTTGTGCTGTAAGAATTACATTTTTCTGTTGCAGAACATATGACAATAAAACATTCTTGACACCATGTCAGAGGAAGTTGAAAAGAATGCAAACTGTTTGATATCATTAATTTGCTCCCTGAAGTAATGAAGTTTTCATATTTGCAGCATTATTTATACAGAAAAGTAAAGACTTCTCCTATCCCCCACCGAAGTAAGAAATGTCATTCTGGGTGAAAACTCTGTCACTTTATTAACAACGCTGAGGTTACGATTAATGTTATAACACATGCAAAAGTCAGGCCTTTTATCCGATGTGTTTCTTCATTGTCTGTTCTAAGACTTGTTTCCCCAAATAGCTTAGCTGGTTTATATGATTAATAATTGGTCTTTTCCATCATCAATACAAGCTTAACCACAAAAGATTTTATCACAATAGACATGTGATAGCACAAACAACTCTCTCCATGTCACACTCAGGAGGGTCAAGGCCTGGAGTTGTTTTTCACAATGATGAAAAATATGGATGTTTCATGCATCTTGAAAACTGTGCTCAGAGGACATAACTATACTTAAAGAAACTAATAAAAAAGGTGGATGAAAATGAACCCGTTGCTTTAACAAAGCCTGTTGAAGTTTAACCAGACAAAATAATCTTGTTAGTTCACTTATTTTTGACAAGACTTCTTGTAAGCGTAAAAAACAAAAAGAAGAAATCACAAATGTTCTTGCTCCTCTTCCAGAACTACATTTCATGTGTGTCCTACTAACTACCAGACTAGCTTTCTGTGAACAAGACAAGAGTTTTATTTGAATGTGGCAGTTCACAGACGAGAATCAGTTCACACTGATTTCTTTCCTGACCTGGAGTGTACTATTCCTTGGCACTGGTGATGAAATCAAGCATTCACTACAGTCATGTCAACCTATGCTAACATATTTACCTTTATTTTCTTTAATTATATTTCATAATCTAATCTTAAGGCAGTGAAACACAAGAAGGGAGACTTTTTAAATAGTCTGTGAAATTTCTGAACGTGAACTTTGAGAAACTTTGGTATGTAACATGACCAACCTCCACGTGTGAAACTGTTTGGAAGGTGCACGTCCAAATGTGTTGGGACCACCTGCTTCACTGCACTGGATGCTCGAGAAGATCGTTTGTCAGTAGCTGTCTCTAAAAAAAAAATATTTTTTTAGAGTTTGTGTTTGATTCAACCATTTACAATATTCCATAAAAAGGAAAATTGCTCTTTTGATGACTGTTGGTTTATCCCCCAGATTCAATAGTCAGAGTCAGTGTTATTTCATACAGAAGCGAGCCCTTCAACCAAACTCATCCAAGCTGACCAAGATGTCATCCTGACCTAGGCCCATTTGCCTACATTTTGCCCATATCCTTCTGAAACAGAGAGACGTGAAACTGTAGGTGCTGGAATCTTGAGCAAAAAACAATGCTTAAGAGACATTTGGACAGGTAAGATTTAGAGGGAGCAAAAAAACAAAGTGCTTGAACAACTTAACAAGTCAGGCAGCAGCTATGGAGGAAATGGACAGGCGTCATTTTCATTCAGTACCCTTCACCAGACAGATTGAGTAAGGAGAAGAAAGCTTGAAAAGAGAGGTGGGGGGGACGACGACAAAGGCAGGCAAGTGAAAGGTGGATGCAGGTGAGTAGGTTGATTGGCAGATGAGTGGAGGGTTGATTGGCAGATGAGTGGAGTAATTCATGACAAAGGCAAGAGATGAAAAGGAGACAGAAGGGTATCAGATTAGGACAGATGATGAGGAGAGAAATGCAAAGCTTGAGGGATGGATATGGATGGAAAGGGAGACCAGGGAAGGCCTCTCCCCCATTTAATCTCCAACTGCTGCCATGACATTGACCATCTCGATTTCTCTTCTCCCTTTACCCACTCCCATCTCATCCCTGTCGAACACGCAACCCTCATTCACTCAATATCAATCCCAATATTGTCATTAAATGTACTGACAGGGAGGTGCATGGTAGCCAGGCAGAATGACCTCTACAGTGCTGAGGCCAGGCGCCTGCTCTCGGACAGTTCTTCCTACTTACTCCTTGACCATGCTCGCACTGTTGAACGCCACGCCACAATCTCCCAAACTATTACAAATGTTATCATTTCCTGCTATCTCTACACCACAGCCTCCAATCTAATAGTTCCCCAACCCTGCACTGCCCATTTCTATGTCCTACCTAAAATTCATAAGCAGGATTGTGCTTAATTATCCTCGCTGCTACATTGACAATAGCACTGGTTCCACACATATAGACAACCACACTGATCCTTCGGGAGACCTATAATTTCCATGGTTATCCTTTTGCTCTTGGCATACTTATAGCATCTCTTAGGATTCTGCTTGACCTTATCTGCCACAGATATCTCATGTCCCCTTTTTGCCCATCCAGACTTCCTGCATCCCTTAATAAATGGCTTGATTCTTCAAATGTCAAGACTGGAAATGAAGGGATTACAAGTTCAGGCAAAATATGTGAAGATATTTATGTGAACAGAAGCAAAAGGGTGTTTGATTACATTGTGTAAGAAAGAAACATAGACTGGATGCATGAATTGATTAGTTCAACATAATCTGTCTGGCAGTCTTGCTTTCCAAACTATGTATGTTCATATTACAATTACATCTAAATCACCCCATTACTGGTACATTCCACTGAACAAATTACGATCAAAAGATTCCCCTTTCACTAAACTGGTATTTATAATTTTGGATTTATGTAAACCAAAAAAATAATTCAGATGGTTGCTCCAAAGAAAGATTTCACAATCAAGTGGGGAGAATATGACAGATGAACCAAAATGTTGTCTGTCCATTTCTCTCCACAGACGCTGTCTGGTCTGCTGAGTTTCTCCAGCACTTTGGTTTTTGTTCATGATTTTAGCATCTGCAGTCCATTGTGTCTCCATTTCACAATCAAGATGCAAGAATCATCTTAGATTTTCATACAACACCCAAATATCCAGATCTCAGTTAAACTGCATGGGAATGTGGATGATATACTGGAGTGCACGTGGATGATATACTGTAATTTTCTGTTACAGTATGGAGAATTACTGAGGCAGAATATGTGGTTCCCAATGTTCCTAAGATGAGGAAATGTTGGTTAACCAAACAAAAACATATTTTGTTAAAATCTTTGCATGGGCTTTTGCATCACTCATCATAACAAAACAGTATTTTTAATAGAACTGCACCTGGAGAAAGCATGACGTTGGGATTTCCAGTAGGTGTGCTGCAGCCATTCATTTTGGAGAAGCTAGGTACTGCATTCAACAAAGCTTGTAGGTATTTTTCTTGTTCAATGCTACTTGACGATTCTGTGGATGTAGGTGCTAAATGAAAAAATAAAAATAAATTGTGACACAAAAAATAATAATGAAATTCACTGTTAACCAAAGTGACTAATAATGGAGTAGCGTGTTGAATATTCCAGAAACTAGAAAGAACAAAAGCATGAGAAATGGAGTAGTTTGCACTAATTTTCCACATGCAGATCATTAAAACATGGATTAAATAACTAAGGTCATAATTTTTGGGGGGAATTCTGGCCACTGGGAAATTAGACCAGGCGTATTCTTTCATTATTCACATCGGCATGCTTGATATTTCCTGTGTGAGAGGAACATATCTAATGTTGCCGCCATTCACAGAATGCCTATTTCTGCCCTCACTGCAACCTACATCTTTCATGGAACTGTCAAAAAACACAAGCACTGAAACATGGCAATAAATCTCACACACACATATCAAAGTGACTTCATCCTAAAATTGTTGCATTGATCAAAACATCCGCTGGACTCGTATTCCATTTGTCAACGTATTTTCAGAATAGTTTTATGTTGCTTCTTCACTAAGCTTTTTAGTTTTATTCTCCTTTACTCATTTTATTGCAATCTCTGCCTCACTGAACATCCTGCATCTTGTTGTGGCATTGCTCCACTTGTGTCAAGTAACTTATTCAGGGCTACAAAATGCGCAGAGATGCCCACACACACTGATCCTTCCTCCCTAGCATTTCCCATCATCTCTTTGGCAACGTTTATGCAGCTGCCAATAGTTGGCTTGGTGCTAGGTCTTTTAAGGTCTATCAAACTTTCCTGAGCTTAGTTTAGCAAAGGTATGGCATTGGCAATACATCTCTATAGCTCCCAATGGGAAATGTACGTTCTGTTGTTCGTTTCACAAAATGCTGGAATAACTCAGCAGGTCAGGCAGCATCTCAGGAGAGAAGGAATGGGTGACGTTTCGGGTCGAGACCCTTCTTCAGACTGATGTCAGGGGGGCGGGACAAAGGAAGGATATAGGTGGAGACAGGAAGATAGAGGGAGAAATGGGAAGGGGGAGGGGAAGAGAGGGACAGAGGAACTATCTAAAGTTGGAGAAGTCAATGTTCATACCGCTGGGCTGCAAGCTGCCCAAGCAAAATATGAGGTGCTGTTCCTCCAATTTCTGGTGGGCCTCACTATGGCACTGGAGGAGGCCCATGACAGAAAGGTCAGACTGGGAGTGGGAGGGGGAGTTGAAGTGCTCAGCCACCGGGAGATCAGGTTGGTTAAGGCAGACTGAGCGAAGGTGTTGAGCGAAACGATCACCGAGCCTGCGTTTGGTTTCGCTGATGTAAAGAAGTTGACAGGTTAAGGTGGACTGAGCGAAGGTGTTGAGCGAAACGATCGCCGAGCCTGCGTTCTCTATTCGCACAGATTTCAGGTGCAGACTAGTTTGGTGTTACTTCAAACCTAATCTTGGCCAATTTCACGTGAATGGCAAAATTAAATAATTGGTCATTAACAATAGTTTACAGATTCAAAACAGATCAAATCCAACTTTAAAGCGTGGTGTCCAGGAAGCACAGAAATCTTTGTCCCTAATGGTTGGATAATGCAATTATAATATCTGCAATTTAATTTAACTGGCTACAAAGTGTGACATGGATAGTACAGAAATCATTTAGATTTCTTTAGGAAAGAGAAATGTAAATTAAAACGAAAATATACATTCATTTCAGTTAACTAATCTGGATCTTTATATATATGCTGACAAAGAAACAGTCTAATTTTGCACTAAAAGATCAAAGATATATTTAAGTGGGTTGATTTGATGAGTATTAACTGTGACCTATTTTTGACAGCCTTTTGAAGGTGAAAGCGCATTATTGCAGAATATGCATATAAATCTTACCAGCTGAGTGTGGATTTGGGGATTTGAAGAGTCCCACGACGCCCTTTCCATGGAATCCACCAGAGCGTAGCAAAACAGTTTTTGTTTTGTAATGTTTCCAACATACCACTGGAAGTCTGTTGTGGCGATAACAGCGTGCAACCTTTTGTAAGTTGATATCCAGTACAGGTTGAGGTACAACCAGAAGCCCAGGATAACTGCGTTAAAACAAAACAGTATTGTGCTACTTAACAGTTTGAGTGATGTGGAGCATAATTCCTGCTATTTACAATTTAAATGGGCACTAAATCAGATCTTTAGTTGTTTGTTCCAAAAGAACTCAGTACTCAGCACTGTTTATCTTTTTGAGTTTTTCTCTTCTATTTTTTAATTGAATAGCTTGTGGAATAGGTACATGATGTTGAATATAACAGAAAAAGAACCTATATTTTGGCCTGAAAGACCCAGCAAGAGAAAATAATGATCATACTTCTCCTCTGTTTTTACCCCAAAGAAAGACACGAAGACTAGGGAACTTGGGACAGTTAATGGAGATGGCTTGAGGAAATTCCGTATTACTGTCGAGGAGGTGCTGCATGTGTTAAGATGTATGAAAGTAGGTAAATCTTCTGCGCCTGATCAGATATATCCATGGACACTGGGACACTAGAGAAAAAATTGCAAGAGTCTTGGATGACTTTATCGTCTGACAAGGTGAGGTGCTGGAAAATTGGTGGGTGACAATGCTGTGCCTTTATTTAAGAAGAGCTGCAAATAAAAACCTGTGGTAGTTAGCAGTAAGCCTAACAACTATGATAGGAAGGTTACTGCAGAAGATTCTCAGGGATAAGATATATATGCATTTTTATCTTCCCACCATTTTTACCAGTCATATCTTCCCATCCCTATCCCTTTCCGCCTTCTGCAGAGACCGCTCCCTCCGCAACTTCTTGTTTCATTCAACCTTTCCCCCTCAACCACCCCCTGCCAAGGTACTTTCCCATGCAACCACAAATGATGTAACATCTTTCCCTACACCTCCACCGTCACTTCCATTAAGGGACCCCAGCACTCCTTCCAGGTGAGACAGAGGTTCACGTGCACCTCCTCTAACCGGTGTTCCTGATGTGGTCTCCTGTACACCAGCAAGACCAAGAGTAGTCTCGGCAAACATTTCGTTGAACACTTGCGCTCGGTCCGCTAAAGCCTACTGAATCTCCCGGTTGCTAACACTTTTAATTGCTCTTCCCATTCCAATACTGACCTTGATGTCCAGGACGTCCTCCATTGCCAGAGTGCAGCCACACGCAAACTGAAGGTACCTCACTTCACATTCCGCTTGGGTAGCTTACAACCCAACGGTATAAACATCAAATTCTCCAATTTATTTTACACCTGCCCCAATATATTTGGGGAAGTTAAAAAAAACTTCTCTTACTCCCCGATATAGGATACAGCATCACATCCGCATCAATTTCATTTGCCTCACATCAATACTTTGCATAATTTTTAAAACTCCAAAGTGAAAAATAAAAAATAAATCCACTAGATGGCAGTCTCAGGTCATTTGCTCGGTACAAAATATAAAATCCTCAACTTCATTTGTAGCAATGCTGAATCTTCAGAAAAGATTTACGAGGATCATGCCAGGGCTTGAGGGCCTGAGCTACAGGGTGAAATTGGACAGGCTAGGACTTTATTCTTTGCGGCGCAGGAGGATGAAGGGTGATCTAATGGTGGTGTATGTGTTCATGAGGGGAATAGATAGGTACAGTCTTTTACCCAGAGTAGGGGAATCAAGAACCATAGGACATAGGCTTAAGGTGAGAGCGGATAGATTTAATAGGAACCTGAGGGGAAACCTTTTCACACTGAGTGGTGGGTACATGGAACGAGCTGCCAGAATGGGTATTTGAGGCAGGTACTAACAACATTTAAAAGGCATTTGGACAAGTACATGGATAGGAAACATTTAGAGTTGGCCAAATGCAGGCAGGTGGGAATAGTGTAGATGTGGCATCTTGGTTTGCATGGGCAAATTGGGCCATTATCCATGCTGTATGACTCTATGACTCGAAGTTTAAATGTTACCCCAAATCCACATTTTTTTTGTAGAAGCTGCTTGCTGAACAACGCGCATGGTTCAATGCATCAATATCACTGAGATATCTTTAACAGCCATAAATGTGGTTTATCCATTAAAATGGCTGCAACAAATTTTATTATTAAAAAGGCATGCCAGAAAGAATGTATTTCGCATGCAGGTGTAAAATTGCAGTTGTACCGGGCTCTAGTGAAACCGCACCTGAGTACTGTGCGCAGTTTTGGTCTCCAAATTTGAGGAAGGATATTCTTGCTATTGAGGACGTGCAGCATAGGTTTACTAGGTTAATTCCCGGAATGGCGGGACTGTCATATGTTGAAAGACTGGAGCGACTAGGCTTGTATACACTGGAATTTAGAAGGATGAGAGGGGATCTTATCGAAACATATAAGATTATTAAGGGTTTGGACACGTTAGAGGTAGGAAACATGATCCCAATGTTGGGGGAGTCCAGAACACAGAGTCCAGAACACAGATCTGGGGCCACAGTTTAAGAATAAGGGGTAGGCCATTTAGAACTGAGATGAGGAAAAACTTTTTCAGTCAGAGAGTTGTGAATCTGTGGAATTCTCTGCCTCAGAAGGCAGTGGAGGTCAATTCTCTGAATGCATTCAAGAGAGAGCTAGATAAAGCTCTTAAGGATAACGGAGTCAGGGGGTATGGGGAGAAGGCAGGAACAGGTACTGATTGAGAATGATCAGCCATGATCACATTGAATGGCGGTGCTGGCTCGAAGGGCCGAATGGCCTCCTCCTACACCTATTCTCTATTGTCTATTCCTGATTTTGATCAATTCCATATTCTGTTACAATAGCTATAAAGGTAACATGCATGTGGCCTGTACAAAACCTGTTCAAATCTTCAGCCATTGTTTCAATGGATGCAGATCTGCAAGCCAATACATTTTAATAACAAATATAGGACACTGAAAAGTGTACTTTCAATCTCAAAGTGAAACACATTAATGACCATTTCTCTGCATTTTATATCACTCAAGAAATATGACATGGCACAACCCTTCTCTTCAAGTGGTGTCTTATCCTGTGCAAAGCTTGTGAGACTAGGAAAATGAATCCATCTTGCGACAAGTAAGCTTTAATAGAACACTACTGGACCAAGACAAAGTCGGCTAATCTCATTTCAAATATTCTATTGTTTGGCAAACCCATTATGCTGACACCTAAGATCCCACAAATTGCCCACTCCCATTGATTGTTGATCCTTATTCTTTGATTGGAGAGCCCCCTGGTGGCGCAGCTTTCAGACAGCTAAATCACTACACTGCTCCCCTTACCTTCACCCCAATGAACATGCAATACAGCACTCTACACGGTTCTTGCAGCCTACCACTATCTTCAGATTTGAGTCAGGTCCTGGATATCATCTTGGAAAAGGTGTGATGGCTATTTAGCTGCACTGCAGGACCACTGAAGTTGCCACAAGAGGCCATGTATAAACTGATTACAAATGCAATTTTATACAGTATATAGCAACTCTGTTACAGCAGCCCAAGCATTCTAAGCCAGATTTCATTATCGTTTATAGGAATTCTGATTTTGGTATTGTTTAAATTGACTTTTTACATGTAATTTGCAGTAAACAATTCTGCATAATTTGATGATTTTTAAATTCAGAGCCAAAGAATGCAAATAAACTCCACTCAACGTTTCGTGTTACTGAGCAAACTTGCCAGCTATAATGAAAATGTGACTCTCATACACAGAACAGATGGGGAAAAAAAAACATGATTATTTCACACTCTTGGCAGGTCAGTTGTTTTCCATCCTCTTTTATACAACTTTTTAAAAACAATTTCAGTTATGTCATGTTTTCAGTCTACCTTATTGATGTCCAAGTTATTTTAAGGAAAGGTCATGCTATTTTCCATTACAAGCTTCCACTAGTTTGTCCCTAGACAATGAATGTCCTGTGCTTGATAAAAGCATTATCCAAATAAATAAAGTACATATGTGGAGTATATTCGAGTGCTGTAAAAAGGATGACCACATACAGCAATTATTTCAGAACAGGCCTTTACTTATCAAATATTAGCTTCATTTGCCAGGTTTTTCAATGCATTTCTCTCCAGAGTATAGATCACTGGACTAACATTTCCAAATTATATGAATAGTAAAATTTAGGGGGGCACAGTGGTGCTGCAGTAGAGCTACTGCCTCAGAGCCCCGGGTTCCATCATGACCTCGGGTGCTGTCTGTGCGGAGTTTGCACATTCTCCCTGTGACCCCGTGTGGGTTTTTTCTGGATGCTTCGGTTTCCTCCCAAATCCCAAAGATGTTATTAGCTTACAGTATAAGGCTTCAATTCTCACAGTGCTGGAATAACTCAGTGGGTCGGCAGCACCTGTGGAAGGAATGGATAGACAATGTTTCAGGTTGGGACCCTTCTTCCATCTGATTGACCAATCAGTCTGAAAAAGGGCACACAATGCTGGAGTAACTCAGCGGAACAGGCAGCATCTCTGGAGAGAAGGAATGGGCGACGTTTCGGGTCGAGACCCTTCTTCAGACTGAGAGTCCATTTTGTGTCTATCTTTGGTATAAACCAGCATCTGCAGTTCCTTCCTACACAGTCTGAAGAAGGGCCCTGACTCGAAGTGACACTATCCATTCCCTCCAATGATGCTGCCTGACCCAGAGTTATTCCAGCACTTTGTGTTTTATTCAAGATTCCAGCATCTGCATTTTCCGGTGTCTCCAAAGCTTTAATTCTGCATGTACTATAAGAACAGATTATTTACAACAGGAACCTGAACTGGCAGGTGTTATTTTTGCCATCAAGAAAATTTGTAGTTAAGAGCATTGGTTTAGAAAACAAAATTCCTAATAAACATGTTTCAGTTGAAAAACTCATTAAAAAAACAATGATTCTAGGAATCATTAATTAAAAACATAGAAATCAAATCTACAAAGCATAGGCTGTATGCATATTGTGTGGCTTTCAAGGACAATTAAGCTGTTAAAAGCACACAATAAAGATTCAGAAGAATATCAGACCAGGAAAGAGTTATGAGGAATGACTTAAGATACAAGGACTATTGTCCCTGAACCACAGAAGAATAGAAAATACAACAAATATGACAGGTTTCAACAGATGGATGGTTTTGGAGATTCATGAAAGGGGAATGACAGATTTTTGTATTCTCTCCAGCCAGAGAATACTCCTTGAGGACTGGAGAGTACATAGAACAGGAATGGGCCTTCACCCACAAGATTTATGTCGAGCGTGTTGCCCAGCTGAGCTGATCTCATTTGCCTGCATACGATCCATATTTCTCTATTTCCTGCACATCCATGTGCCTAAAGGGCCTGTCCCACATTAGGCGATTTTAAGGCGACTACCGGCGACTGTCAAAGTCGTAGCAGATTGCCAAACTTTTCTTTTACCCGACGACAATGACCACGGCAATGGTCAGGTCGAGATTACAGCGTCTTCGGAAACATCGCGAAATTCCCACGCTGTCAATGCTTCTCCGGCGTCCTAATTTTCGCTGAAATCACTGACAAGTCGGTAAGTACGAGAGTTTTGAACTATAACATCTTGTATGGGTTACTTAGAAACCAAGTATCACTGTAATAAGGCATAAACTGGATTTACTTCCAGTTTACTTATAGCTTTATTAAAAACATTAATTTTAAAAGTGGTTAAGTGGATTTTTGTGAAAACTGTGTGGGCATTCTTTCAAAATTAAGTGAGATGCATATCTGGTTTCTGGGTTGCATATCTGGGTTTGGATCCCACTTTAAATGTAATGGCTGATGGCCATAAACATCGCGAAAATTCCCACGCTTACCTGACCGTCAAACTGCCGCTTCCAATCTACCTGTCAAATGTCCTGACGGTAAATAAATTGGTTAAACACAAGCATTTTATGGTATTTTGAAATGACTTTACTTATTTTAATATTATGTGCTTCTAAATGCATCTAAGAGAAGCATGAAGCATTCAGTCTGAAGAAGGGTCTCAACCCGAAACGTCACCCATTCCTTCTCTCCTGAGATGCTGCCTGACCTGCTGAGTTACTCCAGCATTTTGTGAATAAATACCTTCGATTTGTACCAGCATCTGCAGTTATTTTCTTATACTAAGAGAAGCCTAGTCACCTTAAAATCGCCTAAAGTGGGACAGGCCCTTAACTAAATGACTCTTAAATGCCACGATCGCAAATGCCTCCACCAACATCCTCTGCAATGCATTCCAATCCCCAACCACCCTCTGTGCAAATATAATTTACCCTGCACATCTCCATTAAACTTCCCACTCTCACCGTATAGCTGTGCACTCTAGTGTTGGTCATTTCCATCTTAGGAAAAAGGTTTTAACTGTCTACCCTATCTATGCTTCTCATAATTTTGCATTCTTCAATCAAGTCTCCTCTCAACATCCGACATTCCAGAGAAAACAATCCACGTTTATCCAACTTCTCCCTGTAGCTGAAACCCTCTAATCCAGGCAGCATTTTGGTAAACCGCCTCTGCACCCTCTCCAAAGCTTCCACATCCTTCCTGTAAAGGGGCGAACAGAACCGCAGGCAATACTCCAAATGCAACCTAACCAAAGTCCTTGAGAGCTGCATCATAACTTCCTGACTTATATTCAATGACCCTAGCAATGAAGGTAAGCATACCGTATGCCTTCTTTACCACCCTATCGACTTGTGCTGCCTTTAGTGAGTAACCAATGTTGTTCCTTTGTTTAATAAGGGCAATCGGGATAATCCCACAAGTTGTGGGCCAGTGGTCGGGAAGCTATTGGAGAGGTTTCTTAGGCATAACAAATATACACATTTGAAAAAGCATGGGCTTCATAGAGCCAGCCAGAATGGCTTTGATTGGGGCAGCTTATGTATTAAGACAGTGTTTGAGTTTTTTGAGGTGGTGACAATGATAATTGATGAGGGCAAGAAAGCCCATCAACGTCTGCACTTCCTTCAAAGATTGAAGAGATTTAGTATGTGAAATAATACTTTCTTGATCTTCCACAGGTATATATGGTAGAGAACATATTGGCTGGTTGCATCATGGCCCTGTTCGACAACTCGAGTACTCAGGAACAAAAGAGATCAGAAAAAGTGGTGAACACTGCCCAGTCCATCACTGGTACTGACCTCCCCACCATCGAAGGGATCTATAGGAGCCAGCATCATCACAGACCCACACCACCCTAATCATGCTCTCATTTCACTCCTACCTTTGGGAAGATATAGGAGTATGAAACCAGTGACCACCTGGTTGAAGAATAGCTTCTTCCAAACAACTATCAGGCTCTTATCATATCATATATATACAGCCGGAAACAGGCCTTTTCGGCCCTCCAAGTCCGTGCCGCCCAGTGATCCCCGCACATTAACACTATCCTACACCCACTAGGGACAATTTTTTTTTTTTTATTTAAAAAAAATTTTTTTTTTTTACATTTACCCAGCCAATTAACCTACATACCTGTACGTCTTTGGAGTGTGGGAGGAAACCGAAGATCTCGGAGAAAACCCACGCAGGTCACGGGGAGAACGTATAAACTCCTTACAGTGCAGCACCCGTAGTCAGGATCGAACCTGAGTCTCCGGCGCTGCATTCGCTGTAAAGCAGCAACTCTACCGCTGTGCTACCGTGCCGCCCTACACGGCATAACTCTGAAGAAGGGTCCCGACCCAAACAGGCACATATAGTGCCCTCCATAGTGTTTGGGACAAAGACCCATTATTTATTTATTTGCTTCTGTACACAATTTGAGATTTGTATTAGAAAAAAATCACATGTGGTTAAAGTGCACATTGTCAGATTTTAATAAAGGCCATTTTTATACATTTTGGTTTCACCATGTAGAAATTACACTAGTGTTTATATATAGTCCCTCCATTTTAGGGCACCATAATGTTTGGGATATAGCAATGTAATGTAAATGAAAGTAGTCATGTTTAGTATTTTGTTTCATATCCTTTGCATGCAATGACTGCTTGAAGTCTACGATT
This sequence comes from Rhinoraja longicauda, assembly GCF_053455715.1. Taxonomy (NCBI): domain Eukaryota; kingdom Metazoa; phylum Chordata; class Chondrichthyes; order Rajiformes; family Arhynchobatidae; genus Rhinoraja; species Rhinoraja longicauda. The sequence goes on along the minus strand of NC_135970.1, from coordinate 27,421,513 downwards.
CTTGGACATCACCAGTTGCTGGGTGTTTTCTCTGGTGATGCTTTGCCAGGCCTGTATTGCAGCCTGTGAAGCCATGTGTCCTAAACATTATGGTGCCCTGAAATGGGGAGACTTAGTATAAACACAGCTGTAATTTCTACATGGTGAAACCAAAATATATAATACCCTTTAATAAAATCTGACAATGCACACTTTAACCCCATGTGATTTTTTCTCATTACAAATCTCAAATTGTGGAGTACAGAGGCAAATAAATAAATGATTAGTTTTTGTCCCAAACATTATGGAGGGCACTGTAACCTATTTCTCCAGAGATGCTGCCTGACCCACCAAGTTATACCAGAAATTTGGTCTTTTTTGTAAACCAGCATCTTCAGGTCCTTGTATCTCCACTAACCTCTGAACTATGGACTGCCTTTAGTTGCACTAAGGACTTTGGGCTCTTTTGTATGAGTATTGGGCTTATTAATTTATTGAATTTCTGTATATTATATAGCATCGGAGTGTATTATGTTACCAACCTGTAATGCTGCTGCAAGTAAGGATTTCATTGTTACATTGTCTGTACATGTGAAAATTATTGACTCTCAACGTCTAAATTAGACAGTATTAGCCATGAGAGATTGGACAAACTTGGATTGTTTTCTCTTGCGCAAAATCCGAGGGAAAACCTGATGGAAGTTTAGAAAATTATGAAGATAGGAAAGATAATTAGAAAGACACAGAATGCTGGAGTAACTCAATGGTACAGGTAGCATATTTGGAGAGGAATGGGTGACGTTTGGGGTCAAGACCCTTCTTCAGACTTCAGTATCCCCCATTCCTTCTCTCCAGAGATGCTGCCTGTCCCGCTGAGTTACTCCAGCATTTTGCGTCTATCTTCGGTTTAAACTAGCATCTTCAGTTCCTTCATACACAAAGATAATTAGAGTTCTCTTCCCAGATATCAAATACTAAAGGGCATGACTAAGGTGAGGTAGGGAAAATTTATAGGAGATATGAAAGGCAAGTTTTTTGGTTATCAAGAGAGTATTAGGTGCCTAGAATGCGTGGCCTAGAGACCAGGTAGAAGCAGATAAAATAGTGATGTTTGAGAGGCATTTAGATTGGCACATGAACATGCAGGGAATGGAGGGTGATGGTCATCCTTAATACTCCTCTGGAATTTGGTTTTTGTCCACATTTGGATCATGATCATGAGCAGTCTTAGTGAAACAAACTGATGTGACATGGATCATGGGTAGGCAGATGCGTTTAATTTAATTTAGCATTATCATCAGCACAGACAAAAAACATAGAAAGGTACAGCACAGAAACAGGCCCGTCGTACAGATGTCTGTATAAACAGGATGCCAAGCTATAATGTATTAGAAATGAACTGCAGATATATAGTATATTCATTAGAAATAAGGAATGAAAAATTATTTAAAAATTGTAAAGTAATGGCAATTACCTCAAAACTAACATTCAAGCTTGCTGGAGGTGGCATTTCAATTGTGGTGAATAACAGGTTCAGCACTTCTAGTATCACTTTGCCTTTTTCCAGGCATGATTCGGGCGCATAAATTAATAGCACAAGAAAACTTTCACAGAAAAACTATGAGCAATGCGCGAGATGTGTTGAGCGTTATCAAAATCAGAGGGGATGTGAGAGAGTGAAAGAGAGGGGGAGAGCACATAGGAGCATCCATGCGAACAGCTGATTAGCTTGCGGAAACAGCCGCATGTGATGGCAGTACTACACCACTACCGTAATGTAGATTTTCACACAACTGGGAAATTCAGCAGTGGACTTGGAGAAATGTTTACATAAGTGTGAGTTTAATTAAATTGTATATTGCGCAAGGTGGTGTGTGTCTGTACTCTGCAAATGATTCCTTTCGTATCAATTATTAATTGATCTAACCTTAGATCATAAAGTAGCTTTCATAAATTGCACATATGCATATTTTAAAGTCAAATAAATGTCAAGTTTCCCACTGAAACATCATTGTCAGTTCACCAGAATGCTTATATAACATGACCAACCTACTTACTTCTAACTGGAAAGGAGAGTCCTTAATATACCAACCTTCTGCATAGTAAATACATCCTATTGGCAGCAGTTATCCTGAAGTGTTCTGTCTTTGAACGAGATGAGCCTGCACCAATAGTTCCAAGACCGAGTCGCTGGTAATCCCGAAAACATGCTCGCTCCACTAATTGTTCCATGGTTGACTTTTCTGAAGCCTTCAAAGTGCTGCTTGTGGGAAGCTCACCATCATCTGATGCTGTGAGGTGAGATAATACAAGGGATATTAACAACTGAATAGTTGATCACAATATATTTAGGACAGACTTCTCAATATTTTATTCAGGCAGCCTTATAGACCATGATGCATTAAACCCGGTTCTTAAACATCTGCAGGTATCCTTCTCATTTCAAATTTGGTTGCATAAAATTAGAATAAAAATTACAAATTAATACTGCCTACTCCCTTTTCAAGCTTTCTTCTCTCTCCCCCTACAATCAGTCTGAAAAAGGGTCTCGACCCAAAACGTCACCTGTCCATGTTCTCCAGGGATGCTGCCTGACCTGCTGAGTTACTCCAGCACTTTATGTCCTATTGTGTATTAACCAGCATCTGGGAAGGAGGGAGGTGGAGGAGGGAGGGAGGGAGGGAGGGGGAGGGGGAGGAGGAGGGGATGGGGAGGGGGAAGAGGGTGCTGCACCAATGCAGGAAAGGTTTGGGTCCAACGTGTCCACTTGGTCTAGTATCTATATACTAAAACTCTCGATTGTTTGTTCCTGAACTACAGCCAAAACAGTACACGATAGCGCAACAATTTTAGGCCCACCTTACTCACCATCGTCCCTTTGGTGCTAATGGAAGAGGTTCCATTGAAATCTGTGTTATATTTTTAAAGTTATTCACATTTTAAAGTTTAAATCTATCTTCTAGGGAGGGAGGGGGGAGGGAGTGAGGGAGGTGGATGGAAGGAGGGGGGGAGGAGGGAGGATAACGGGGCTTGAGGGGGATGGAGTGGGTGGGGAGGGGAATGGGGGGAGGAAAAGGGGGGAGGAGGAGGGGAAGGAGGGGAGGGAAAGGCGGGGAGGGGAAGGGGAGTCGGGGGAGGGGAGGGGGGAGGGAGAGGGAAGAGGGGGAGGAGAGGGTGCTGCACCAATGCAGGAGGGGCTTGGGCCCAACGGGTCCACTTGGTCTAGTATATATTATATTACTAAAACTCTCAGTTTGTTTGTGTGTATATGTTTGTGTGTACCATGCCCTCTACACAGCCAAAACAGTACAGGACAGCGTGACAATTTTAGACCCACCCTACTCACCATTCCCCTGTGGTGTGAATAAACCCACTTTGTTACTTTAAAAAAACAATTTACCAAATAAACTTTAATAAATATGCTCCTCCCCCCCGGGGAGGACCAGCGGGAGGACCGGTGCCCGTCCCAGCGTGCCCCGCGCCTGACCTTCCTCCCATGGTGCAGCATGCCGCAGAGGCGGCGGTAGAGGGTCCAACAAGATTGCCGTCACTGCTACTCCCCGCCGATCGCAGCAGGAGAAATGGGGCCGAGGCCAGTGCGTTCTCACTGTCCACTCTCGCCCACCCACAGCCCCGGGAGACATTCCCCGCCCGGCAACGGGTCCATGCCGTCGCCAGCGTTCCCCGCCGCCGCACATGGCAGCCGAGCTGCAGGAGATGCTTCCTAGGGCACTCCCCAGCCAGCAATGGCTCCAAGGTTGGGCCGAGGGAGGAGGGAGGGGAGGAGAGGGGAGGGGGGAGCGGGAAGGAGAGGGGGGAGGGGGAGAGGGGAGGGAGGGGGTCGGGGGAGGGAGAAGGATTGAAGGGGATGGGGGAGTGGGTGGGAGGGGAGAGGGGAGGGAGGGGATGGGGGAGGGGTGAAGGGGAGGACGGGGTGCTGCACCAATGCAGGAGAGGTTTGGACCTAACTGGTCCACTTGGTCTAGTAACCACTAAATCAGGTTAAATTTGATGGAATTAATGTTTTCAAGCATATGAAATGCTCTACTTTGGGAATTGAGGAACAGCATATCTGTATTAAAGCTACTAGATCAGGAAGTTGGTTTTGGCTTGCAGAACAATGAAGGCTTCCAATGCACAGTTAAATGCTATCTTATAATATTTGTGGTTAAATATTTAACTTGATTTGTTCTCTGGCATTGTACAAAATGCTCTTTTCAACCCAGAAAGCAAAAATACGTTCCAAAGGCTAGTAGTTTAGAAGGATTAAAACTAGTTTGTTATCGCATTATTCTCAGAGATTCATTCTGTTCTGAATTTGACTCCACCAGGTTGGATTGTCACTCATCAGTAAATGATTGATACGAACCATGTTCCATTAAAACTTGCCAACAGACTTCAGAAATTTGGTGCTGCAGTTTACTATGTTAGCAACATATCTTGGTGCAAAACTCATTACAGATCCATGACATTGTACAGGAAAGGAAACGATGCATTTTCTTAATCAAGAATTTTTAATCTGCTGAAGTGTCTAAATCAGGAAGTGCATTGAAATGTAATACAAAATCATAAATAAAGCATAAATTAAAAGTGAATAAAAGATGGGTTTGAGATAGATAAGAGAGAAAAATAAATTTAAAAAATCCCACCAATTATTAAATATTGAAGAATGAGACAATACACTATTAAAAGTTAGTGACCAGTGCCTAAGAAGTTGTATGGCAGTGATACATTATTTGCATGAAGCCAAACTATGCCAAAATATCAACCTCCTACTCTGTCATTGATGCAAAGTAATTATGTTCTTAACTATACATGCTTTTCTTGCAAAACCACTACAACAATGAAAATGAAGATAATGATAAAAGATCAGACTTGTCGATTATTAACATCCACCTTGAAATTGGAGTATTACAGGTCCCATTCCAGCATACTGGACATGTGGCCTAGGATTGCAATGGAAATGTCTCAAAACCAATTTCTATTATATTGCTATTAAGTTGTCCACATCCTGGTTACTTCCAGTGACAAAAATAGCACAGGGTGTTCCTGCACTTGGGTGCAAAATCAAAAATTATTCATTATTTTTTTTCTAATTAAAGCTCACTTTACCTGAAACATCGTCTTCTTCATTCCAGCCTGATCGATTGCCTCTTTCATCGATTGTCAAAACAACTGGCTTCTTTTTCACTGTAGACTGACGGCCTATGGTCATTTTCCCAGCTTTCTTCGCACTTCTTACAATGTTTTTGGAAAGTGTGCTAGAAATAAATAAATGAATTCCGACAGTGTCAATAAATCTAATGTAAAAAACAGATTCCCCCCCCCCCCCAGTTTTGGAGCAACATGATTTTATCATTGATGTTTGGGAGACCAAGATGGAATTTTTCAAAGTAGGAAATGGTTCATTTTAGGAAACTTTGATAAGTAACATTATCTGATTTTGGATCATGTAAACTGCAATAAAAACCACAATGCAGACTTTTTACATTAATGTGGAAAAGGCAATTGATGATTAAGATCAAGCATTTTTTGACCTAAGTACCACATACCTCAAACAAATTGTTTTTAAAAATAAACATACAAAAGATGTATGGTAGAGCTGCCTTCTCATAGCGCTAGACCCAGGTTCAATTCTGACCTAGGATGCTGTCTGGGTGGAGTTTGAATGTTCTCCCTGTGACCGCATAGGTTTCTTCCCTTGTCATTAAGATGTGTGGGTTTGTAGGCTAATTGCCTGCTGTAAAATTGCTCCTAATGTGTAAGGAGACAGTGGGATAATATAGAACTAGTGTGAACCGGTGGTCGATGGTGGGAGGTGGACTCCTGTACTCCATACAGTATCTCTAAACTAAATTAAACTACACCAAAGGCATGCGACAGCAGTGTAGCCACTTTTATCCCTTTAAGATGGATGCCCGTTACAAGCTTTTCTTTGATATCTTACAGTTTTGTACAATGTGGCAGGGGATTGGGAATATGAAAGCACAGCAGTTATATTATTGGGTTTAAATTGAGCTGAGGTTCAAATAAGGAGAAAAAACTCAATTGAGATTCACTCATTTCCTTTAGGAATGAACATAGACAATCCTTGCCCCATTCTGTTAATCGTGATACCACACCACATTCTGGTGCTTAACTCAACCCCCCTGAGAAAAGGCCTGACAAGCCACCGAGATCAAGAGTGCACACAGGTTTGAAGAAAATTGGTTTTAGATTATCCATCTATTTCCTTTTCTCATATCCTTCGTAGTATTTCTAATTTACAAAGTCAAGTGGCCATAATTCATAAAACTAGAATGACTACAAAATACAAAATATGCTAATTTTAGTCAGTTATCAAATTGTCAACGTTCTGGATTGGATGCTAAAAACGGCAAGGGATCGCATGCTCCATTAAAAAATAAATCCTCTTACACTTTTCAGAATTATCAAACCAGATTAAAGTAAAGGATTTAATAGCTTACAACACTTTAACAAATTCTCAGATCTGAATGAAAGAACGACTCCGTTTGATATTGCTAGTTAATTAATGCACTTGCTGTAAACATTAACAGTTTCGCTAGCTACTCCATATCTGTTTTTGATTATCTCCCCTTTTTTTCTGTTTATTCCCTGTGTTTTCTAGGTTTCTGCAAACTTGCTTATCTTCTCTTCATTTAAAAACTAATGCAAGGAAACATATTTCCCCCCTTCTTCTGGGTAAAAACTGAATTCATTCAAAACTGATGACTTTCACCCAAAATGTTGTAGATTGAACTGCATCCTGACACTTGACAATGCATTTGCGTGTTATAAATCATATCATAATTAATTTTGAAGAAATATTAAAAATTTCCCAGTCATTTAGCCCCTTTCATTAAAATGCTTTTTGTAAAGGATACACACAGCTGAAAGAACTTTGGCAAGACTTAATTGAAAGATACTATCAACTATATTGCACAGATTATTTTTTTTTAGCTTACCATGACAGTAATTTCCTATTTTTTTCAATTTTGATTTGTGCAAATTATTCCAACCAGCACTGTAACATAACAGTGCGAGGATTGGATGAACAAAGTGACTATGTCTTTACTATTACTTTTATTTTAACCAATCTTAATCATAACAATTAAAGCTATATTAAAGATATATTATGATCAGCAATATCTTTAAAGTTGTTATAACCAAGTGGTCTCATCCACTTTCTTACACTTACCGGAACGAAGTATTTTTTTCCTTCTGCTTTGGCAAAATTATCTGTGGTGCATTCTGACCTGCGGCAAAGGCAAAAGTGGTGAAAATAGACTGTGGGTACCGAAACCTCACCATGTGCTTCTTGAAGATCTCCACCATCTCAGAGTTCACTTCTTCATCAAATGCCACTTTAATTATCTGTAATAGCAAATAAGAAAAGTTAGTTAGTTGCAATGACACTAGACCATCCAAATAAGTAAGACACAAAATGGACTACTTGTCAAAAAATATAATGTTAAATTGTCTGAAACAAAATCTGTGAATAAAGTATACCTGAAAGGTTGATGAACGGATCTGTAGTCCCTCTTGCATATTTTGTTGGAGCTGGATTTGTATGCTGATCTTTTTCTCCTTTGTCATTGATGCAATGGGAAAACTCCGAACTATAGTTTGTTCACCAACTATACAAAACACATAACCAAAGTCCCTATTAACATCAGCACAGTACACATATTTTCATTATCCCCTCAAATAAAAGATAAACATCAGAACTAATAATACTCTCCTATATCTTTACATTCATTTTAAGAGGCTTTATCCCAGATGCTACAAATACAATAACCAACCTATGTTCTGGTAGCCAATGTCACGCAGAATCACAATGAAATTTAGCACTCTTTGTGAAAGGCTTTCTAAAACTGAAGTCAAAATTTTTATTTCAGAGAAAAAGAAATTTCAAGCATTAACTTTTAAAATTTATGCTTGATTTAATGTTATATTTATACATTCGACATTATACGAATATCACTATTAGCAGAGGAAATGCTTCCATCTAAAAGCCTCTAAAATGCCACTATCATCCCTATTTCCACTATCACTGCAGGCAGTGCGTACCAGGCACCCACCATTCTATGCGCATAAGTCCTTTAAACTTTAGTCCTTTCATCTTAAAGCTATGACCTCTGGACCTTGACATTTCCACCCTGGAAAAAAGATTCTATCCATCTACCTTTTCTATGCTTCTCAATTTTATATACTTTCATCAGGTCTCCCCTAAATCTCCAAATGTTTGCAGACAAAACAATGCATTTGCCCAAACTTATAATTAGTATAATCCCATTAGAGTGATTGCGCCTTTTTTATTTTTGAGCTGTACTCATATTGCCAGTGAACAAACCCTCCAGTAGTCCTCTGGGTGCTGCTGTGACATTCCCCCTGATTAGTAAAGCAACTCCGACTCTTTTACTTCCCTCTCCATCACATCTGACGCTGGAATGTCGAGTTGCCAGTCCTTTCCCTCTCGCAACCAAATCTCTATAAGGCCACAATATATCTTAGTTCCAAGCACTGATCCAGGCTCTAAGTTCATCCACTTTACCTACGATACTCCTTGCGCTGAAATAAACACACTTCAGTCTATCAGTTTCACGTTATTCTTTAACCTCTCATTGCCTGTCTTTCCTTTCAAACTTATTGGTCATAACATCTCCATTACCATCAGTCCTTCCATTTGCTGCCCTTCTGCTCTGGTTTCAACCAGAAGCCAGCAAGTATGGATCTTTGCGAATTTAAATTTTGTATGTGATACAAAACCTTTAATTAGTCATTTTACAATGTAGCAGTAAACCATGATTTTTAACTGAATAAGTTCATATTTTTGTATGACACAAATGTGAGGTAGAAATATGATGGAATTGATGTAAAAGTGGGGGGGATGCAAGAAAACAACTTTACATATAACCAGAGCTTTTTTTTGTGACACTATGGCGTATCAGCACCTCGAAAATGTAAAAAATTAGATTGATGTTCAACAGTTTGTCAAACTGTTGTGTGTACCAGCACCTTTTTGTCTGCAAAAAGAGCACTGCACATAACATTATATTAAATTGAATGCACATCGCGAAAGCATTGTTCTGTTTCTCAAATTTTAACATATAAATATCAACGCATGTCAGACACTAGAATTGGTGAAAATTTGCCGACTGTTTTATGAACTTATCCTTGTTGGTTAAAAGCATTACATCATAAATACTTAATAAATTACATGATTAGCTCTTAATGCTGTAAATGTAAAGTCTTTAAAACCGTACCCAAGGGATCATGTGGTGTGCCTTTGAAAATAATTCTGTATGTGGTTAGAAATAATGCCCCCTCTGCAGGCAGGATGTGTGGTCCACCCAGTGGTCCTCCTGATGCTTCCTCTCGACCATCTGTGTCCAGAACAACACGCAGCCCCTCACCAACAAACTCTTCACCAGGTAATAAAGCTGGCCGCAAAATCTTGGGCTGTAAAAATCGTGGGAAAACTAAATTGCAACATATATAAATAACACACTTCAAAGAGACCATATCCCTTCTGTTGATTAATACAAAGATAATAGAAATATTTGATCCTGGTTAGCAATGTAGCTTGTTTTGTTAAATGCATTTGGTTGCAATTAAGAGTTTTCTGCATCTCAAATGAATTTATTTTTATACTCAAGGCACAAATTTGAAGATAAAATAATAAAAACAATTTAACCCCAAAAAATTGCACTCCAAGACAAACCAACAATAAAGATATGCTCTTCTTAACGAATGTTGGAAATATTCATCCTTTTATCTAGGAAGTTTAATACAAGTTGTAGTGGTACCTACTTAGCAGTCCTTGGCTGTAGGTCTTCAGTGCCAGGTCGATTCGTCAATTCTGCCACAGAGTACTGTACACAGGAGCTGAGAATCCCATAGTCTTCTACAGAACCTGGTCTGGTTACCCAGCTGTAATCATTTTAAGGTCTGGGAAATAGCTGGTGACCAATTCCAAGCATTTCATATATCCTTTTTAATGTCCTATTCAGATACGAATCGGTAACCAAACCATTTGAAGTTTCTCCGCATTTTATTGTAAATTTAAATTGTGCTTCATGATTACAAGTATCAATAATTAAGTACAAGCTACTTAATTATTTTTTATTAATTATTTTAAAGATTTGTTTGATCAAAAGAGAACCAATTTATCTCATTATTTATTCCATACAATTGTTCATCTCAAGGGATCTACTTTTTAAACAATTTATTTTGATTTAATGCTCAAATTTTCACAACTCTGTGACCTACTTTTAGCTTTATTCGTAATCCTGGGTTTAGCTTCCTCATATTATTTTTATCACTCTCTGATAGTCTAGCATCTTATGGCATTTCTTCGTTCACCAGGTTTTTTCACAAAGTGATTCACGTTTGCATTCCAGTGTTTTCTCATATTCATTATCAAGAGAATTGTTTTCTCCAGTCTACCCAGGAAATGCATCTACATTATTTTCATCAGACATTATTGGTTTTAATATCAAAATGATATCTTTAATAACTGCACAACAAGAATGAACGTGCAGATCCACAAAATACCTACTTAGTGCATATCCAAATGGGACTCAAATGAAATTAGGATCATGCTAAGCTGAGTCTGGACTAAATTATATCTGTCCAATGATCCAAATGCATTAATTTATGAAGCGTTTCACCTTTTATGGAATGGCAGGCAGTGACTAGTGGGGTACCGCAAGGCTCAGTGCTGGGACCCCAGTTATTTACAATATATATTAATGATTTGGACGAGGGAATTGAATGCAATATCTCTAAGTTTGCGGATGACACGAAGCTGGGTGGCAATGTTAGCAGCGAGGAGGATGCTAGGAGGCTGCAGAGTGACTTGGATAGATTAGGAGAGTGGGCAAATGCATGGCAGATGCAATATAATGTGGATAAATTAAATGTGAGGTTATCCGCTTTGGCGGCAAGAACAGGAAAGCAGAGTATTACCTGAATGGTGGCCAACTAGGAAAAGGGGAGATGACCTGGGTGTCATGGTGCACCAGTCATTGAAAGCAAGCGTGCAGGTGCAGCAGGCAGTGAAGAAAGCAAATGGTATGTTAGCATTCATAGCAAGAGGATTTGAGTATAGGAGCAGGGAGGTTCTGCTGCAGTTGAACAGGGAGTTGGTGAGACCGCACCTGGAGTATTGTGTACGGTTTTGGTCTCCTAATCTGAGGAAAGACATTCTAGCCTTAGAGGGAGTACAGAGAAGGTTCACCAGATTGATCCCTGGGGTGGCAGGACTTTCATATGAAGAAAGACTGGATAGGCTAGGCTTATACTCGCTGGAATTTAGAAGACTGAGGGGGGATCTTATTGAAACATATAAAATTCTTAAGGGGTTGGAGAGGCTAGATGCGGGAAGATTGTTCCCGATGTTGGGGAAGTCCAGAACCAGGGGTCACAGCTTAAGGATAAGGGGGAAGTCTTTTAGGACCGAGATGAGAAAACATTTCTTCACACAGAGAGTGGTGAGTCTGTGGAATTCTCTGCCACAGAAGGTAGTTGAGGCCAGTTCATTGGCTATATTTAAGAGGGAGTTAGATGTGGCCCTTGTGACTAAAGGGATCAGGGGGTATGGAGAGAAGGCAGGTACAGGTTACTGAGCTGGATGATCAGCCATGATCATATTGAATGGCGGTGCAGGCTCGAAGGGCCGAATGGCCTACTCCTGCACCTATTTTCTATGTTTCTATGTTTAGTCCAAACCTATTTTTTCTATGAGGTTTAATTCTTCCATGAAATTGTAAAATTAGGTCAAGTTTCTAACATTCAAACTTGTACACCTATTATAGTGCAATGGTTAATTTTAATAGGCTTACATACTCAGCAATATGGCACTTGGTTGAAGATATTATTAGTTTCCACATCATTCTCCATCATTTTGTGAATTGTCATAACATACGTTACAACCTCCTATATATGCATAAGTAAATCCTGGTGATCATCCATGATACTTGCATCATTATATTGCAAGTTTGAAAACAGACTTTCATCCAAGACATAAATAGAATTCTTAAGTGGATGAAGATCTCTCTGGTCTGTAGCTTCTCGACATTAACAATTGCACATCCTCACACTGGATCCTATAATGTTCATAAATACGATTTTCAATTACTTCTGATAGTAACACCGAATTTGTTAACCAAGTGGCTGAATGAAGATGTTTTACAATGTTGTTTGAAATTCAATTTGACTGTCATCATTCAATGACTCGTGTTTTCAGCACAAGTTGTCAATGACTCATAACTCTCATTCAACATGTCAACAATTGCTTTTTGTTTTGCATATGTGTGCACTCAATTTCACTGCCTGAGATGTACTTTTTGCCTCGCTTTATTGAGATGTCATCCATAATTACTTTGGTATCTTTGTGCAACTGGGGCAAAAGTTTCTTGAAAATATTATTATCCGGAACATGACTATTTTTTCAACCTTCTGTTGATCATAATAGTTTTAGTTCCATTTACAATAAATTTACAAATCATAGAAATCCAGTCTTTCTGTACAGAATTACGTTCTGAAGAAATTCTACATGGTTTCCCCTCAGCTTCCTATTAAATCTTTCACCTCACACCTTAAACCCATGTACTGTGGTTCCTGATTCCCCCGTTCTGGATAAAAGATTCTGTGAATTTACCCCATCTATTCCCCTCATGGGCTTATACATCTCTATAAGATCACCCCTTATTCTCATGTGCTCGAAGGAATATAGTTCTACTCTGCCCAACCTCTCCCTATAGCTCAGGCCCTCAAGTTCTGGCAAATTCCTTGTCATTGTTGGGAATGCTGTGACAGATGGCATTTAGTTGAGTTTATTGTCAGGTGTACTGAGTGAGGTACAATGAAAAGCTGACAAAAGGGACTGAATGGTCTCACATATCATAAGAAAATATTAAATAAATATGAAAAACCTTGTCAAATAAACGGAATTTCTGCACCATTTTACCACACTACTTTTTAGAAGATAAATTCCAGTAGCATTTCTTGAATGGAAATGTTTTTAGTGGTTCATAATCTGTGCATATCCTGCCAAATTTGAGGAAGGATATTCTTGCTATTGAGGGCGTGCAGCGTAGGTTCACTAGGTTAATTCCCGGAATGGCGGGACTGTCGTATGTTGAAAGGCTGGAGCAATTAGGCTTGTATACACTGGAATTTAGAAGGATGAGGGGGGATCTTATTGAAACATATAAGATAATTAGGGGATTGGACACATTAGAGGCAGGAAACATGTTCCCAATGTTGGGGGAAGTCCAGAACAAGGGGCCACAGTTTAAGAATAAGGGGTAGGCCATTTAGAACGGAGATGAGGAAGAACTTTTTCAGTCAGAGAGTGGTGAAGGTGTGGAATTCTCTGCCTCAGAAGGCAGTGGAGGCCAGTTCGTTGGATGCTTTCAAGAGAGAGCTGGATAGAGCTCTTAAGGATAGCGGAGTGAGAGGTATGGGGAGAAGGCAGGAACGGGGTACTGATTGAGAGTGATCAGCCATGATCGCATTGAATGGCGGTGCTGGCTCGAAGGGCTGAATGGCCTACTCCTGCACCTATTGTCTATTGTCTATTGTCATATTCTGCACACTTTTCATGAGCGGCAATTACCAGTAGCTATTTTAAAGAAGCAGGCCTGAAAAAGCAGTTTTTTACATTGCAAAAAATCAAATCAACCTGGCAAAAAATTAATGCCTTAAAATTGTTAGCATCCTTTCCTTCTTGGAGTATTGTTTTAAAGCGGTGTAATTCATCAGCATGGAGGAAACCCGAATATGAGAGTTTCAAAGTTAAAATTCAAACACAGCATGAAGTCCTATTCTCAAGACTTATTCCTTTCTTCAATTCACCCATTTTACTGAAATTTAGCAAAAATTCGAATCTTGTAGATTTAAAGTAAGCTTTCTTTTTTCGATTTCTTTGTTTATTTTTTACGCTAATTTCAGCCACTTCATTATTTTCATAATGACTCACTTAAACATTTCTTCACAATCTCTGATTATTCATGAGATTTCTATTTCCTACAATTCTGTTTGAAATCTGCTGGATTTTTTTGCTTAAAAGGATAAAGTATACTGCCATTTTAAGTAAAGCCATTTAACAGAATGTTGCTACACTGAGGGGATATAAAAGACCAAGAAAATAGTGGAGCCAAGTCAACTTTCAATGCCAAAAAAACTTAAGCATGTTATAAAAATGCCTAGAAAACATTTTGTTTGAAGAGAAAAATAAGGCATGAGGTGATGCAATAAATGATTTTGATGAAAGTTCTGTTAATGTGTCATCGAAACAAAATTCAAAATATTTTTCCACAAATTTGATTTTTGTTTCAGAAGTTCATAATTCAAATAACTATTTTTTAACATTACCTCTTTTCTATAAATTGTTTGTTGTTCACAGCCAACATTTTCAATAGTAATGATATTGAAAATATGGGAATTTTTGGGAGACTGCGTTTGCGATTCCAAGGGAGCATATCTTTTAAAATGCTCAGAAAATTATAAGATAGAGGCATAGAGTGATACAGTGTGGAAACAGGCCCTTCGGCCCAACTTGCCCACATCAGCCAACAATGTCCCAGCTCCATTAGTCCCACTTGCCTGCACTTAGTTCATATCCCTCCAAACCTGTCCTATCCATGTACCTGTCTAACTGTTTCTTAAACGATGGGATAGTCCCAGCCTCAACTACCTCCTCTGGCAGCTTGTTCAATACACCCACCACCCTTTGTATGAAAAGGTTACCCCTCAGATTTCTATTAAATCTTTTCCCCTTCACCTTGAACATATGTCCTCTGGTCCTCGATTCCCCTTCTCTGGGCAAGAGATTCTATGCATCTACCCGAACTATTCCTCTCATGATTCTGTACACTTCTATAAGATCCACCCTCATCCTCCTGTGCTCCATGGAATAGAGACCCAGCCTACTCAACCTCTCCCTATAGCTCACACCCTCAAGTCTTGGCAACATCCTCGTAAATCTTTTCTGAACCCTTTCAAGCTTGACAACATCTTTCCTATAACATGATGCCCAGAATTGAACAAAATATTCTAAATGCGGTCTCACCAACATCTTATACAACAGCAACATGACCTCCCAACTTCTATACTCAATATGCTGACTAATGAAAGCCAAAGTGCCAAAAGCCTTTTTGACCACCTTATCTACCTGCGACTCGACCTTCAAGGAACCATGCACCTGCACTCCTAGATCCCTGTGCTCTACAACACGATCCAGAGGCCTATCATTCAATGTGTAGGTCCTGCCCTTGTTCGACGTCCCAAAATGCAACACCTCACACTTCCCTGTATTAAATTCCATCAATCATTCCTCCGCACACCTGGCCAATTGATCCAGATCCTGCTACAATCTTTCATAACCATCTTCATCATCTGCAAAACCATTCACTTTTGTATCATCAGCAAACTTGCTAATCTTGCCCTGTATGTTCTCATCCAAATCATTGATGACAAACAGTAACGGACCCAGCACCGAACCCTGAGGCACACCACTCGTCACAGGCCTTCAGTCCGAGAAGCAACCTTCCACCATCACTCTCTGCTTCCTTCCATGGAACCAATTTATCCATTCAGCTATCTCTCCTTGGATCCCATGCGATCTAACCTTCCAAAGCAGCCTACCATGCGGAACCTTGTCAAATGCCTTATTGAAATCCATGTACACAACATCTGCAGCTCTGCATCTCTGTTGCTTTCCTGATTATGCATAAATATTTAGAGTATGAATTTATAAAAGTAGTGCATGCGAGGTGAAAATTTTAACATTAAACAAGTTTAATATTAAAGATTGCTTTAAAAAGTATTCAAAGGTACAAAGAATAAAATAATTTTAGACTGAAACAATTTCTATGATAGGCAATATCCGATCATGGAATAGTGGATTTAATATGATCTCCAACAAATAAAATCAGTATTTCCACTAGTCTAATATTTGGACCATGTTTGGAAAAAAATTGCAGTCCAACAGACTAACTATTGTGATACCAGATGTTTATCACTAGGTGGTGCTGCATAGATTAATTACAAATGTGGATTACCCTTGAGCCCTATTTATTTGCACCAATCTGAAAGGAAAGAAGAAAGCAAAGAATAAGGAGGTTTAAGAAGCACAGAATGAAAATAAATCTATCACTATAACATAAAAATAAAAAAAGAGCAAGTAAAGAGAACAAGCTGAAATATAAAAATTGTAACGAAGAAAGCTACAGAAAATCAAAAGTCGGTGAATTATAAAGCAAAGGAAACTGTATTCACGTGAAGTGTTATAATCAATTAATCTCAGCCCAAATCATCCTGGACCTGGATCTGATTTAAGTAATCTTATTTTCTTTTTAGTCCAAGTTCCATTTAAGTGTGCAGTGCAGGGATAATATGTTATTTATTTACCTTTTGTATTGGTGGAAGCCTCCTGCTTTCCCGATGAACAGCCTCAAGTGTTTCAATGTGCATTGCCACAATTCCTTAAATAAATTGTAAAACCATGGTGAGTTAAACTGCTTGTTCAACTAAAATTGTTAAATGTATTTATGATTTGGGAAAATTAATTATAAAATATAACTCATTCTGAAACACAGCTCCTTATTGAATATGTATACCTCCTTTTACTGGGACAATTCATTTTGAAATTTAGAACATTAGCGTAGAAAAAAAATTGAGGTTAGAAAAATGGCATGTGAAGCAGATTATTAAATCTATTATTAAAATGTGATCACCGTGATAGTTTGTTGAAGAAAAATTAAACGTTGCTATTCTGCTGTCCTCTTGCTTATGTCTAGTTTGTACTTATGGAATAAATAAAAGGAGCAGATGAAAAAAAATCTATTTAGCTCCTTCTTTCCCCATACCATTGTTCCTAGCTGCCACATTTCCTTTTCCAGAATGGTCTCAGGAATAGAATTATCAAATTAATTCTGTAGTTTCTTTATCTGACATGGCTTCAAGTGACTCTGACAGTTTTTTTATTTCTCTCAGACATTCAGAGGGTATGTTATAGGCATCCAGATACTTGGCATGGAACTGATACTTCCACAACACAGAAAAGCAAATAAATAAATTTAAAAACAGACAAAAGCAGAAAAACAAGGAAAACCTGCAGGAGTGTGATCATGAACAGTGTTACATTTTAGTTTAGTTTTGTGAAACAATGTGGAAACAGGCTGTTTGGCCCACCGGGTCACCTCCAACCAACAATCACCTGTATACTGGGTCTATGCTATCCCAGTTTCGGATCCGACACACAAGGGGCTATTGACAGAAGCCAATTGCGTCTTTGGAATGAGGGAGGAAACCAGAGCACTCAGCCAAAAACCACTGGAGAATGTACAAACTCTGTACAGACACCCCTCATGGTCTGGGTTGAACCCTGGTCTCTGGTGCTTTAAGGCAGTAACTCTACATTTTTCTCCTAATAAATGTACTGATATTCACAAGTTAATGACAGCCAGAAAACAAAATTAGCGGAATATTACTGCGCAACCACTATAAAAATTACAGAAACAGTAACTTGTCTACACCTGCTTTAGAAAATCAGCTGGAAGGATGGAATATGTATCTATCCAACGACAGACTCTTAGTTTTTCTATTGATAAAACACTTTATATTCCAACCTGGTATCATGCAGTGCAGATTCTTGATATGGTCCTGGGTAACCCCACTCTCAGTGCAAACCTTGTCAATAAACCGCATTATGAAACGAATAACTGCATTGGCAACATCATTGTTCTCTGCATCTTCAAACCCACTTTCGGTGTCATAACTCTCAGCGACACTGCCAGCAATGCTGAAAAATAAACAGTAAAAACTTCAATCAGTTGTAGAGACCACAGCAAAAATTACAAACAAAACTTTCATCTCTAAACAAAAATATTTTTCTTTATTCAAAATAAAACAACAAATTTCCCCCTGTATACTTTGTGACAAATATGTGACTCAGTAAATAGATGGATATGTGGAATGCAGAAAAGAATTTCCAATGTCAATGACCTCTGCTATTTGTTAAGCAATATACTGGAGGCTAGCGGTTTACACTCATTGTGACTATTCAAAAGAATATTTTGAAGTTGAATCTAATTACAGAAGTAGTTCGAAGTAAGTACCTTACGTTATAACAACAGTCACCTGGAAGTGTGTCATCAAGCAGAAAACTATATAACAAACTGACCATCAGAAACAGATTAGGTGGTGGTGTGCTTCAACCAGTACAATTATGACTGGAACCTGTTTGGACTGTTAGGTTGAGTCCAACATAACAGTCGTTCTCAAAGTAAACACAGATAGGTTTTAAATTGTAATCAGAGTAGAAATGTTGCCACAATCTATCATTAATTGAGTGCTCACTTTTATCTATGTGAGAAGCGTTTTTGTGCATAAATATTCATTTTCCAAGAAATGAAATTTAGCCCATCAATCTATGCTGCACATAGTAATAAAAATATAATAAATAGATTACATATGGTCCATTGAGCCTGCTATTATAAAAACTTTCTGCTTTAAGTTGACTTTCCTGCCAAGCGCAAAGCCTTTCAGTTCCCTAGTGTCCAAAAATCTATTGACATCAGCTTTGAATACACTCAACAACTGAACAACTATGCTTTTATAGCATTTTAAATAAATAAATGTATCTTAATCTCAGTTCTAAATGGCTATTCCCCTGTCCCAATGCAATGACTAGGCATCCCAACTTGAAAAACAGTCTCTCCGAATTTTGTAGACCTTAACGCGATTGCTTTATTCGAAAATGACTCAATTTTCAAGGAACTATGTATCTGCAACTCCTAGATTCTGCTGCTCTACAACACTCTCCAAAGCCCTGCTATTCTCTGTGAAGGTCCTATTCTGGATTGACTTCCCAAAATGCAACATCTCACACTTATCTGCATTAAACTCCATTTACTATTCCTTATCCCATATTCACTACTGTCCAGGATCCTGCTGTAATTTTTACCATCTTCCCTATCTACAATATCGCCCACTTTTGTGTCATCTACAACTGACTAATCATGCCCGGTGCATTCTCATCTAAATTGTTGATATAAACCACAAATAGCAATGGGCCCCTGAGGTACAGCACTAGTTACAAGCTTCCAGTCCATTATTATCTCTCTAAAAACTATTTAGAAAGTGTACAAAAACTACACAAAGAAAAATGAAAACAGGCGTAGAATACAGTAATCAATGTTTTAAAATATAGAAAAATGTTGATACTGCTGACAATAATGGGAAATCAACCAACCGATCTATTGTACTTTTTTCCATTTCTAGTTGGTGCCAATGGACTTCAAAACACTGATCTGAAAACTCAAATTTCAAAATCATAAACTGGGATTTAATTTGATTGTTACTGCTAATGGTTGTCATGTAGATGTAGGCCTAGAGGTTTACAATGCATATACTTTAAAGAATGCAACTTAGATTTTCATGTTTTTCAGACACAATTTCACAGAGATAACAAATGTCATTAGATTTTCAGATCTTTAGATTTAACACATGTATAATTTATGAATAATGTATGCATATTTGCTGCATCGATATAATTTTATTGATTCCTGATAATAAAGCTATTTATGTCATGTACTAATGTACTTGTTTATAATAGATTTACAAGGTTGATTTTGAAAATGCTGTTTAGCTAAATAGTTATAAAATGACAAACTGAACTTCCTGGTGATTTGTGAACCTTCCAGCAGCATTTCAAGAAGCAGTGATAAATTCCATTGCTAGCATTGTAAACAGACCAAAAAAGTTGACGTGACCAACCTCTAACCTTGAAAAACTTCAAATTCAGTCAGATTGTGTGCAACATTCCAAAGTAATCTTGTTCGTGTTCTGCATGCCAAGAAAAACATGCTGTATAATGTAGTGGAAAATAAATTTGCAACTACTTCTCTTCCTCTCTCAGGAAGGTGAGATGTACGAGACAAGATGGCCCAGTAAGTTTCAAATTTAACCTTCAACTTTGGGAAACAGTTCATTTTAACCCACACAGCACTTTGCAGGGACAATGGACATAGTATTACTGGGGTGTTAAATGTCACTCCAACTGCTAACTTTTTGGTAAAATACTATCTTAATGAAAGGAAGTAAGAAGGTGACAATGTTTTTTTTAAAAATCAGCAAATTAATAACACCTGCAACACGAGATATGAAATAAATACTGGATAGTAAATAGTACAATTAAATGTCAAAATAGGTACACAGGAAAGCTAACATTAGTTATGATATGCTGGTATCAATTTATACAGCGTAGCCGATGCATATGGAAAATGATTATTAAAAAGCTATTTATATTAAAGAGGATCAGGGAGTATTTATGGTAAACTAGCAAATGCTTAGAATTGTATGGGAGGTAAGCAGCAAGTTTATTCTTGCAAGAAGCTGAACATTACTTTTGCAGAATTGGTAGGTGTCTTATAATTAAATGCAAGTATTTGATCCATTGTGATTTTCAAAGCATAATGCGGCACGGTAGCGGCACGGTAGCGCAGCGGTAGAGTTGCTGCTTTACAGCGAATGCAGCGCCGGAGACTCAGGTTCGATCCTGACTACGGGTGCTGCACTGTAAGGAGTTTGTACGTTCTCCCCGTGACCTGCGTGGGTTTTCTCCGAGATCTTCGGTTTCCTCCCACACTCCAAAGACGTACAGGTATGTAGGTTAATTGGCTGGGTAAATGTAAAAATTGTCCCTAGTGGGTGTAGGATAGTGTTAATGTACGGGGATCGCTGGGCGGCACGGACTTGGTGGGCCGAAAAGGCCTGTTTCCGGCTGTATAGATATGATATGATATGATATGATATGATGATAATTATAAATGAAACTGGATGATTCTAAAATCACATTCAATCAGAGATTTTTAGTTTTCTGGATAGGAAGAAAATTGAGGGATACGGGGATAATGAAAAAAAAATGGAGCCGAGACAGAAGATCAGCCACAAAAGATGGTCATCACCTGCACCTAAATCTGACACACATATGTTCAGAAGGCCTTTATATTGCTCCTCTACCTATGGGGTTATGGATCATGATGTACTTTAAGCTTACCAGTAAATGTTTCAACTTTCCGTAGACCTGGAAGAAGCTGCCTAGTTGAGTCAGGTACTATAACAGCATTAAACGACACTTGGACAGGATAGATTTAGAGGGATATGGGCCAAACACAAGCTAATGGGACTAGCTTAGATGGACCATCTTGACTGGCATGGACAAGTTGTGCCAAAGGGTCTGTTTCTGTGCTGCATGATTTTTATGACCTATAATTGATCTTTAACACGTCAAAGTCTGAAGCCAGTGCTTGACTAAAATGGTGAAACATAATGATCGGGCAGCCAGAGTAAATTAATTTTCAAGATTTTTTAACTTAAACCTCTGCTAAATTTTCAGAACACTATTTTTTACATCTGAAAATCTTTAAAATATTTTCTATATCAATATGCATTTCATCAGCAGGAAAAGTATATTACAACATTTTTATACAAAACATTTACGTGAAAAAGTGTGAAATATTAAGTGTGAACATGACTTTATACAAACCTGTTAGTGACAAAACTATTACTCCCACTTTCCCAGTCTCCTGTTGCAGCATTTCGAAGTAACTTGTTTTTACTCGTGTCCAAGGGAACCAGCAAGTATACCATGAGTTGGGCATAATGAATGGCTTGGCTAAACACCGTGTTTTCTTCTCCTTTTTCCAACTCCTGCTGTTTCTCTTTGTGCAGCGTTGGCCACAGGCGCAACTGCTCTGCTGCTATGTCCATGACTGTTTTTTGTTGCTCTGTTGGTAGTGGATCTTTATCCTAAAATAAACAAAACAGAGATCAAGAGCTGGAAAATATTTTTTTTTCTTCCAGGTTTTATTCTTGCCTTTATGTCTTTTGCAAAGGTTAGAACACATAGATGAACTACAGACAGAGCACCACATTGAAAGAAGTGTTATAAGGCCATAAAATATCAAAGAGCAGGATATGTGGAAGCACAGCGGAAATAGCAACAAAGTGAAAGATATTTTTCCACAAAAAATCCATCTCAGGACAAGGCTGTTTCGTGGAATTCATACTGAAATACCTCTGCCTTATTTAACTTCCAATGAACCAAACTTTTTCACTGTATGTTACACACATTAGGCATATTAGTGCACATCAATGGCAATCAAACATTGGGGTTTAAATGATATCATGACCAATATTATGATCATTTTATGAATATTCCATAACTCTTAATATCGGAATTTCAAATGTGATAATGCATATATATATATATATATTATATATATATATATAAATACACACACACACACACACACTGTTTATAAGTAAAACATTTAAAGAGTTTTAACAGGTGTTCTTGGGGGGGCCCTGTGGCGGATCAGGCCACTCCTTGGGTCAGCCCCTCGTTACGTGACGGATAGGCGTAAGGGGTAAAAAGTGAGACCAAGGGGAGGCGTGGCTCATCCCTAGAAGAACTACGCTGTGGGCAGGAGCTCACAGCATAATAAAAGAATCTTACTAAAAACTGCCTGGCGTCTTGCCTTTTCTCTGGCCTCCGCCAGGCCACTACAGTATGATATAAGAAAGAAATCTCCTGGAAGGACAAAGGATGACTGTCAAAGATAAAAATTAATTACTTGCTATGAGACAAAATTATGCAAATATTTAAACTAGTTATATGATGGTAAATATGGTAACTTGAAGATTTTGTAATAAAACTGATTTTATTCATCTTGGCTGGTCAAGCAAATGACCTCAGTGACCAATGCACACCACTTGTGGAGACACATTCATGTCATCTTTCATTGTGGTGTGTGGATCTACATTTTGCTAAATGGGATGGGCTTGAGAATAGATCTGACAGGTCAAAACTGGGGATTTTTAGGCTAAATGGACAAGCAGCAACAATAATTTATTTGTGCCATAACCCAACACATCTTTATTCAAGCATTTACAATTAAACCACAGACCATCCCCGTTCAATGAAGAATGTAAAAGGGCATGCTGAAAGCAGTATCAGTTAAACAAGAGCAAGCTGCCAATATGGTGAAACTGCACCACAGGACTATCCTAACCACTTTCAGCCATAACTGCCAAGTAGGTTATTCATCTGGACTTCTTTCTGCAATCTCCACATTACAAAACCAATGTTCAGTTCATTCTTATCAGCCATGTAATATCAAGAATTGGCTGAGGACATTAGAAAGACCAATGGCAATGGGAGTAGAAAACATCCTGGCTGCAGTATTGAAGACTTGCAATCCGTGATCATCTCGTCAAATTGTTCCACTATAGCTACAACACCAGCATCTGCTCGACAAGATGGAAAGTTGCCCATATATTACCTATACAGCAAAAAAATCTGGCCACCCAACGAGCTAATCAACACAAAGTGATAGTTAGTGATGTTAACAATGCCATTAATTACTTACTAATAACTAGGGCAATACTTAATGAAGGTTTTGCCTGGACTATTTGGTTGCATAACTCATTAAACCCTCAGTCCAAAGGTTGCCAAAGTTGACTATTAGAAGAGAGTGACTGCCTTTAACATCAAGGCAGCATTTGACTCTGTGTGGTATTCAGCACAAATACAACTTAAGTCAATAGGTGCAAGGGGAAAGCAAACCAACAGTTGGCTAATATACCGTGCAGAGGAAGATAGTTGTGGTTGTCGGAGGTCAATTAACCTAGCCTTAGAACATGAATGTTCGAATTTCTCAGTTAAATCCGAGGCCCAACCATTAGTGGTGTTTCATAAACAACTTTTCATCTGTCATTTGGTCAAAATATTTGCCAGTGATTGCACAATTTTCAGTTTGGTGGCAATTCATTAAATGAAACAGCTCATGCCAGCAACCTGACAATATTTAGGCAAGGGCCTAAGTAGCAAGTGTCATCTGAGTTACAATAGTGACATCAATTACCATTTTCTAAAAGCATTCAATCACCTACCCATGACATTCAATTGCATTTGGATTGAACCCAATGACCAGAAACCTAACCAACCCAACCATATAAATATGGTGAGTACAAGAATATATCAAAACCCTTTTGTGTAACTCACCTCCCAAAATTCAAGACACCTACAAGGATCCTGCCACATGAATCAAATCCATAAAAAACGCTGCAATATCTACACAATACATTTTAACACTTCACTAAATCCAATCACCCTATGATCTCAACATCCATCTTGCAATGAATGAGAAGTTGCCTGCACTCTAAAAATAAAAAATATATAGAAAGAATGAGATGAAATATTTAAGAAATTTAAGAATTCTTTTTTATTCCCAGATAAAACAACTTCTGTTTGCTTTCATCTCAATGTGCTATTACATTTACTGATACTATAAAACTATGATTTCAGAAAATGTTTATTAAAAAATTGAATTTTAAAAAGAATTGGGGTACAGGAGAGTCTTTGGTATTTATACTGTATTAAACAAAACATAGGTAAGTAATATCTAGTTACCCTTTGCTTGAAATTGGATAGAAAATTTTCATTTCTGGAGGTGAGGTAGAGCGCTCGAATTTGACTCTGCACATCATTGTAGAATGTAGCTTCCCAAAACTGTTGGTTAGCCCAAACGTGATGGTCTTGTACACATGTATAGGCAAACTGGTTGACACCTATTGCCAATTTCTGTAAAAAAAAACAAGATTCAGATATTTATATTACATTTATTTATGACAAAGAATAAATGGGTGATCGATGGTCGGCGTGGACTTGGGGGGGGGGGGGGGGCATAGGAGAGCTGAAGGGACAGTTTCCATACTGTATCTCCAAAGTAAAGTAAAGTAAATGTTCTTAGATTACTTGGGTGCACAATTTAGTTTAGTGGACATCATCATTTCATATCATTCGGATCACATACATAATTTTTTTCTGCAATCAATATTTAAATCAAAAATTAAATTGGAAAAAAAGGCCATTATATTCCAAAATATCTGCTCTTGATGACTGGTGAATTTTTGCTACAATATTCAAAATTAACCAAGAAAAGTTAAATGTATACAAATTTAATTATTTTAGGATATTTGCAAGTTGCAACTTTTTGAACAGATGTTTAATGACTCCTCGACTTTCTTTGCACAGTTATTGGTTAAATTACAGCTAAAATGGTCAAAGTGCCAGTTCTCTGTAAATTGAGGAAAAATATTATATTAAATAACTGATTTCTTACATCAATTACAAGATAAATGATGCATTTAGTTCTACATTTATGTACCATTAAAAAGCTGAGCCAATATTTTCACCTTTCCATTAGAGGGCAGCATATTTCCACACAAAAATGAAAAAAGGCGAACATCCAGCTTAACAACGCCAAACATTTCATGTTTTGTCTCCATGGTAAATTAAGTTCATGTATCCACCAACATTTTGAAGATGATTCAAACATAATATTGCTAAGACTAAAGCACATAAACATCCTCACAAGTTGGATATAATCTAAAATAACAAACTAAAGCAAAAAAAGACACCTACAGATAGATATTAGGATACATAATGGTCCTTCCTTTCAACATTCAAATGTTATCATGAGCTTTGAGAGTTTATGCTATTTATATCATAGTCATACAGCACAGAAACAGGCCATTCTGCCCAACTAGTCCACGCCAACCAACCTGCCCCAATCCACACTCGCCTCACCAGCCTGCACTTGGCCCTCTAACCCTATCCTATCCTATCCATGTACCTGCCCAGATGTCTCTTAAATGTTATGATAGTACCTGCCTCAATAACCTCCGCTGGCAGTTTGTTCCATATACCCACTACCCTTTGTGTAAAAGTTACCTCTCAGGTTCCTATTAAATCTCCCCGCCTCACCTTGTGTATTTACGCAATTGATTAATCTCATAAATACATCTCTTTCCGATCACACCTCACCCTCCTGTGCTTCAAAGTATAAAGACTTAGCCTGCTCAACCTCTCCCATGCTTATAAATCTTCTCGGCACCCTTTCCAGCTTGACAACATCTTCCCGATAACAATGTCCAAAACTGAACACATATAGTGGCCTCACCAATGTCTTATACAAATGTAACTTGACCTCCCAACTTCAATGCTGAATGTGCTGAAAGGCTTTTAGACCACCCTGTCTACCTGTGATGCTACTTTCAAAGAACTATGAACCTGCACCCCTAGATTCCCCTGCTCCACAACACTCCCCAAAGCCCTATCCTTGTTAGCCATCCCAAAATGTAACACCTCGCATTTCTCTGTATTAAATTCCATCAACCATTCCTCAGCCCACATGCCAAACCAATCAAGATCCTGCTGCAATTTTTGACAACCACCTTCATATCTACAGTACCACCCATTTTAGTGTCATCTGCAAATTTGCTCATCATGCCTCGTACATTCCCATCCAAATCATTGATATAAATGACAAAAGGGGATGGATCCAGCGCCAAATCCTGAGGCACACCACTAGTCACAGGCCTCCAGTCCGAAAAGCAACCTTCCATTATTGCCCTCTGCTTCTTTCCGTTCTATCCAGTCAGCTATTTCTCCTTGGATCCCATGCAATTTAACCTTCCAGATCAGCCTACTATTGTCAACTCTGCCCTCGTCACTCTTTTTTGTCACATCTTCAAAAAACAGTCAGATTCGTGAAACACACACTCTACATACAAAACCTTGCTGACTATCCCTAATCAGCCCCTGTCCATCTAAATCTTATCCCTCAGAAGTCTCTCTCGTAACTTCTGAAATAGAGGCACACCATTTGCCACCCTCCAGTCTTCTGGCACGTCACTTGAATTTAGCGGTGACTCATAAATCGCAGCAAAGTCACCTGCAATTTTCTCCCAAGCTCCCTGCAGTGTCCTCAGATAAATCTGATCAGGCCCAGGAGATTTGTCTATCTTCATAAGCGTCAGGTGACATGAATATGCATGTCCTGGATTCTTTTAAAAACATCCCACTTTCCTGACGTTCCTTTTCCTTCAAACAACATGCTCCAAACAACTTTAGCGCTCCTGTCTAACACCGTCAAAATTGGTCTTGCTCTAATTTAGAATTTTAATGTGTGGGCCTGCCCTGTCTCCATCCATAACTATCTTAAATCTAATAGAACAGTGGTTGGTGGTCCCAAAAAGCTCATCCACGAACATTTCACCCACATCCCTCTCAATTTCCCAAGATTAGATCAAACATTGTCTTTTCCCCTGTAGTCATGTTAATCATAAAGACGCATGCCCAATTAATTTTTAACTAAACTTTTAATCAATGCAAAATAATTCTAGCATTAAATAATGATCACAGTCAAAGAGTCATTGACCCCCACAGCATGGAGGGCCCTTCAGCCCAATCTGCCCATGCCAACAAAATGCCCCATCTAATCAAGACCCATTTGCCCACGTTTGGTCCATATCTCTCTAATTCTTTCCTATCCACCTACCTGACCAAGTGTCTTTTAAATGGAGATGGTGCAGAGGAGGTTTACCAGAATGATGCCTGGATTAGAGGGTATTAGATATAAGGAGAGGTTAGCTAGACTTGGATTGCTCTCTTTGGAACACTGAAGGTTGGGTGGAGACCAGACAGAAGTTAATAAAATTATTAGAGGCATAAGCAGATCATGTTCAGCACAAACATTGTGGGCAGAAGGCCACGTTCCTGTGCTGTCCTATTCTATGTTCCATATTCTCACCGTAAACCTATGTCCTCTGGTTCTTGATTTCTCTTACCCAGGTTAAAAAAAACCTCTGCATTCATCCTATCTATTCCCCTCACAATGTTATACACCTCGATAAGATCCCTGATTAGTCACCTGTGCTCCAAGGAATAAAGTCTTAGCATCCCCAACACAAAAAGTTTGACCAATTTCTATATTGATCTTATCACTACAGGAAAAAATTTCACCATGTTCCTTATTCAATTTCATCCCATTGACACAATGAAAAGTAAGAGTTTGAAACAAACAAATTTTTGCATTATAGCAGCATAAAGTAGTGAAGATCTGGAGAAAAAATATATAATTTTAATTTTGTGGCAGAACCTTCCAGGAAATTCCAAGCTAACGTGATTTTAAAAAAAAGAAGTGGTTTAATAGGTGGTGCTAAAATCCATGTCCGAGTAGTTATGCAGAAAAAATAATGACTTCATGGGGTGGGGGGGGGAGAGAAATTACTTTTTGTATTTCAAATAAGATAAACTGGATGACTTGTACAAGAAGTTAAACAGAACATAAGTGCCAACCAGTATTTTAATCAGTTCCAGCAAACCAAAAAATTATTCTCCAGGCTAAAATTCCAATGGACCCAAAATGCTTGTGCTCAAGTAAAACAGCTAAAAATGTTAGCACTTGGAAAACGTGACTATGATATATTCCAGGCACAATATGAAGATACCAGAAAGCGATGCCAGTGAAGTTTGTGTGGAGCAGTGGACTATAAACCAGCCCTCACTATGTAATATAATAACTATTACAAGCTATTTTATAATTTTAACATTAGAATTTTAAAAAAAACACTGGTTCCCATTCCTTGCTTATTACACTGATTCCGTATGAGGCTGTTAATAGTAATGTACTAACGTTCCTGCCTAATACCTTCAAAGTTGGCATTGCTCCAATTTAAGAAAGGTCTCGACCCAAAACGTCTTCCATTCCTTCTCTCCAGAATAATAGTGCGCTTTCCAGTTACCAATATCATAAAGACATCAGGACTTTTGTTTCTTCCCTTTTAAGCAAATTAGTGCTTATCATTGATTACAATCAATTAATTATGCAATTGCATTAACCCTGCTCTGCAGAATGTAGATTTATTATTGTGCCCATAGTCCAGGAGGCCAAAGATTTCAAGCACATATTCTACGGTACTTAAAAAAACACCATGTTGCTGTGTCAGAAATCTGGATGTGAGGAGCCTGGCATCTCACAGTAATAAACTGCTCATAGCTTGGTGTAGAGGGGATACCCGTAAAGAATGGTGTCGGGTGGCTGGAATGAGTAATGTTGTAAGTACTAAGATGCCAGCCACAGGGCTAGATTCTGGCTGGTAGATCATTACTGGGGAGTGACAGCACCATAAGGTTTCTGGGTTTGTATGGAAATGTGTAGGCAAAGTAAGAAAGAGAAAGACAACAATTCTCATCACATTCAAGTGGAGTTGCTGATACAGAATTTGGGAGGCAGAGGAGTGCAGGAATTTGCACCAGGTTCCTTGCCCAACACTTTGCAGCAGTGCAGTGGGCCTGGTTCAAACCAGGTTTGCAGCTCAGTATCTCTTTATAAACAATACTCACATTCCTGGGAATGCATTAAGGTTAAGGTTGTAAGTGAAGTAATGGCATAAAATGTTTGCCAATAATACATTCATTCTTTTGTATCCACATTCTATATTCTATTTTTGGCAGGGAACAATCTTACAAGTGCATTGTGCCTCTCAGCACATTCCAATCTGCAAAACTTCCTGCGCAAACAATGTCATTCCATGTGACATCAGGTTGTTTCTTGCAGCAATAGGAATTCTATAATTGCCCACCTTAGACATGCTGTAGCCAACAAGCATAATAATAGGCTAGATCTATTTTTATCTTTGCTCTGGAGGAATCCACCCATTATCCGCAATCTGCAGCTTAGCATATCCCAGACATCCACACGTGGCCACATCTGAGATGAGCTGGAGGTCAGATGCTGACACATCTGACCTGCCACTCAGCTGCTGCACGCGATAAGAACTCAATGGGTTCTGCAGCAGGGCACCAACAGACTGGAGGGGAGGGGTGGGGCACCTCAGATTCACTAGACTTAATCTTAATGGATGCCAGCTGTCCTGAAATAGGACAGATTGATTCACTTAATTGATTCTTAAAATGAGCAAAGATTAAGCAGATTGGCACATGCTCTCGAATTTCGAGGAATGAGAGATGATATTTAAAAATACAAAATGTTCGAGGGTCTCAACAGGATAGATGTTGTCCTACTGCCCTAGATCTGGAGCAGGCATGAAACTCAAAAGAGGGTTGAATTGAGAAGAAATTTCTTCACCAAAGAGCATCAAAGTTATTGAAATTCTCGACACAAAAGGGTTGTGAGGATCTGTTGCTCAAATACACTCAAAACCCAGAACACATATTTTAAGAGATTTAAGTGACACTGGCTTACTGAAGGAAAGTGCTGCCGAAGCAAAAGATCAGCATGATCTTAAGGCAGAGCAGATATGTGGTCAAATGATTAGCTATCATTGGACATCAGTGATCAAGCTTTCCAGCTTTTGTGGATGCATTTGCTGAACCTGTAAAAATCACTCACTGATGAAAAGTATCTAGTGCCATGAGAATCATAAGTTTTAAAAACGGCGTCTAACTTTCAGCAGGTCACAGCACACTAAAATGACATGGCAAAGCAAGCATTTTCTATTATTAAGTATTTCAACTCTTGCTTCTTGAAACAATAGCTACAGAATTTTATTTGAAATTTGTTTGAGAATTATCTACAACTATGAGGTGGCTGCAAATTAAGTAGGTGTATATATAACTTTGAAATATGTAAAAATAAACTTTGGTAAAATGTTTTATTGCTTAAAAATTGGTATTAGTTTATTATTGTCATGTACCAAGATACAGCGAAAAGCTTTGTTTACAGGCTATCTTGTATAATCAATCTATACATGAATACAATCAGGCCGCACAAGTCATACAGCACGGAAACAGGCCCTTCGGCCCAATTTCCCCCCCTCCCCCTTCACATTGTAACAAAGTATGAACACATAACGTCAGGAGTGAAACAGAACTTATACCTTATATTTGCCTGGATGTGTGCAACTCTAATATAACTCAAGAAGCTCATCGTCATCAAAAACAAAGTAGACCATATGTTTGGTGCTACATCTACTATCCCAAACATTAATTCCCTTCAATTGTATATTGCGAATTCAATGCAGACCGTCTACAAACTGCACCATAGCCAACTGAACAGCAGCATATTCTGACTGCACCTCCCATATCCATAACATCCGTCATTAGGGCGAGGTGAGGTGAGACTAGAACATTTAAATTTCAGCCTCTTCAAATGCCCAGCATTTTGACAACTCATAACTCCTGCAAATTTAATCTGCAAAAAAACCCTACAATACATAAGAACACATTTCACATGACATTTTTTCAATCAGAGCCAACCATATAAAAACAGCATGATGAAGTGAAGCATCCAACTGCCAATGCAGAGCCCAAAAACATTTAAAACTTGTGGCAAGAAGAGTGTAAACGCTTTTCATAAATCATGAACTTGAAAACATGCCAGGACATCTTTCTTCCCATTTGTCTAGTCTCAAAAATCAATAATTCTAACTTGCACATACAATATTTCCCTTTTAACTATACCACAGAGAAACCAATAGAAAAAATACAATGAGTACCAAAATGTTACACTGCTAAAGGAGATCAACTGAGTGTCAAACAGCATGGAAACATATATAAAAGGCCGGGACGCTCATTGCCCGCGGGGGGGGGGGGGGGGGGGGGGGGAGATGGGGGTGCAATTGAGAACTAAAGGGGGGGGGGGGGCAGGAATGAGCACCTTTGTGGCGACTCTTTTGTGTATTTTGAATGCAAAACCAAAGAATTTCACAGCACTTAGCGAGAGGTACAGGTGGCAATTATGTATCATTATAATCATCATCACCACCACCATAATCTTGGCTGGCCTGCTGAGTCGTTTGCTGTTAAATCAATATCTCTGGTTATCAGCACCCCCACTTGAGTAAACTATTCTAAAATCTATCTTATCTATGCCTCTCATAATCTAGAATATCTCAATCAGCTCCCTATTTAATCTTCTCCACTCAAAGGAAAGCAAACCTAGCCCCCATGCAGTCTCTAATCATAGCAGATGAAGTTTTGAAAAATTGGTTATGCTGCAATATAAAACTCCTGCAATGGTAAGGACCTGAGCCCACTACAATTCAGTCACCGCCCCAAAATAGATCAACAGGGAATGCAATCTCGCTGGCTTTCTACTCAATGCTGAATCACTTGGACAAAACGGACATGTATGTCGAGCTGTTGCTCATCAACAACAGATCACCATTCAAGACCATTATCCTCACCAAATTTATTATTAAACTGGCACAGTTCCAACGACATTTTAAATTTGCCATTGCTGGATGAATAACAGGTAATGATTAATCGGAATACAGGAGGGAGATCGAGCTGGGCATCCATGAACCTGACACGCTGAGTTACTCTGGCACTTTGAGGTTTTTTTTAATGCGACAATCTGTCCTGGGTTAAGCATATTGATACAATCACAAAGGAAGCTCATCAAAGCTTCTATTTCCAAAGAAGATTGAGATTTGATATGTTGCTGAATATTATCGAACTTCAACAGATGTATGATAGAAAGTATATGGAATGGTTGCATCAGGGCCTTATTTGTTAACTCAAACACCTAGGAATGAAGGAAACATTCTGGCTATGACAGACATTAACTCCTGCTTTAGCAAGGACCTGGATCCACTCCAATTCACCTTCAGCAGTTATAATCTTGCTGCCGCTCACTCTGTATTGGACCATTTGGACAATAAGAACACATACGTTGTTTATTGACTACATTTGATGCTTAACATCATCATCCCCTATACATTTATCATCATACTCAGGGAACTGGGTCTCTGCTTGTCCCTATGCAAAAGGATCCTCGACTTCATCATCGGCAGACCTTACATAGTATGAATTGACACTTCCTCCTCGTTGACCATCTGCACAGGGGCTGCGTGTTTAACTCTCTCCAGACCCACGACTGCGTAGCTAGACACAGCTCTACGCTATCTTTAAATTCGCTGACAATACCACCATTGTTTAATGAATAACAAGTAACGACAAGTCAGTATACAGGAGGAAGATCGATAATCTGATTTAACGGTGCCAGAACAACAATTTTGCACTCAATGTGTAGGAAAAAAAACTGCAGCTGCTGGTTAAAATCAAAGGTAGATACAAAATGCTGGAGTAACTCAGCGGGTCAGGCATCTCGGGAGAGAAGGCATGGATGACACTTCGGGTCGAGACCCTTCTTCAGACTGAGGGGTGAAGAAGGTCTTGATCTGAAACATCACCCATTCCTTCTCTCCCAATCTTGCACTCAACATTCACAAGACCAAAGAGCTGATAGTTGACTTCAGGGAAAACCAAAGATCCATGAAACTACTTTCATAGGTAGGACGGCAGTGGAGAGTATCAATAACTTCCAGTTATTATGGTGCATAACCGACAAGAGGTCCATTGAACAAAGCAGGTAAATGGGATTTGCCAAGTATGCAAAGTTGATCTGCATTGCCAAGGAGGGGTGACATGGCTGGTCCCATGCTGTATAGCTTCATGATTCTATGACTCAAGTTCCTAGGCTGCCCATGTTGCCAAACACTCTATCAAACTTGCACACGTGTACAGTAGAGAGCATATGTGCCGGTTGCATCAAGGCATGATTCAGTAACTCACTTAAGAATGAATATTCTGGAGACATTGGTAGACATTACCCAGTCCATCTTGACCTGCCCACCATTAAAGGGATCTACAGGAAATGCTGTGTCACGAAAGCAGCTAATATCATTAAAACACATATCACCCTGATCGCATTTCACTGCTACCATCAGGAAGAAGGTACAAGAGCCCAAAAACCTTTACCTCCAGGTTCAGAAACAGCTTATTCCCATCAACCATCAGACACTTGAACCACATTGCATAACCATACACCGGGTAGCATCGCACAATGGCAGCCTCGCTAATGTCTGAGTCGTCCTTTTCTTCTTTTGTTGTTTTTAGTTTGTTGTTAAATGTATGTTTTAGTGTATCTGTAGTTTTGTATTATGTGGGGGGTGGGGGGGGGGAAACTTTTTCAAATCTCTTTCCTCGATGGAGATGTGACTTTTTCCGTATCGTATCTCCGTCTGCACTGCGGCCTAACATCGAGGAGCTGGCGGCCTCTTGCTGGGTATTGAATTCGGGAGCTCCAACCGCGGGAGCCTGCGGACTTAACATTGTGGAGCTCGCGATCCCTTTGTCAGGGACCGACTTCGGGAGCTCCAAGCCGCAGGAGCTCCGACCACCCCGACGTGGGAGCTTCGATCGCCGGCTGTGGGAGATTCGATCGCCCCGACTGCAGATGGTTCGTCTGCCCCGACCGCGGGAGAAGAGGGAAGACTTTATTGCCTTCCATCACAGTGCACTGTGGTGGATGTTTATGTTAATTCTTATATAGTTGGGTGTCTTGATGCTTTTTTGGTATGACTGTATGACAAATCAAATTCATTGTATGTTCTCACATACTTGGCTAATAAATTCTTAGTATATTGTATTGTTGTTGTTGTATAACCATAACCCTACTTCAACACCAAATTACTCTGGGCTTTGCAGAGGTTGCACTATATACTTCATCTTGCACTATTATGGTGTAGTTACCTGGTATAACTGATCATTTATTGTATTATTATGTGTTTATTTGTTATGCTGTTGCATTAATGTGCTTGTAAAGTTGCAGCAAGTAGAAATTCCTTGTTCTGTTCACAATGATTATGATAATTAAACACATTTGACACTATTGATAACAATAACAATTCATTCATCCAACACACTACAAATCTTGGTGATGCTGGACTAACAAAATGTCCAGATTGTTAGATGTTATTTATATTAATACTCCACCGCGTTTTTATTTTAAAAGATGTAACACTATAAAATGTAGACGCAAGAAACTGCAGATGCTGATTTACAAAAAAAAGACCACAAAAGACTATTGCTGGAGTAACTCAGCAAGTCAGGGAGCATCCCTGGGGGACATGGATAGGTGACATTTCAGTTTGACACCGAGCATTTTGTGGGTTCCCCCTCCCCCCCCTCCCCTCCCCCTCCCCCTCCCCCCTCCCCCTCCCCATGGCAAGTGAAATGATTTAAAACCAAAAGGGTATCTCATTAAGACAAACCATGATGTTCATATCTAAAATACATCATGAGTGCTTCAATTTGCAACTGGACAATAAGGCTCCTGCCTACTTTCGAGCTGCAAAGATGGTGGCCCAAACTCTTGGTTATTTGAAAATTGAAACAGTCAGTGCTCATCAGTCAATTCATTCTGTATTACCTTCCTCATCGCAGTGACATTTAAGTTGAAAATTAATAAGATAAAACGAAAAACAATTCTGTGGGTTCCTTAATATATTTAAACAGGTTAGGTAAATTAAATGGAATTAAACTAGGATGGATCAAGGCGTGTTAAACAAAACCCTATAACAAAGCGGCAACAAGCCAATGGGCATTAAAGCATTGCTAGAGAAAATATTAATTTGAAAGCTGCATCAAATAATTCAAGGTTGTGAATAATACACTTTGTTAGATAAGCATATAATTGCATGTTATTATATTTATTATATTAAATTATATTTACTGCAAGAGTATGATTTTGAAATATGATCTTGAAATGTTTGATCAGAACAAGGATTATTATTCACCCAAAAGAAGGTACAAAGTGCTGGAGTGACTCTGCAGATAGGGCAGCATCTCTGGAGAACATGGATAGGTGATGTTTCGGGGCGGGACCTTCTTCGGTGGGGAGAAGAAAGCTGGAAAGGAGGAGGGGCAAGATAAATCCTGGCGAGTTATAGGTGGATACAGGTGAGGGGATGTTTTGATAGCCAGATGGTTGGACAAAGGCCAGAGATGAAAAGCCAAAACATATGAGATAAGGATGGAAGAAGTGCAAATTGTTAAGCCAGAGGAAAGGAATATAGATGGAAGGCAGAGGTCGTGGGATAAATGGGTGCACGCCCAGGTAGGGCACAGAAACGGCAAGAGGATTGAGGTTAGTTACCTAAAATTGGAGCATTGGAGAAGTCGAATAGGAAGTGCTGTTCCAGTTTGCACTTCGCCTCACTCTGGCAATGGAGGAGGCCCAGAAGGTAAGTAGGGGAATTGGAAGAGGAGTTAAAATGGTTAGCAACCAGGCTTTGGTGGACCATTTCTCCTCTCCCCCTCCATCTACATTCCTACAATGAATGAAAAATAATCCATTTTATAAAGTTTGTGGCCCAAATTTTACAACTGTAGTGATTTCAAAACACTTTGCAATCACTGTTACTGCACTGTGAAACTGAAAATAACTTAGGGAATGAACATATTTATTTTGAGTGCAGATGGTGGGTTCCATGTCTAAATGCAGAGCAATAAAAATCATTTTCATGGAAATATGACATGAACATGCCATGTTGAATGCTTTTACCAATGTTGGTTCTAATTGCATTGTGTGGTTTCTTAAAAAGAACACATTTAATATATTTATTACTTAAGCATGGCTCTTTTAGGTAGTAAAGGATGAAAACAAATTAGCCTAATATGGTCCTTTTCTCCACCACTACCCAATTAAATGACTCTTCCTCAGACTGATTCAGTCTGCTGAGTTACTCCACCACCCCCTGTCGTTGCACCTTAAAACTAGGTTCCTCTGTTGCTGGTCTGCACCAGCGAGCTCCTCCCCATCATCTACCCCACCGTCTGGACGACAGGGCCCATGCCGCAGCCCAAGGTCATCAGCTCCCCCCTCAGACCAGCAGCAGCAGCAGCAGCATGACCTCCCCTCCCAGCAGCAGCCCCCCTTCGCTCTGCTGGTCACCGCCCTGCCTGCTCCCAAGTCCACATTCCCCCTCCAGCTACATTTCAGATAATTTAATTTTTCCAAACACCCATCAATTGTGCACCTTCAGTTATCACCTGGTCCTCAGAAGGAGGAATTGCTGCAGCAAGAACAAAACTTTAATGAGCGCTGTAGCTTGAAATATATCTGCCCTAGAACCTGAAAATTAATTAATTGTCTTTTGAGGATGCAAAAAATGAATTCTGTGCAATAAAAAGACAGAAGTATTGTTCTAATTTATTCAGATGCAATTTGCAGTAAATATGTAAATGTAGAATAAAACTTCCCTAAGGAAAATTATCAGCTTGCTTCTTCTTTATCTCCAAGATGTGGAATATAGAGAACATTTCATCAAGGTATGTGTTAAAAATTAACATTCTAGTTTTGTTCATGTAAGTAACATACATACACAAACAGGTGAAATTTGCTACAGAAATTGAAGGCAGGCCACTTTTCTAGTTCCCCCCCCCCACCCCCCAAAAGTAACAAAGTTCATCCAAAGAATTCCAAAGTTATGTCAGTAATTTTAATGCATTCCTCAATTTAAATCAAAATTTCTCCCAAGTCATTGAATTCTACGTCCAAACCAAATTTGACCTCAAATAGATGTGGTTAATTTGCTCAGCATGAGAGTAACAGCAAAACATTAACCTCACTTCAAAGTCAAATTCCATTGCTGAGCCAACTGACTCCATTCTAATAAATTTTGTGAGTCACACAAACAAAAACAACAAAAAGCCTTAAAACTGATTCAAGATGTATCTTATCTCTTTAAAATGCAACACATAGCAAGTTGCTGTTGATGAAATTTAGATATGCCAGCTTTTGCCAACATATTTTACATTTAAACAAAAATCATAGACAACGAATTGAGATCCCAACTTGAATGTTTACCCGATAGCTAATCCAAAAATGGAACGCAGAATTGACACTTAATCTATGGTTGATATAATTAGATTCAATGGAAGGGAATTCATGGGATAATCGTATTAAATGAGGCAAATGACATCCATATGCCAGCTCATGCAAATAAAATATTTTAAAGATATATCCAATACTAAAGAAAATACAACACATTGCTAATCCACTGTCATTCTGTGTGGATGGCTTCTTCTTTCCACTCTGTCTTTCGTGTCTCAACCTATAATTTTGTGCCTCCTATGTCCTTAGTTCTTAATCAGTCTCTTTTCTTGCCATCATCAGCAGTTCTCTGCTCATACCAGATTATTATTGTTTATTTCTCACAAAGAGTTTTCTCCAACTCTCCTCTGATCTCTAAATGTTTTTTGTCTCCAAAGACCTTAAGTTTATTATTGCCTCCCAGTATATGGCCACTCCGAAGACCTTAAGTTCTCCAAAGACCTTAAGTTTATTATTGCCTCCCAGTATATGGCCACTCCAATAGAACATTTTGTTCAAACTTCTTCAGTCCATTTTCCTTGTAAGAGCATTAAGACCATGAAGATCAAAGTCATAAAAAGCATACAATGTACGGTGCGTCTGTGGGATAAAATGTTTCCTGGTATACCTCAACCTCTTCAGGAGTTTCAACAAAGTTGATCACAGCATCACCTTCCTCTGTGTTTCTTTGTTGGCTAAACTTCTACCCTCGCACACATAGAGTCATAGTGTGATAAGTGTGGAAACAGGCTCTTCGGCCCAACTTGCCCACACCGGCCAACATGTCCCAGCTGCACTAGTCCCACCTGCCTGCGCTTGGTACATATCCCTCCAAATCTATCCTATCCATGTACCTGTCTGTTTCTTAAACGTTGGGATAGTCTCAGGCTCAACTACCTCATCTGGGAGCTTGTTCCAGACACCCACCACCCAATCTATTCCTTTCATGATTTTGTACACCTCTATAAGATCACCCCTCATCCTCCTGAGCTCCAAGAAATAGAGACCCAGCCTACTCAACCTCTCCCTATAGCTCACACCCTCCAATACTGGCAACATCCTCGTAAATCTTCTCTGAACCCTGGAATCTGCAAAACCACCCACTTTTGTATCATCTAGTGCGTCTTCAGCAATGGATGTCTTTTCTGTCACTAGACAGTAAGTTCCAAAGATCCATTTAGAATTAAGCTTTAATGTATCCCTTGTCCGCACAATAGTCCACAGAAAAAAAAGAAATTCTAAGTTGTTTGACTCCAAGTTGAAATGAAAACCCATGTTACCTATCATATACTTCCTCTGCATGATTACCATTGTAGTCCTTAACCATGTCGTATCATATCATATCATCATATCATATATATACAGCTGGAAACAGGCCTTTTCGGCCCACCAAGTCCGTGCCGCCCAGTGATCCCCGCACATTAACACTATCCTACACCCACTAGGGACAATTTTTACATTTTACCCAGCCAATTAACCTACATACCTGTACGTCTTTGGAGTGTGGGAGGAAACCGAAGATCTCGGAGAAAACCCACGCAGGTCACGGGGAGAACGTACAAACTCCTTACAGTGCAGCACCCGTAGTCAGGATCGAACCTGAGTCTCCGGCGCTGCATTCGCTGTAAAGCAGCAACTCTACCGCTGCGCTACCGTGCCGCCCGTATCTAATTCTACATAAATTTTTTGAATTACTCATTTGTCCTCCCCACTGATCTCCTCACTTCATTCTTCATGAATCATACTACATTCATTCCTACATACCCAGTAATTCCGGTTCTATATCCTACAATGACCCAATTTAAATTCCCTATCAATAAATCTCACCGAAGAATGGATAATCTGCAGCAATTCTTATTCTAATTATTCTGACCGTTCATGCAGCTGCCCTCTTTGGTTCATGAATGGCAGTGGACCATTAAGCCTAGTATCTAAAAAGTAAACTCTCCATTATGTTATCATCTACTATTGCTCTCTGTAAAATACCCTGAAACTTAAGTTGATGGAGAAGGCAGACACTCACACATTTACACAGTATTTAGATGAACACTTGAAATGTTTTAGCGCAGAAACCAAGCATTGGAAAATGGCTTTAGTACTTGATGACTGCAATGCTCATAATTTGCTAAAGAGCCTATTTCAATGTTGGCCTTCATCAATCATTTTAGTTACTTCCCCAAAGAATGCAATCAAAATAATGAAGCTGGATTTCTCTCACACAAAGCCATGCTGACTAGCATCTTGTGCTCCACTTTTCCAAATGAATCTCACCCATGGCAAACAAAGATACAAAAATCTCTGTAGGGTCTCAGCTATCTCCTCCCATGCTTCCCTGGAATAAATCTCATCTTGCCCTGATGATTTATAAACCCATGTGTTCTGTGACATCGAACACACTCAGTTTTAATGCTTTAGCTTTTCAATGTACTGCCTTCTGAACTCACTATCTTTCATGTTTTTTTCCAAGGCAACGAAAGTTGAGGTGTAATAATTTAGGACCTCACCCACATCCCCTCATTCCACACAATGAGGATATTAGATTTTTCAAGTATTTGAGAACATCCTTGCAGTATTTCCTCTTTCCACCTAGGAATTACTTCCCACAACAGAGTTTAGAATAGGCCATCTATTCTGGGAGATTGGTGTTGACATGTGAACCATGACATGATAGGCCCCTGGTCAGTGATGCGTAAGATGACCATTTTACTTCAGAAAATGCTTGGGAACATTATTTGCATACCTCCTGACAGTTGCAAAACCACAGAGTGTGCTGCCTCAGAATTGGCAGCATTTCTATTAGAGTTATAGGGTCATATAGTACGGCAACAGGCCCTTCAGGCCAACTTGCCCACACCGATCAACATGCCCCATCTACACTAGTTCCAACTGCCTGTGCTTGGCCCATGGCCATCTAAACCTATCCTATCCATGCACCTGTCCAAATATCTCTTAAATGTTGTGATAGTGCCTGCCTCAACTACCTCCCCCAGCAGCACATTCCATACATCCACCACCCTTTGTGTAAAAAATAGTTACCCCTCAGGTTCTTATTAAATCTTTCTCCCCTCACGTTAAACCCATGTCCTTTGGTTCTCGATCTCCCTACTCTGGGCAAAATACTCTGTGCATTTACCCAATCTATTTCTCTCATGATTTTGTACACCTCCGTAAGATCATCCCCCATTCTCATGCGCTCCAAGGAATGAAGTCTAGCCTGCTCAACCTCTCCCTATAGCTCAGGCCCTGGAGTCCTGGCAACATCCTCGTAAATCTCCTCTGCGCCCTTTCCAGCTTGACAACATCTTTGCTATAACATGGTGACCAAAACTGAGCACAATACTCTAAATGTGGCCTCATCAATGTCGTATTCAACCATAACATGACCTCCCAACTTCTATACTCAATACTCAGACTGACGAAGACCAATGTGCCCAAGCCCTTTATGACCACCTTATCTACCTGTGATGCCACTTTCAAGGAACTATTTACCTGCATTCCTTGATCCCTAGTACACTCTACTACACTTCCCTGAGGCCTATCATTTACTGCCCACTTGCCCGATCAATCAAGATCTTGCTGCAATTTTAAACAACCATCTTTACTATCTACAATATGTCCCACTTTTGTATCATCTGCAAACTTACTAATCATGCCTTGTATACTCTCATCTAAATCACTGATATAGATGACAAGCAACATCTATCCATTCAGCCAATTCTCCTTGGATCCCATGCGATCTCACCTTCCAAAGCAGCCTACCATGCGGAACCTTGTCTGAAATCTATATATACAATGTCTTCAGCTCTGCCCTCTTCAGCCTTTTTGGTCACATCTTCAAAGAACTAATTTGTGAGACACAATCTCCCACGTACAAAACCGTGCTGACTATCCTAATCAGCCCTTGTCTATATGCATGTATAATTTAACCCTCAGAATAATCTCCAGTAACTTTCTCATTGGTCTGTAGTTCGCACGCTTTTCTCTGCAGCCCTTCTTGAATAGAGGCACAACATTTGCCGCCCTCTAGTCATCCGGCACCTCATCCACATTTAAAGATGACTCTTAAATCTCAGCCCGGGCTCCTACAATTTCCTCTCTAGCTTCTCCTAGTATCCCTGGATAAATCTGATCAGGCCTGAAAGATTTGTCTACCTTAATATGCATCAGGGTCTTCAGCACCACCTCGCCCGTAATACTGACTGCCCTCAAGACACTTCCATAGCCCCAAGTTTCCAAATCCTCATGTTTTTCCCCACAGTAAAACACAGGAGAAATACTCATTGAGGTTCTTGCGCATCTCCTGTGGCTCCACACAGAGTTGATCGCTTTGATTCTAGAAGGAGTCAAATTCTCTCCCTGGTTATCCTTTTTTTCCCTTGTACACTTTTAAAATCTCCTCCTAACATTAACTGCCAGAACTATCTCCTGTCCCCTTTATGCTCTCCTGATTTTCTTATATGGTTTGCTCCTCAGTCCTCAAAACTCTTCCAGAGATACACTTATCCCAGCTACCTATACTTGCCCCATGCCTCATCCTTACTCTTGAAGAGTGCCTCAATTTCTCTCGTCATCCAAGCTTTCTTACACCCACCTGTGTTGCCTTTCTCTCCAACAGGAACATGCATGTTCTGGACTCCTGTTACCACACTTTTTTTAACTTTCCACTTTCCTGACATTTCTTTTCCTTCAACGTCTCCAATCAACTTGAGTGAATTGGGACTCGCCTGTGGAGGCTCCGGCCGCATGGACGTCGGAAGCTCGCAGCCCCTGCCCTGGGTGGAGGCCGACATCGGGAGCTCCGACAGCGGCAGCGTCCGCCCGTCCCGAATCGCGGGGCTTGGGTCGGCCCGCCGCGGACCTTTCACCGTTCGGCGTCGCCTGAAATAGGCCGCGGGGTTTTCTCTGCCCGGCGGGGGCTTCAATGTCGGGACCACGACCGTCCCAACGTGCAGCGGCAACGTCTTCGCCCGCCCCGGATCGCGGGGCTTGGGTCGGCCCGCTGCGGACCTTTCACTGTCCGGCGCGGCCTAGAACGTGGCAAATTCATCAGCCTGACCGCGGGAGAAGACGGCAGGGGAAGAGAAAAGACACTCTGGCCTTCCATCACAGTTAGGAGGTGACTGGAGGAGACTCACTGTGATGGATGTTTCTTTTTGTTTGGTGTTGGTTTATGATTGTGTGTGTTATTGCTTATTTTTATTGCTGTTATTGTTGGACTGTGGGTAATCTTTCATTTCACTGCACATTTATGTGTATGTGACAAATAAACTTGACTATTGACTATTGTCTAATACCCTCAAAGCTGGCCTTGCCCCAATTTAGAATTTTAACTGGTAGGCCCAGCTATCTCTACCCATAACTATCTTAAATCTAGAAACCAGTGATCGCTGGTCTCAAAAGTCTCATCCATGAACACTTCATCCACTTGCCTCTCCCAATTTTCCAAGACTAGATCAAGCGTTACATATCGCCACGGGAAACTTGCCATCTTCTGACATCACTGAACTGCCCTCAGGCCATAAAAATCAACTTGTTTTTCCAGATTCAGAAGTGGCCAATTCTGACAACAAAAAAAAATCATCAATCTGTTTTTAACTCCAGTCCTCTCTCTCCAGAGGTGCTGAATATTTCACACATCCAGCATCTGTAGTATATTACTCCAGCATGTTGTGTCTTTCTGTTGTATATTGATTTTTTAGTTTGTATTTCATAGTTTCAGTTTTAAGATTCTCGACGCAGAAGG
Organism: Rhinoraja longicauda; assembly: GCF_053455715.1. Taxonomy (NCBI): domain Eukaryota; kingdom Metazoa; phylum Chordata; class Chondrichthyes; order Rajiformes; family Arhynchobatidae; genus Rhinoraja; species Rhinoraja longicauda. Next base: position 27,378,247 of record NC_135970.1, on the reverse strand, counting down.
TGGTAGGTATATGGAACCGGCTGCCAGAGGAGGTAGTAGAGAGAGAATTACACTGTTAAAAAAGTATTTGGACAGGTCCATGGAGAAAATGGGGAGATTGTTTGGGCCAAATGAAAACAAATGGAATTACTGTGAATAGATATCTCGGTCGGCAGGGACGTTCAAGCTGAAGAGCCTGCTTCTGTGCTGTACAACTCTCTGATGGAGAGAGTTACAACCCTGTGCCCATCCCCTTTTGGTTTTATTTGTTTCATTCCATTCACATTTCATCTATTGCTTTTCCATTATTAGTTTAACTTGGCATCATGTTTGGTATATTTATATATCCATCTATCCATCTAACCGTCTAACTATCTCTATCTCTATATATCCATCTATATCTATATCTATCTACCTACCTACCACTGAAACTCTCATCTTGTATGTGGGTGTGTGCTTATATTTGTTTTTGAAATATACCCAAAACAGTACACAATAGCGCAACAATTTTAGACCCACCCTACTCATCATTCCCCCGCAGTCTCAATAAATCAAGTTTTGTTACTTTTTAAAAACAATTAACTTAATAAACTTTAATAAATGGGCCCCCCCTTCCCCCTCAGGAGAACCGGCGCCCGTCCCGGCGTGCCCTGCCCCCGACCTTCCTCCCGTGGTGCAGCGCGGCGCAGAGGGTCCAACAAGATGGCTATCGCTGCCGAGCTGCAGGAGAGGTTTCGGCTCCACGGCTCACTCTGGCTGTAGCGCTGGCCGCACGGGGCCGAGGTGAGTGGCTCCCCTTCCCCGTCCCCCCTCGCCCGCCCACAGCTCCGGGGGACACTCTCTGCCCGCCAACGGGTTCACGGATCGTCAGTTGGGGGAGGGTTGCCGGGCCCACAGGAGAGGTTTGCACCCAACGGGAGTTGCAGTGCCCGCAGGATCCCCCGCAGCAGAGATTTGGACCTAACGGGTCCACATCCGTCTAGTGTTATAATACTCCAGCCAATTTATTATTTGATTTTGAAAAAGATCTAAACTGGTAAAAGTGGGTAATATCCAATGAACACTTTTTCATTTAAACATTGTGTATACAACAGAATGACCTAGTAACAATAAAATAAATTAAAATCTAACATTGCCCCTTAAGTGATGGCACATGACCATTCTGCAGCACAGCCTTAAATTGATCAAATTTTATGTCATAAAATGGAGTATATTCTTTGTATCATATATCATCCCTCAACACAACTTCCATGATCCATTGGGTTTCTTTTCCACAATCTGAAAATGGAGCAATTGGTTAACATTCTGCTGGAGTGCTGTGATAATTGGGAGGCCAACCTCTCTTTCAGTTTGAAGAAGAGTCCCGACTCGAAACATCACCACCCATGTTCTCCAGAGACGCTGCTTGACCTGCTGAGTTCTAACAGCATTCTGTACCTTTTGTTCTCTTTCAATTGGTTCAGCTGTTCAAGCAGCATTCTCCAAAGTCTCCTTGGAAAATGTTAACATCTCCACTGAAGATGATTCATATTCATGAAAGATAGTTTTCGTATAAAGATGTGCAATTCTGATTAATTAACTGGTGTTGACTCTGACTTCTTTCACCACTATATCCTTCCGTTCTACTTGAGCTGATAAGTGGCTTAAATTGTCTCTCATCTTCCAAAAGTAATATAAACAAAAATAAATTACCTTTCATAATACAAAATTACCATTAGCAAATTTGCAGATGATACAAAGCTGGGTGGCAGTGTGAACTGTGAGGAAGATGCTATGAGGTTGCAGGGTGACTTGGACAGGTTGTGTGAGTAGAAGGATGCATGGCAGATGCAGTTTAATGTGGATAAGTGTGAGGTTATCCACTTTGGTGGTAAGAATAGAAAGGCAGATTATTATCTGAATGGTATCAAGTTAGGAAAAGGGGACATACAACGAAATCTGTGTGCATCAGTCACTGAAAGGAAGCATGCAGGTACAGCAGGCAGTGAAGAAAGCCAATGGAATGTTGGCCTTCATGACAAGAGGAGTTGAGTATAGGAGCAAAGATGTGCAGTTGTACAGGGCCCTAGTAAGACCGCACCTGGAGTACTGTGTGCAGTTTTGGCCTCCAAATTTGAGGAAGGATATTCTTGCTATTGAGGGCGTGCAGCGTAGGTTTACTAGGTTAATTCCCGGAATGGTGGGACTGTCATATGTTGAAAGGCTGAATAAGGGGTAGGCCATTTAGAACGGAGATGAGGAAAAACTTTTTCAGTCAGAGTTGTGAATCTGTGGAATTCTCTGCCTCAGAAGGCAGTGGAGGCCAATTCTCTGAATGCATTCAAGAGAGAGCTAGATAGTGCCCTTAAGGACAGCAGAGTCAGGGGGTATGGGGAGAAGGCAGGAACGGGGTACTGATTGAGAATAATCAGCCATGATCACGTTGAATGCCAGTGCTGGCTCGAAGGGCCGAAGGGCCTACTCCTGCACCTATTGTCTATTGTCTAAAATTATGTCAGCTCATGGGTCAGGTATTCTGTGCACAAAAAGTTCTATACACAATATCGGGTATGACAAGTAAGTTGGCAGACAGTATGGAATTTGATGGAGTAGTAGATAGCAAAGAAGACTTAATACCGAGCAACATAGATCAGCAATTAGTTCGATGGTGTGGTGTCAGATTGAGTTCGATCCACACAATTGAGAGGTGATTTGCTGAGAAGTGAAATTCTGAAAGCACAGAGTAAATGCTAGGGAGCCTGGAGGGTCGATGTACAGCAAGACCTTGGGGTGTAAATCCACAACTCCCTGAAAGTGGCAAGATTGGTAGGTAGGGATAGTGAGAAGAACGTTGGGATGCTTACTTTTATATGCTGAGGCACTGACGAGAAGAGTTCGGCTATATGACTATATGTCATGTTGCATTTCTACAAAACATTGATTACACTATACTTAAAACATTGTGTACACTTCTAGTCGTAACACTATGCTCGTCAGACGATTGGATGGCTGTGGTAGCAATAGAGATGGAGTGCAAAGATGATTCACCAGGATGTTGCATGGAATGCAGAGCTGTAGTTCTCGGGTGAGATTGGATAGGCTGTATTTATTCCCACTAAAATGTAGGGGGCTGAGGGGTGATCCAAGATCAGTTCATAAAATTATGAGGGACATAGATAGAGCAGATGGGTAGAATGTTGTTCCCTGGACAGGGAAGTTCAGAACCAGAAGTTTATCGTGTTAGAGGAGAGACTTAAAGGGGAATTGAGGGGCAGGTTTTTCCACACAGGAGACAGTGAATATTTAGAACAAGCTGCGGGAGGAAGTATTGTAGGCACAGTTTTGCCTATGTACAACTTTTACAATGTGAAATTACAAGATCCAAGCTCTTAAGTATGATAAATAAATTTGGTTTGATTTCCTTGAATAAAGCTGTTAGAGGTCAGAGGTTTTGCCTTAAATTCACCATACTCCATATCCTTTTTAAAAAATCTAGAAGGGTATGAGTTGCTTTTTCCATGATAAACAAAAGATCATGTGGCAAAAGAAGAATATTTACAGAAGCAAAAAAAAATGGCAAGAATTATTTTCACTTTTTGACTCTCATGCCACCTGTGTTTGTTTTCCACAAAGAGAATGCCAGAAAGTGAACAAAATTAACTATAGCTGAGGCCAACAAACCATGCTGGACATTCCTGGCATGTAAATCTGAAACTATTTTGATGCATAATCTCTTGCCCAGAGCAGGTGAATCGAGGACAAGAAGGCATTGATTTAAGGGGAAAAGATTTAATAGGAACCTGAGGAGTACCTTTTCCACACAAAGGGTGGTGGGGGTATGAAACAAGCAGCCAAAGGAGGTAGTTGAGGCAGGGACTATCCCGACGTTTAAGAAACAGTTGTTCATGAACATGGATAGGACAGGTTTGGAGGGATACAGGCAGGTGGGACTAGTGTAGCTGGGACATGTTTGCCGATGTGGGCAAGTTGGGTCGAAGGGCCTCTTTCCACACTGTATCACCCTATGACTCTATTTCTGTGGCACTTGTGACTATAGACCTTGATGATTTTTTCTAAAACCATATCAAACCCACGCCTCGCATCCATTAACAAAAACCTTCATAATATAGGTTTTCTACAATGTTGGCAATAAATGAATTACCAGTAATTATCTCTCAAATGTAACACTGTCCAAATGGCAAGTGTAAATGTAGCATTAATCTAATCACTTACAGTGCCCCCCTTAATGTTTGGGACAAAGACCCATTATTTATTTATTTGCCTCTGTACTCCACAATTTGAGATTTGAAGCAGAAAAAAATCACATGTGGTTAAAGTGCACATTGTCAGATTTTAATAAAGGCCATTTTTACACATTTTGGTCTCATCATGTAGAAATTACAGCAGTGTTTATACATAGTACCCCCATTTCAGGGCACCATAATGTTTGGGACACAGCAATGTCATGTAAATGAAAGTAGTCTTGTGTATTTTTTGTTGCATATCCTTTGCATGCAATGACTGCTTGAAGTCTGCGATTCATGGACATCACCAGTTGCTGGGTATCTTCTCTGGTGATGCTCTGCCAGGCCTGTATTGCAGCCATCTTTAGCTTATGCTTGTGTTGGAGACTAGTCCCCTTCGGTTTTCTCTTCAGCATAAAAAAGGCCTGCACAATTAGGTTCAGATCGGGTGATCGACTTGGCCACTCAAGAATTGACCATCTTTTAGCTTTGAAAAACTCCTTTGTTGCTTTAGCAGTATGTTTGGGATCATTGTCTTGCTGTACAATGAACCACTGGCCAATGAGTTTTGTGGCATTTGTTGAACTTGAGCATATAGGATGTGTCTATACACCAGAATTCATTATGCTACTACCATCAGCAGTTGTATCATCATGGAAGATAAGTGAGCCAGTACCTTCAGCACCCATACATGCCCAGGCCATAACATCCCCATCACCATGTTTCACAGATGAAATGGTATGCTTTGGATCTTGGGCAATTCCTTCCCTCTTCCATACTTTGCTCTTGCCATCACTCTGATATAAGTTAATCTTCATCTCATCTGTCTACAAGACCTATTTCCAGAACTGTAGTTGCTCTTTTAATTACTTCTTGGCAAACTGTAACCTGGGCATCCTATTTCCGCGGTTAACCAGTGGTTTGCATCTTGCATGTAGCCTCTGTATTTCTGTTCACAAAGTCTTCTGCGGACAGCAGTCATTGACAAATCCACACCTGACTCCTGAAGAGTGTTTCTGATCTGTCGGACAGGTGTTTGGGAATTTTCTTTATTATTGAGAGAATAGCTGATCAGCCATGACCACGTTGAATGGCGGTGCTGGCTCGAAGGGCTGAATGGCCTACTCCTGCACCTATTGTCTATTGTCTAATTATTCTGACATCAGCTGTGGAGGTCTTCCTTGGTTTGCCAATCCCTTTGCCATTAGTAAGCTCACCAGTGCTCTCTTTCTTCTTAATGATGTTCCAAACAGTTAATTTTGGTAAGTCTAAGGTTTGGCTGATGTCTCTAACAGTTTTATTCTTGTTGCTCAGTCTCATAATGGCTTATTTGACTTTCATTGGCACAACTTTGGTCCTCATGTTGATAAACAGCAATAAAAGTTTCCAAAGGTGATGGAAAGACTGGAGGAAAGACTGGGTGCCGAGAGCTCTCTTATATCTGCATTAAGGAGGCAATTAAACACACCTGAACAATTACAAACACCTGTGAAGCCATGTGTCCCAAACATTATGGTGCCCTGAAATGGGAGGGGATTCTGTATAAACATAGCTGTAATTTCTACATGGTGAAACCAAAATGTATAAAAATACCCTTTAATAAAATCTGACAATGTGCACTTTAACCACATGTGATTTTTTCTATTACAAATATCAAATTGTGGAGTACAGAGGCAAATAAATAAATGATAAGTCTTTGTCCCAAACATTATGGAGGGCACTGCAAATGAGTATGGCATGAACTACAACAGATCTCATTCTACGATTTTTGCTACATGCTCATTTAAAAATTAGCCAATGGACATTTTAAAATGATTTGATTTTTATTAGAAGGTTCCATTCAACCAGGATATCCTGTGCATCTTCACACTATTTCAGCCAAAGTACACATTCCAAAATGCCACGTTATTTTTAAATCAAAAAGCCTGTTGCTTACAGCTCTTTTTAATAAATTCAATAGCTGCATTTTGTACTTCTCCTGCAATCAAATCCAGACAAGACTGAATTTACTCTGGGGATTTATGGCATGAAATCACATGGGCTTACCCGGTAAAATGCTGTTGTCAGTGGCAGCAATGTAGCAGCAACATAGTATTCTTCAGAAGCTGAACAATCCTGGATAAAAAAAAACAGGAAATCATAAATCTTGATACCTTACATTCCAGTCACTCATAGTCAAATTATCTCAGCTCAATTACCACCCACCTGTTTGATAAAGAGGGGCAATGCATGGAAGAATATAATTAACTAGCCCCAACTATAATTCACTGCAGATGCTCTTTGGGGACCTATCAGTTAATTTTTAGTGTACCATTGGGATACAAGCTGAATTTTGATTGAATAACATGAAACAGAATCTGCAGCAAATTAAGTAAAAGGATCTAGATTAATTTCCATCTAGATTATCTTCTCCAAGAGACATGCAAAAAATAATCAAGATTATTCTATTTTACACTCAACAGTAATTACTCCTGTTGGTGAAGACCAACAGTCTATACAAAATGGCTTGATGCATCTGAGTTATTTTAACCAAAATGCCAAGCATGTTTCTGAATACTGTCATGAGGCCCACAGCAATAAAGTTCACCAAAAAAACGGGCTATAATCTTCTAGTAAGGAAATGTTTGGAATGCCAAGATGCACTCTGAATTCTTTGACCACAGCAGGGCTCCATTTTTGCAGACAATGTCCAAATTTTAAACAACAACAGATGCACTTTAAAGTCATGGACACCTCTGAAGTCATTGCAAGGATACTGCTTAATTGAAATTACTACAGGCAACCATATGGAGGGGTCACATTCCAAGAAAATTGTTTGTATCATGTGAACAAACCCCTTTTAAGCAGTACATGATATAGTCAACAGATAAGTATGCATTCTGAACTCAAATTTTGATCCATGATGGGATGCCAATGGTATTAGCAAAATTCGCAGTGTTAGCATATATTTGTGGCTAGATTCTTCTTTAACTTGTAACCTCATTTGCACTAAATGCCACATTATGCTCTCTGCAGCTACATAACATTGAAACAGTTTAGAAGTTTAACAATCAAGAACGACATTTGAAACTACTGCCATAAATTAGATGACTTACTATCTGTGATTTTCTTGGTTTATTGAGCATAAATGCATTCATTTGATAGGTAACTGTAAAGAGGGGATTAATAAGTTAGGAAATCCTACCAGCAACCAAATATCTGTGCTTACATTGATTCATGTGCTAAGTATAAACTTTTAATTCTGCTGATTTGACTGTCAGTTTGCACTCACACAGCAGTGAATGTTCAGCTGTGAGTGGCAGGGGCTTACCTGTGTAAATACAGTCACATGGTGGGAGAAACTGCCCATAAAACAGTTAAAAGAGCTTTGACAATTGGCAAAGGTTTTGCTCCTGGCTAACCTCAGCCAATTGTCAAACCTACGAAAACATCAAGTGTTTCTGAATTTCTCAAACTATAACATTTAAATGTAATATTTTCAAGAAAGAAAAAATACTTCAAAACAGTTTCAAATCATTACACGCATTAGACCATAAGACATTGGAGAATAATTAGGTCATTCCACCCATTGTGTCTCTCCACCATTTGATCACGGCTGACCCATTTTTCCCACAACCCCATTCTCTTGCCTTCTCCCTGTAACCATTGACACCTTTACTAATCAAGAACCTATCAACCTCCAGTGTAAAAACAATGACGGCCGCCACCATTGTATGTGAGAATGAATTCCATAGATTCACCAACCTCTGGCTAAAAAATTCCTCCTCATCTCCATTCTGAATGTACGTCCTTTTATTCTGTGGAGATGCCTTCTGGTCCTAGACTCTCCCACTATTGGAAATATCCTCTCCCCATCCACTCATTTCATTATTCAGCTGGTTTCAATGAGATCTCCTCGTCCTTCTAAACTCCAGTTGAGTACAGGCCCAGAGCCTTCAAACACTCCTCATACAGCAACACAATCATCCGCATGATTATTCTCATAATCCTTCTCTGGACCATCTCCAAAGCCAGCACATCCTTCCTCATTTGTGGGGAGAGGGAGTGGGAGCAGAACCACGGGATACATTGGAGACACGGGTGAAGGATCCATCTATAACAGCAGGGGGGAAACCATGTTTACTAAAGAAAGAGGACATCTTGGATGCCATAGAATGGAAAGCCTCACCTTGGGAGCAGATGTGACAGAGATGGAGAAATTGAGAGTGGAAAATGACGTCCTTGCAAGACGCAGGGCGAGAGGGGGTGTAGTCAAGATAACTGTGGGAGTCAGTAGGCTTATAGTCGATTAAACTCCCTTCACCTGTAGCCACCCATCACTTGCCTGACTTTCTCTCACTGTCAGCTTTCTTCCTCCTGCAACAATCAATCTGAAGAAGGGTTCCAATAAAGAACATCACCAATCCTTGTCTCCAGAAATTCTACCTGACCCACTGAGTTATTCCAGTACTGAAAAGACATTTAAAAAAGCAAGTTTTGACAGGTCCAAAGTGTAATTAAATGCTCCTGAGTATCAAAATCTGTGCTTGGCCACGGTGGAATGAGCAGTAAGCCCCAGGGACAGGTAGCTAAAATCTTCAGAGCACTGGAAAATCTGCCCTGATTTTATGGGAGAAGAAAGAGAAACAACTGTAGATAATTAATCACCTGTAACCAAAAAAACATTTTTTGGAACTACACATGGCAGGACGAGCCTATTTTTGTTTAATAGATAAATATTTACGAAAGTATTAATATTGTGTCACCTGCATTTTCCAAAAGTAGAAACAATTTGTACTTTCCAACAGTGGTCTACTACTTCAACATATTTTTTTGTTTATGTTGCACAACCATATCAACCTTTGACTGCCCCGTGATTACAATAACTTCAGGTCCAAGAATATCCACGTGCAACATGAACTGCACTTTTGGGGGGTGACAACACTGTGAACAATCTTTCAATTCCTAATTAAAACAACATTGTCATTTTCTGAGACAAAAAGTAATCAAACCAAGGTAATCAACAAATTTTAACTGGACTTTTATTTTTATTTGCCTCCTCGACTAATGTAAAATTAGATTATATTTTGTTCATTAATACATGATAGAAAATCATTATTTCTTAGCAAACAAACTGCAATTCTTCATATTATAACAATATTTTCCACGATCTTATACTTCTCAAAATCCCTTTCTCTATTATTCATATCATGAGCTGTTTATATTTTATGAACTCGTTAACCAGAATCATGTGCAAAAACATTAACTTTTTTTCAAAATTTCATGCCTTCTTTCTTGGTATTCCCAAATGTTCTATCCTAATTAGGCTTGAACTTCCGACACTCAGAGATTTATTTATTTATTTTCTCTGGATTGCTCTCTGAGGAATTTCTGCTGGAAACGTTAATGGAAAAAATTACATAGGAAACTGTCATTTAAAGTGTGTTTTTCTCAATGTTCTTGTTCTAAACCGTAGATTGCAGATAAAGTATTTCATGGAATATAAAAAATGACTTCATACATAACAGTTATGTGCAGTACCATTTACTGATAGTTTGTTGTATACACACAACTGAGTATCAAAACAGCCAGCCAACAACTTTCTCTACAAATACTTGTCTTGATAGTCTTTGCAAAAAACATATTTATATCCAGGTGGCGCCGACGATGGCTGCCTCGCCAACGGTCTGTTATGTCTTTTTCCTTCTTTGTTGTTTTAGTTTGTTGTAAAATGTATGTTTTAGCATACTTTAGTTTTGTACTATGTGAGGGGTGGTGGGGAAACTTTTTTAATCTCTTTTCTCGACGGAGATGCGACTTTTTCCATGTCCTATCTCCGTTCGCACTGCGACCTCACATCGTGGGGACCGACGGTGTGAGGCCTCATGTTGGGGACAGATTTTGGGATCTCCGACCGTGGGAGCCTGCGAACTTAACATTGTTGAGCTTGCCATTCCTTTGTCCGGGATCGACTTCGGGAGCTCCAGCTGCGGGAGCCTGCGGACTTTAACATCGTGGAGCTCGCGGTCCCTTGCTTAGGAACCGACTTCTGGAGCTCCAAGCCACAGGAGCTTCCATTGTCCTGATCGCGGGAGCTTCGATCGCCCCGACTGCGGATGGTTCGACTCCCCCAACCGCGGGAAAAAAAGAGGAAAGAATTTAAGACTTTATTGCCTTCCATCAGTGAGGAATGTGGAGGAGCCGCTGTGGTGGATGTTTATATCAAATTTTATGTAGTTGTGTGTCTTGTTGCTTTTTTGGTATGACTGTATGGCAAATCAAATTCCTCATATGTTGCAAAACATACTTGGTTAATAAATTACAATTATGATTATGATCAACAAATTATTCAATATCCTTATTACACTGACAGACAAATATGTTGGCATGTCAGTATTCATAATTCCATGATTAGAGACAATTTTGACTCAGCCTGGATGATTGAGGAAGGATTTAGTATTTCACAAGATATCTGTACATTTTTACTTGGATCCTGATATATTTCCTGACACCTTCTACTGATGATCCACTGTTCCAGGCACCTCACAGCAATTTAAATGACATAGTAATCAGTTTTTTGTGTACATTTAGAGGGTGATCATGCATCCTGCTGTATGGATCTGTTTTACAGAAAAGACTGTGAAATTTAAACTTATTTTTGAAGGTGCTGAAGAAACAGAAATGCTTCATTAGAACACTTTGGTTATTGCTGCTAATTCTACCACTGCTACCTCACAAATGTTGAGAATGCCTTTTATTGCACCAGCTTGAACTTCCATTTGGGATATACAGCAAGTTGGCGGTTTGTAATGTGACCCAACCCCAGAATAGCCCAGAGCTTCAATTTACTTGGACACACATGCAACAAACCATGTTTGGCTATTTTATACCTATACATAAAAGACGACTTTGTGGTTTAATCTCATTCCATTTGCAATCTTCCTTAAAATATTACAGCAGAGTAGAATTTTGTATCAAGCTGTAGTTAAGACTACACTTCAAGTACTTCATACTGATCTGATAATCAGACCATAAAAAGGATATAGAGCACTGGCAAGGGAGCTGCGGCAATTTACATAAATGACACCAGAAATATAAAGCTAAAATATAAAGCTATGCATACTTAGAAAGGATAAACAGATTGGGTCTGTTTTCCTTAAGAACAGAAAGCAGAGGATTGAGATCATTAAAATTATGAAAGGCTTTGATAAATCGATCAGGGAAATCAGAAGAAACTTCTGTACTGAAATAGTTGTGATCGGTAAAGAAGAGATAGCTGGATGAGTATGAGGGTGAAAGGAATAGAAGTTGAGAGGAGAATTACACGCATTATAAACACTGAGCATGAACTGGTTGGGCCAAATGTTTTGCCCTATGTAATTGAATACTACCCTATGAAACATGTTGTTTAAGGTGGATCCAGCTTGTAATATAAAGATGCTACTGAATTGTAAATTTTCTCAGAATCAATTAAACAAAATGGTACTTGCTAAACTAAAAAAACAAAATGCTGGAAACTCAAGAGACAGGATTTGTGGGAAAAGAAACAGTTAATATTTTAAGTCAAATCAAGTCAAGTCAATTTTATTTGTATAGCACATTTAAAAACAACCCACGTTGACCAAAGTGCTGCACATCTGATTAGGAAGAAAAAAAAGAAACAACATACAGTGGCAGGCAGCCAAACACAAGTTAAAGTTATGAAGAAAGGTATTGAACATAAACTGTTAACGGTTTCATTTTGCACAGATACTGTCTACCCTGCGGAGTGCTTCCAACAATTTGCATATATTTTAGATTTCCACATCTGCAGTTTTTTGATTTTCAGTTACATTATAAACTACTTGTATTCCATTCATCTGAAATGAAGACGAATTGTACACATCTCGATTTTCCAAATTTACCAATGTTTTAAAATTATATTTGGCACTATAAAACCAAACATGCAAGAGATAATTTGCAACACAGGGAATTAATGGATTTTGTATGTTAGGAAAATTGAAGTCATGTGGAATCTGTACAGAGGGACTTGCAGAAATGCAATTAGGGCCTTTACACAGCATTCTGGCAGATCACACACTAAATCTCTGACATTTTTTAGTTTGTACTAAGAATCTTATGCAAGCATGATCATTAAGGAAAATAAGCTCTTTAAAATTATTAGAACTAATATAAAAACAATGTTGAGGTAAATTTTGATACTTTGTTCATTCATAAATCCCTGAGGGAGAAACAAAAATTCATGCTTTGCACGCTGTAATATCAGGAATTTTAATAGTTATGCTATGCTACATGAAGCTGTTTTGTGAACATTATTCCAGGATAACCCATTAATAAATATAAACAATTTTGGCTGAATTCAAGATGGATGAAAGCTTAGCTATGTCCATATGCAATACTCGGGTTTGACTATAATGTTATCCAACAAATTTAAATAAATAAATTATTGCTACTATTACTCCTTCAAATTATACAATATCAAAAATAATTCAAAAAGGTTTGATGCACGTCTCATATTGAAAGTGCACAGCAATGATTGTTGATGGAAGACAACATTTGCATTAGCTTAGAAGGAGCTGTTTCCTTAGTCTAAGTTCAAACAGGAAAATAAATCTGTCCAGTGTAAGAGATAACATATTAGTGTGTACAGAAGATCAGCTGGATGACAGGAAACAGACAACATGCATAAATAGATCTTTTTTTCCCAGATATACATCAGAATTTACTGGAAAATGTCCTAACCCCATAGGGATCAGTGTTGGGGATTAGCGGGTGTGTAAAGATTTGACAAATAGATATAATGCAGAAAAATGTGAAATTTGTCATTATGAAAGCAAAAGTACAAAAAAGTGCTTGTGATCTAAATAGAGTGTTTGCAAAGTTCCAATATGCATGGAGATCTAAACGTTAAATAAAATCATTTCCCATCTAATTATAAGCTCAATTTTACATTCCTGTCTACCCATGGTAACCATCAATAAATGATAAGCAAAGGGGTAAATGGCTACCATAGGTAGACAGGAATGTAAAATTGAGCTTATAATTAGATGGGAAATGATTTAATGCGAGGGTGTGGCGCGTCGATAGAGGCCCGAAATAAAGGCAAGGAGCCAGGTATTTCGGGGGCGTTATGTTTTATTATACCTTGGTTATCAGACGGGTCGAGTCTGCCGGAATGGCTTCGCGCTCAAAACCTTGTCCTTATATACATGGTACCGGACCGCCCCCCTAGACTGGTCCATTCCCGTGCCGAGGGGTCGGTAGTAGTATGGCCCGACCCATGGGAGCCGCCACAGGACCCCCCCCCAGAACCGGAGGCACGAAACGGACTGGTGGTCGCACAACCCGACCGGACCGCGTACGGTAATCGGTCGACCGAGGGGCCGGCGGAGGCACAGTTGGAGGGACAGGTGGTGGGTCCCGGAAGGGTGGGCGACCTCGTGGCCGAGGCTGTGCAACCCGCACCGGTTGGTCTATGTCTAAGTGGGCCGGCTTCAGGCGGTCAATTGACACGGCCTCCGGCCGGCCCCCCATGTCCAAGACAAAGGTTGTCTGTCCGTGCTCCAGCACCCGGTACGGGCCCTCATACGGCCTCTGGAGTGGCGTCCGGTGGGCGTCACGGCGCAGGAACACAAAGGCGCAGTCCCCGAGGGCCGATGGCACGTAAGGGCGGAATGTCCCATGGCGGTACGTCGGCACGGGTGCGAGCTTGCCAACTCGCTCTCGGAAGCGCTGTAGGGTGGATGAGGGCGGTTCCTCTCGCCCCGGCAACGAGGGCACGAACTCCCCGGGCACCGTGAGCCGGGACCCGTAGACGAGCTCCGCTGAGGATGAAGCCAGGTCATCCTTGGGCGCAGTCCGGATGCCCAGCAAGACCCATGGTAGCTCGTCCATCCAGTCGGGGCCGGAGAGTCGCGCCTTCAGCGCTGTCTTCAGCTGCCGGTGGAACCTCTCCACCAGGCCGTTTGCCTGCGGGTGATAGGCCGTGGTGTGGTGCAGCCGCACGCCCAACAGGTGGGCCATGGCCGACCACAGCCCGGAGGTGAACTGTGGCCCCCGGCCCGATGAGATGACCACCGGCACCCCAAAGCGAGCAATCCAGTGCGTGTCCAACGCACGAGCGCATGTTGCTGTAGATGTATCGGCCAGTGGTATGGCCTCCGGCCACCGCGTGAAGCGGTCCACCACCGTGAGGAGGTGGGTGATGCCCCGGGACGGCGGGAGCGGGCCCACAATGTCCACGTGCAGGTGGTCGAAACATCGGCAGGGTAGACCGATCCCTTGGAGTGGCGCCCGGACGTGGCGTTGAATTTTTGCCGTCTGGCACAGAATGCAGGTGCGGGCCCAGTGGCCAACCTGCTTGCGCAGACCGTGCCACATGAACTGCACAGCTACCAGTGCGGTCGTCGCCCGGATGGATGGGTGAGCCAGCCTGTGGACCACGTCGAACACCCTCCTGCGCCACGCGGCCGGGACGATGGGGCGCAGCTGACCTGCCGACACATCGCATAGTATCGTCGCTGCTCCGGGGCCGAGGGGAACATCCTCAAGGCGGAGGCCAGAGTTGGCAGTCCGGTAGGCGGGCATCTCCCCGTCCGTTAGCTGGGCCTCCGCCAGGGCAGAATAATCAATGCCGGGTGCCACTTCTAAAACGGCATTGATGGCGGGGCGAGACAACGCGTCGGCCACCCGGTTTTCCTTCCCCTCGATGAAGCGGATGGAGGTGGTGAATTCCGAGATGTAGGCCAACTGGCGCTGCTGTCGGGCGGACCATGGGTCGGAGACCTTTGCCAGGGCGAACGTGAGCGGCTTGTGGTCCGTGTAAGCGGTGAACGGGCGGCCCTCCAGAAAATAGCGGAAGTGACGAACGGCCAGGTACAGGGCGAGGAGCTCGCGGTCGAAGGCGCTGTACTTCCTCTGGGCGTTGTTGAGGTGCCGGCTGAAGAAGGCCAGGGGGCGCCAACCCCGTCCGTCAGTTGCTCCAGTACGGCACCAACCGCCAACTCTGAGGCGTCCACCGTAAGAGCTGTCGGGGCATCCTCCCGTGGGTGAACCAGCAGCACAGCCCGAGCCAGGGCCTCCTTTGCGCCGTCAAAGGCTGTTACCGCCTCGTCGGTCCACACAATGTTCTTACGCTTGCCCGCCAGCAGCTCGTATAGCGGCCGCATGATGTGGGCCGCGGATGGCAGGAACCGGTGATAAAAGGCCACCATGCCGACGAACTCCTGCAGGCCACGCACCGAGGACGGACGGGGAAACCGGCGGATGGCGTCTATTTTGTCCGGCAGGGGAACCGCGCCTTGTGAAGACACACGGTGGCCGAGAAAGTCAATTGTGGCCACGCCAAAGCGGCACTTGGCGAGGTTTATAGCCAACCCGTGCTCGCTGATCCGCTGAAAGAGCTGCCGGAGGTGGGCACAGTGCTCCTGCCGCGAGGGGCTGGCTACCAACATGTCGTCAAGGTAGACAAACAGGAAATCCAGCCCGCGACACACGCCGTTCATTAACCGCTGAAATGACTGCGCGGCGTTCTTTAGGCCGAACGGCATCCGTACGAACTCGTAGAGTCCGAACGGCGTGATGATTGCCGTCTTGGGCACATCTTCCGGGTGGACCGGGATCTGGTTGTAGCCTCGCACCAGATCCACCTTCGAGAATATCGTGGCCCCGGCCAAATGGGCGTTGATGTCCTGGATGTGGGGCACGGGGTATCGGTCCTCGGCGGTAGCGACGTTCAGCCGCCGATAATCCCCGCAGGGTCTCCAGCCCCCGTTTGCCTTGGGGACCATGTGGAGTGGGGATGCCCATGGGCTGTTGGAAGGGCGGACGATCCCCAAGGACTCCATCGTGCGGAACTCCTGTCGTGCCAGGCTTAGCTTTTCAGGCGGCAGTCGGCGTGCTCGTGTGTGGAGGGGTGGGCCGGTAGTTACTATGTAATGGAACAACCCGTGCTTGGGGGTCGACGACCGGAATTGCGGGGCCATAATGTCTGGAAACTCCGCCAGAACCCGAACGAAATGGGAGTCCACGGACGACAGTGGGCGTACACGGGCTCATTCATCCGCAGCGCAATGGGCTCCATCGTGGCGGAGTGGACCAAGCGCTGCTGCCTGACGTCCACCAGGAGAGAATGAGCCCGCAGAAAGTCAGCCCCGAGCAACGGCTGGGAGACGTCGGTGATTGTAAACTGCCACGTGAAATGGCTGGCGCCGAAAACGATGTGGACCATGTGGACGCCATAAGTCCGAATGTGGCTCCCGTTTGCAGCGGTGAGGATGGGCCCCCGCCTCCCAGAACGAATGTCCAGCAGCGAAGGGGGCAGGACGCTCAGCTCCGCCCCGGTATCCACGAGGAAGCGGCCCCCGGAGCGCCGATCCCAGGCGAAGAGGCGGTGAATCTGGCCGGCCGCCGCGGGGACTATTGGCGCCCGGCCCTGGCGTTTCCCGGGAACGTGCACGGCTGGCGGCATTGTCGGGCTGCAGCACCCCAGCGCTGGTGGTAATAACACCAGTGCCTCCTGCTGGTGCTGGCTGGAGCCTGCTGGTGTGGGACTGCAGGTGCATGTGCGGGTGCAGGACCCGCAATGGCCACCGGGGGCGATCTCGCAGGCCTCCGGGGTGTAGCTGTCACTCCTTCCACAGCTCCCCCGCCCGACCGGAGAAAATCGGGCGCTGCTGTAGTGACGCTTAGTGCGCTGACGTCATCACGGCGCGCCGCCCACAGCGCGTCCGCGCGCCTGCCGAGGGCCCGGGTGTCTGCAAAGGAGGCGTCGGTGAGCTGCAGGCGAATGTCGGCCGGCAGCAGGTGCAGGTAGGTGTATTCAAACATCAGGCACGATCTGTGCCCGTCGAGCAGCGCGACCATCTCCTTCAGGAGGCTAGATGGGCGCCGGTCACCAAGGCCTGGCATGTGGAGGAGCCGTTCGGCCCGCTCCATTCGGGTTAGCCCGTAGGTTTGGAGCAGCAGCTCCTTAAGGGCTTCATATTTATCGTGGGTCGGGGGGCCCTGGAGGAACTCCGTTACCTCTTCGGCCGTGTCCTGGTCAAGGGCTCCCACCAGGTGGAAATAACGGGTGTCATCCGTTGTGTTGCCCCGCAGCTGGAACTGGGCCTCCGCTTGGTAAAACCAAACGCGAGCCCGGGTGGTCCAGAAGGTCGGGAGCTTGATGGCTACCGCGTCGACAGCTGCGGCCTGGTCGGCCTGCGAGCCGGACGGACGATCGGCTATCCATTGTTTGTCCATCCTAGTCTGAATGGACCGTCGAGGTCACCAATGTGGCGCGTCGATAGAGGCCCGAAATAAAGGCAAGGAGCCAGATATTTCGGGGGCGTTATGTTTTATTATACCTCGGTTATCAGACGGGTCGAGTCTGCCGGAATGGCTTCGCGCTCAAAACCTTGTCCTTATATACATGGTACCGGACCGCCCCCCTGGACTGGTCCATTCCCGTGCCGAGGGGTCGGTAGTAGTATGGCCCGACCCTTGGGAGCCGCCACAAGGGGGTTATTTCGAACATCACCTATTCTCCCATGAAAATAAAAGCCTTGCTATCTGAATATTAGCAACCCCTTGGAATTGCGGTAAATGATGGTACACATCCCCTTTATCCTCCTTGTAGACTTTCGTATATTCAATCACAATATTATCTTTAACTAGACGGGCATGGACCCGTTGGGTCCAAATCTCTCCTGTGGGCATGGCAACCCTCCATGCAAACCCCCTCCTCCCCTCCCTCCCCCCCTTATCCTCCCTCCTCCTCCCTCCCTCCCTCCGTCCCTAGGAGATAGATTTAAACTTTAAAATGTGAATAACTTAAAAAATATAACACCGGTTTCAATGAAACTTCTTCCATTAGCACCAAAGGGACGACGGTGATTGAGGTGGGCCTAAAATTGTTGCGCTATCCTGAACGGTTTTGGCTAGTTCAGGAACAAACAAACAAACAAACGAGAGTTTTAGTATATAGATAATAATAGATAGATTGTATTTCTGTAAAGACACATTTTTGGTTAATCATATCTAAATCGTTTCAAGCAAAGGCTTCCCTTCTATGCTCCTCTCTTGTTCTTTAATCGCATTGAATGGCGGTGCTGGCTCGAAGGGCTGAATGGCCTACTCCTGCACCTATTGTCTATTGTCTATTGTCTAATTATTTGTTTCACAAGTGTATACATAAAATCAGTTACCACGTGATACACATTTTCCTATCATCTCTCAATCATGAATCTGTGGTATGAATTTATATATAAGGGAAAGAAATAAGTGGGATATTGTGCAGGACAGGTTATGGAAACTAGAACTTGCTGTAAAGGTGACAAGTCAACGGATGGGCTGAGGTGGCTCACTATAAAGCAGAAAATCTCAAGATGGAGAGAGATGGGGTCTATTAAGAGAGTGTAATTTATAAAGTATATGGAGTTGATAAAAACATTTAATGTTTATGCTTATTGCTGTTCAACCTTTATTCAATGTAAACTCAACCATTTCTGAATATCAAAGTGAGGTTTGGCAAATGGTAATCACCCCTACCCCTCCCTGCCATCCTCCAATGTAGTCATTTATTCACAGTTCCTGACAATCTATTAAATCTGCAACACAACTGTACATTTTAAAAATGTAATGAAAAAGTTCACAAATGATACCATGGATAAGCCTCTAACAGTTCCTGTTCCTTCAATAAGAATGTTGCTCCAACATCCAGCAAATGATCTTTATTTTATTGTTTACCCTTTCTAAGTTCATCTTATCCAAGAGATGCATTATTTGCTCCCTTTGCCTCCCGTCACTCTGGCGGGTCCCACCCCCTCCGAGCGGCAACCCTTCCCCAACTGCGCACGTGCGAATCTGGCGGCCATCTCATGCAAGTATTAGATCAACGGGCCCCAACCGTGCATGCGCGGACCCATTGGGTTCCCATTGTAACATCAAATACGGAGATAGCCAATCAGGTTGCGCCGGACGGACCCCACGTGCGGGGGAGGTGGCAGAGGCAATCAAATTTATTAAAGTTTAAAAAGGTGATATTTAAAGTTTAAAAAGTGAAAAACTTTTAAACTATAACAGCCATTTGAACCGCAGGTCAATGGTGAGTAAGGTGGGCCAAAAATTGGTGCGCTATTGTGTACCATTTTGGTTGTATTTCGGGAACAAATATATCCACAAACCCACAAACATACAAGATGAGAGTTTTAGTAATATATTGTGGCGCGTCGAAAGAGGAACACAAAGGCGCAGTCCCGGAGGGCCGATGGCACGTAAGGGCGGAATGTCCCATGGCGGGACGTCGGCACAGGTGCGAGCTTGCCAACTCGCTCTCGAAGGCGCTGTAGGGTGGATGAGGGCGGTTCCTCTCGCCCCAGCAACGAGGGCATGAACTCCCCGGGCACCGTGAGTGGTGACCCGTATACAAGCTCCGCTGATGAAGAGGCCAGATTCTCCTTGGGCGCAGTCCGGATGCCCAGCAAGACCCATGGTAGCTCGTCCATCCAGTCGGGGCCGGCAGGTCGCGCCTTCAGCGCTGTCTTCAGCTGCCGTTGGAACCTCTCCACCAGGCCGTTTGCCTGCGGGTGATAGGTCGTGGTGTGGTGCAGCCGCACACCCAACAGGTGAGCCATGGCCGACCACAGCTCAGAGGTGAACTGTGGCCCCCGGTCCGACGAGATGACCACCGGCACCCCAAAGCGAGCAATCCAGTGCGCGGCCAACGCACGAGCGCATGTAGCTATGGATGTGTCGGCCAGCAGCAGGTGCATGTACGTATACTCGAACATTAGGCATGGTCTGTGCCCGTCGAGCAGCGCGACCATCTCCTTCAGGAGGCTAGATGGGCGCCGGTCACCTAGGCCCTGCATATGGAGGAGGGCCCGCTCCATTCTGGATAGCCCGTAAGTTTGGAGTAGCAGCTCCTTCAGGGCTTTATACTTATCGTGGGTGGGGAGGTCCTCGAGGAACTCCGTGACCTCTTCGGCCATGTCCTGGTCAAGGGCTCCCACCAGGTGGAAAAAACGGGTGTCATCCGTTGTGATGCCCCGCAGCTGGAACTGAGCCTCCGCTTGGTGAAACCAAACGCGAGCCCGGGTGGTCCAGAATGTCGGGAGCTTGACGCCTACCGCGTCGACAGCTGCGGCCTGGTCGGCCTGCAAGCCGGACGAATGGTCGGCTTTCCATCTTGAGTCCATCATACTATCAATGGACTGTTCGGGGTCACCAATGTGGCGCGTCGAAAGAGGCCCGAAATAAAGGCGAGGAGCCGGGTATTTCGGGAGGTTTGGTTTTATTAGTTATCAGACCGGTCAAGTCTGCTGGAATGACTTCGCGCCCAAAACCTCGTCCTTATAACCGTAGCAAAGGACCTCCCCCCTAGACCGGTCCATTCCCGTGCCGAGGGGTCGGTTGTGGTATGGCCCGACCCTTGGGAGCCGCCACAATATATATATAGATGGGGCATGTTGGTTGGCGTGGGCAAGCTGGGTTGAAAGGCCTATTTCTACTCTGTATGATTTCTACACTCTATGACAATGATTCTAAGCATCATGGCATAGAATGCTACGCTGCAAGTGCTGATAAATGGGATTAGTATAGATGTTTAATGTTCAGCAATAACATGGTGAGCCATGAATTTATGACTAAACTGAGAATTTTAGAACCCACCAACAGAGCACTAAGAAATTGATGAAGGCAAGATGCAACATTAGAGGACACTGGACACAAACATAAAAACAGACTATAAGAGCTTTCAAAGTTATAGAAAAGTGAAATAACTTGTATGGGATAATGCAGATCCATTACAAGAGACAGAAGAATTTCAAATGAGGAATAAGGAAATGGCAGAGAATCTGAACAATTTCACAGAAGAGCCAAAACCTGTTGAGGAATCAAGAGTTTGACAAGAATGAAGAAATGAAACTAAGGATTATTCAAAAATAATACAAGACAAATTGATGAGACTGAAAATGAATAAATCCCAAGGACCCAGAAATTCACATGCCAATGTTTTGCAAGAAGTGACCACTCCAAGTATCATCTTCCAAAACTCTGGAATTGTTGCAGTCGATTGGAGGTAGATAATGAGACCAAACTTTTTTAATAAAGGGAGAAGGGAGGAAAAAACGAAATATCGACCCGTCA
Source organism: Rhinoraja longicauda (assembly GCF_053455715.1). Classification (NCBI taxonomy): domain Eukaryota; kingdom Metazoa; phylum Chordata; class Chondrichthyes; order Rajiformes; family Arhynchobatidae; genus Rhinoraja; species Rhinoraja longicauda. The sequence continues at coordinate 27,356,939 of NC_135970.1, read as the reverse complement.
GCCTAATGTCAGTGGCTTGGAAAATGCTGGAATTACAATGAAGGAATAAGAAAAAACAACATAAATTTATGAAAGGAAAATTGTGTTTGATTCATCTGGTGAGTTCTTTCAGGACGTGACTAATAAAACAGATAAGGGAGAATCAGTAAATGTGGGTAAATTTGGATTTTTAGAAGGTACTCAATAAGATCTTACATAGGACATAGGTCGTGGGATATAGGGTAATAAACTGATTTGGATTAGAAAATATTTACCAAACAAAGGAAAGAATGGGTAGAAACATTCCCAGGTTGATAAATTCCAAGTGGTTTTCATAATCTAGAACAATGATTATAAAGGGGATTCAATAACAAATTTCTAGGTTTCCTGACGGACTAAACCAGGTGGGGTAACAAGTAATCCAAACCTGGCCTTCTCTTCTTCCACTGCTCTTGCAGTTTTGCATTTATATCCACGTCACTTTCTTGACTTTCCTTTCTGACATAGACCCACTATCTTACTTTTTTTTACACCAATTGAGTTGCATAACATGTCATTTGTATCTTTCAGCAGAAATGTGACACTGAGCCATCACAAAATTCTAAATTTAGGATTAAGCATTCTATAATTCTTCTTCATCATAAGGTTGGTTAAACAAAAATAGAATAATTTACCATTACAAGCAATAGATATTCGAGAAGTACTTTGCCTCCATCTTCACTTCAGAATAGGTGGTACTAATGTAAGAGAATGATTTACCTGTAATGCACAATTTATCATTCTAACAATGTAGTCAAACTGTTGGTGATCCAGAATTGCCCGATTTTGTTGTACATGTAGGCTTAATTCTTCAATGAGGCACTGCCGAGCTACCCGACCCTTCAGGGCACGCAATGCGGCTGGAAGAGTCTACCAAAGCAAACACAATAATTGGAAATGTATACTTTATATTAAAATCCTTGAAATATTAAGACAGATTATTATCAAAATTTACCACAACAATGACATGTACTTAACAATAAAGAGATTTATTGCAAATTGCAATATATAATATGAAGTTGTCATAAAATGTAAAACCTTCTCAAAGTAAATTCTGGAATCATTTATGCTTATTTTTGTGTGATTGCATTCAGATAACTATTCAATTCTTCAGTGTCAAGTCAGTGCTTTGTGGATCTCATAAAATGCTTTGCGTGGCAACATTCAATCTCCAAAGCACCCTTGTTCAAAAAATACGTAAAACCCCCTGTAATGAAAAGGGAATTACAATTTACTAACTCCATATGTGAAGAAACTCTCAGCTATGGTTAGGCTTTGGGAATCACCTCAATTTAAGTACAAAGATCCTGAAACATCACTCATAAAAAGAACTGTTATTTTACCAATCTTACAGTGCCCTCCATAATGTTTGGGACAAAGACCCATCATTTATTTATTTGCCTCTGTACTCCACAATTTGAGATTTGTAATAGAAAAAATCAAATGTGGTTGAAGTGCACATTGTCAGATTTTAATAAAGGCCATTTTTATACATTTTGGTTTCACCATATATAAATCATAGCTACGTTTATACATAGCCCCCCATTTCAGGGCACTACAATGTTTGGAACATAGCAATGTCATGTAAATGAAAGTCGTCATGTTTAGTATTTTTGTTGCATATCCTTTGCATGCAATGTCTGCGATTTATGGACATCACCAGTTGCTGGGTGTCTTCTCTGGTGATGCTCTGCCAGGCCTGTTATGCAGCCATCTTTAGCTTATGCTTGTTTTGGGGACTACTCCCCTTCAGTTTTCTCTTCATCATATAAAAAACATGCTCAATTGGGTTCAGCGGGTGATGTTGGAGCAAACCCAAGCACATGGATGAAGCTAACAAGGTCACTGGAAGATCTCGCAGGCTCCAGAGAGATAATATCTGAGGTTGCGTTTGAAGCTGAGTCAATGGAGCTACCAGACAATTTCATGATAACCATATCACTCCGCAGCACATTATTACAAATTATTAGTGATGGCAAGTGGCTTGTTTGTTTTATACAATGTAATTTAAATTAATTTTAATGTTTTAAATGAATTTATGTCAAATGTTTTCGTTGTGAACTTATTAATTGATTTATAAAGTTGAATTTTAATTATTTATTGTTAAACTGGATTCTAAAACTCTGACAGTGCCTCCTTCTTTGTGTGCCACACCGATCCCCGTCACCGGCAGACAGGCCAGGAGAAGCCAAGGATCAGCACGACCACGTTAGTGCTGACAGAAATGTCGGAGGACGGTGTGTTGAGGGTGGAGTCAGGTGGAGTCAGGTGCGGTGAAAGGTAAGGACCAGGGAAACTCTATCCTTGTTCCGTCCCGGGGAAGGGGAAGTGAGAGTTGAACCACGGGTTACATAGGAGACGCAGGTGAGGGATCCATCTAAGACAGAAGGGGAGTAACCATGTTTACTAAAGAAAGAGGACATCTCAGAATTATGGGCCAGTGAGCCTCACATCAGTGGTTGGGAAAGTATTGGAGAGGATTCTGAATAATAAAACTTACACGCATTTATAAAAGAATGTGCTAATAAGGAACAGTCACATGGCTTTGTCCACGGCAGGTCATGTCTTACATAAGTTTTACTTAAGTTTTTTGAGGGGGCAATGAAGGTGATTGATGAAGGTAGGGCACGGATGTTCTCTGCATGGATTTAAGGAAGGCATTTGATAAAGTTCCTCACGGTATGCTGATCCAGAAGACTAAGATGCAAGTGATCCCCGGTGACTTGATAGGTTGGACTCAGTCCTGGCTTATTCATAGATGACAAAGGGTAGCAGTGGAAGGGTGTTATTCTGGTTGTATATCAAGGGTGTTCTGCTGGGATCAATGCTAGGACCTCGGCTGTATTTGATTTAAACATATGATTTGGACAAAAATATAGATGGGTTGGTTAGTATGTTTGCAAATGACAGGAAAATTGAAGCAGCTGCAGACAGAGAAGACGGCTGTCAAAGAATACCGCGGGATCTAGATCAGTTATAGATAGGGCAGCGAATACAGAGAGATCATGGGTTTCAAGTTCACATCCCCCTGAATGTAGCAACACAAGTAGATAAGGAGGTAAAGAAGTCATATGGATGCTTGCCTTCATCAGTTGAGTACAAGAGTCAGAAAGTCACGTTGCAGCGTTATTGGACTTTGGTTAGGCCGCATTTGCAGAATTGTGTGCAGTTCTAGTTGCCCCATTACAGAAAGGATGCGAAGGCTTTATATATAACATTTTTCTATTTATGACAGTAATTATGCAATAATATTTTGTGAATGAACCTAAAGATGGTAAACATTTAAATGTCACGCCATATAGCATACAGTAATACTACATAAAATTGTGATTGGTGCAAGCAAATGAAGCTACAAAAGTGGTTATTTCCTTCCATCAATCCACAACAAGTGTAATGCTGAACTGGAGTTCCTTCAGCCCACATGACTGGACTGTACTTCTGCAAATACGACAATATCAAACTTTACGAATATAAATATTGATTAGGGACAGAATTAAGTAGGCTCCAATGTGCATATGGATACAGCATAAGAGAAACGGAAAATAAATGAGTTGCAAGCTATTCATATCTGTATAATCAAAACAAACTTTGATACATAGCAATGAAATAATGATTCTATAGTTAGAACTTTCACAGCTGGATAAAAAATCATATTTTATCATTTATATTTTAAATAACATGCATCAATTTTATAAAAACAAGAGCAAACATACCTTTTCCGTCTCTAGTACTTTATTTTCAAAAATATAGGAGATGCAATTTCGAACAACTTCCAGTCTGCGTGCGCTGTTAAAAATGGATCCCATTCTATCCATTATTGAGACTAGAAATGTGAAGTGATAAAATTAAATTTAGTTGTCAATTTACTTTAGGTCAGAGCGTTAACCAAAGAATTTTGCAATCCCCCAAAGTTGTGCAACAGTACCAATTCAACTAGGTCATGGGAATTCAATCTAACTCTCAAGTATACTATTGGCAAGTATTAGAAGACCCCTCCATGTAAAGTCTTTCAGAATGAGTTCAGATCATTGCAAAACAGATTTTTCTTTAAATCAATAATCAGATTTCCAAGATATTTCATAAGCTTTAAATCAAGCCAATTTAATGTTATGTACAGAATGAAGTGTTGGCGAAATGCACTGAGCATATCTATGAATCAACAAACCCCTATTTTAATGCCATTTTTGCGTTAGTTAATTGCCTGCTGCAAATTTCATTATAAAAGCTAATTTCATGATAAAAGGTACATTGAAGAACATAGAATATTCTGAAACATCATTTTCAACATAGAAACATAGAAAATAGGTGCAGGTGGAGGCCATTTGGCCCATCGAGCCAGTACCGCCATTCATTGTGATCATGGCAGATCATCCACAATCAGTAACCTGTGCCTGCCTTCTCCCCATATCCCTAGCCTTTAGAGCTCGATTTAACTCTCTTTTAAATTCATCCAGTGAATTAGCCTCCACTGCCTTCTGTGGCAGAGAATTCCACAAATTCACAACTCTCTGGGTGAAAACGTTTTTTCTTACCTCAGTTTTAAATTGCCTTCCCTTTATTCTTAGACTGTGGCCCCTGGTTCTGGACTCCCCCAACATTGGGAACATTTTTCCTGCATCTAGCTTGTCCAGTCCTTTTAAATTTTATATGTTTCTATAAGATCCCCTCTCGTCCTAAATTCCAGTAAAACAAGCCCAGTATGATAGTCTCGCCTTGCTGGGGATTAACCTCGTGAACCTACGCTGCACAGCCTCAATAGCAAGGGTGTCCTTCCTCAAATTAGGAGACCAAAACTGCACTCAATACTCCAGATGTGGTTCTACCAGGGGCCAACACAACTGCAGAAGGACCTCTTTACTCCTATACTCAAATCCTCTCGTTATGAAGGCCAACATGCCATTAGCTTTCTTCACTGCCTGCTGTACCTGCACGCTTACCTTCAATGACTGGTGTACAAGGGCACCCACTTCTCGTTGCTCTTCCCCTTTACCTAATCTGACACCATTGAAAACGTTTCTGGGAAATTGCTGATGGTCTCTAGTTTTTGTTTAGTTGAGTTTAGTTTAGAGATACAGAACGGAGACAGGCCCTTCAGCTCACTGAATCCGCACATGTATGGAGTGGCAAGGAAGATTAAAGAGAGATCTTACAACGTTAAAATTGTAAACTATGAAATGTTGGTTATAACGTAGTCTAAATGTGAACAGGATCACTTCAGTGGAATGTAGGCAATACTGATTTTGAATCTCTGTTTTCATTAGTATACAGTACTGGTATTTCTTTGAAAGGCAATCTGTCTTTGTCAGTTGGATGATCAAGTACCAAACTGAATAAGATCAAGTTACAAGACAAAAGGAAGGAGGGAGGTTTTATGCAAACATTTTATATGAAGCTACATTCATGCCACTGCAACAGTGGATGTGTCAATAACAACGGTACAAAAATATAACAAAGTTAAAAAATGAGGTTATATTCAGATATTGAGCCAAGGATACGTTGAGTGGATTTATGGAAAATTCGGAACTGTGTTTGATCTGTGCTGATAGAAAAGATTTATTATTTATTGTAACAAACAGCATATTTTATGCTTTAATGGGTAAAAATGAAAGGAATAAGTATTAATGATTTGTAATATTTTGCTATTATTTTGTTTTTTAAATTGCAAATGAATATCAAAATTGCCAATTCATATCAGTCAAATTAGTATCAAACTCCTATACAGCGCACTTGAAGAGCACGTCATTATTTGTACATTCAGGGCGCAACCGTGATGTGCCTGATTGAGTTGCTGCTTCACAACTTCAATGACCCGGTTGCAATCCTAGAATCAGGTATTTCCTATCCTTCCTGTGAGCATGTGGTTTTGTGTGGGCGCTCCAGTTTTCTTCCACATCCCAAAGTTATGCTTGCTACCCATTAAAAAAAAATCACCCCTACTGTGTATGTGAGTGAGAGAATCTGGGGGAATTGATGGGAAAGTGAAGAGAATAAAATAGGATTAGCATTATTGGGTGCTGAATGATTGGTGCCCACTCAGTGGACCAAAGGGCCTGTGCTGCAAGATTAGGAATCAACAGCAAGTCTCTTTAATTTTTTCAAGCACATTTATCAAACAGAAACAGGAAAAACAGGATAAAAGAAAGCCGATCAGATCCTAAAGAATTATTTCATATCTGAACAACAGATTTCTAATGCACTCAAGCACACAATTATTTTTGATCACATGAATAACACCTGAAGGTCAAGACTGTTCTTAAAGTAAAATATTGATACATACCAACTGATGGGCCAGCAGGCACAATGCATTTTTTCTCAACCCGAACTGCCGGGGGCGAGTTAAGGTGCTTGGCAAGACCTTCTTGGAGAAGAGTCTCCACTTTATCTTCATTTATCTTCGGGAATGGAGGTACATGCACTCTCATATGTGAACCTTCGGTTGGTTTAGGCACTTTCTGAAAAGCCATGTGTGGATTTGGATTTTCCTAAAAAAAATTAATGGAAAATTTGATGAATACATTTCATTATTATAAATTGTATTTCCAGTTCACATAGGAGGAGCTCATCAAGTGGAATTAAACAGCACAACAAACGTTCTGGCAATATATCATAACGCATAGACACAAAAAGCTGGAGTAACTCAGCGGTAATCTACGCCGCATCTGCGCCCAAGATGAGGTGTTCCATACTAGAACAAACGAGATGTCCTCATTCTTTAGGGAATAGGGGTTCCCCTCTCCCATCATTCGTGTCTCCTCGGTACCCCGCAGCTCCCGCCCAAGCTCCCCATCCCCCTTGTCGCAACAGAGACAGAGTCCCCCTAGTCTTTATCAACCACCCCATCAGCCGTCGCATGCAACACATAATCCTCCAAAATTTCCACCACCTCTAACGGGATCCCACCACTAGCCACATTTTCCCATTTCCACCCCTTTCCGCCTTCCACAGAGATGGTTCCCTCCGCAACTCCCTGGTTAACTCATCCCTTCCCACCCAAACCACCCACTCCCCAGGTACCTTCCTCAGCAACCGCAGAAGATGCAACACTTGGTGCTATACCTTCTCCCTCAACTCTGTCCAGGGACCCCAACAGTCCTTTCAGGTTAGGCAGAGGTTCAGTTGCACCTCCTCCAACCTCATCTATTGTATCCGTTGTGCAAGATGTGGACTCTTGTACATCGGCGAGACCAAACGCAGATCATTTTGGGCAATCATTTTGTGGAACACCTTTGCTCAGCCGTATGAACCAAACTGATCTCCCAGTTGCTGGATACTTTAATTCTCCTTTCCATTCCTACACAGATCTTTCTGTCCTAGGTCTCCTCCATTGTCAGAGTGAAGCAAAACGCAAATTGGAGGAACAGCATCTCATATTTCGCTTGGGCAGTGGTATGAATAATGATTTCTCTCACTTCAGGTAGCCCTGGCATTCCCTCTCTCTCTCTCTCTCTCTCTATCCCTCCCCAACCCAAGTCGCATAGCTTCTCATTTTCACCCTACAAACAGCTTGTTTCCTTTATCATTGTTACTTTTTTGCATATCTTTCATTCATTTTTCTTAATCTCTTCACATCACCGTCCATATCTCTCGTTTCCCTTGTCCCTAACCAGTCTGAAGAAGGGTCTCGAGCCGAAACGTCACCCATTCCTTCTCTCCAGAGATGCTGCCTGTCCCGCTGTTACTCTAGCTTTATGTGTCTATCTTCAGTTTAAACCAGCATCTGCAGTTCTTTCTTACACACATCATAATGCATGGCTCCAGAAAATCTGAAAGAGAATACTTTCCTAAATAGTAGGTATCTTTTGGATGAACAAGTTGACAGTTCCCAGTTAATCAAGTTACATAGAAAGCATTTTGTTAAATTTCAGACATTAGATAAAGAGGTGAGCATATTTCAATGAAAGATAGGTTATATTGGAATGACCATGTTAATAATTGTTTTAAGAGATTACCAATTTGTTGGAAAGGAAAATTTCTATGCATTGTCACCATAAGGTCATCTAGAAGACTTGATGAGTTTACATTTTTTTTAAATGATATAACAAACCATTTTTTAAGTATCATTATTGCACTAAATGTGCACTTCTGGATAGACCAGCATTTATTGTTCATCCGTAAATGAACGGATGGCTAGCTAATCTATTTCAGGAGGCCATTTCATGGTTCTGGAGTCAAAGGCGCAAAAATAGCAGGGTAGCAGGTTTCACTACCTGAATAGTTTTAGGGAAACATGTTTTTAAAGAAAATGTGTCATTTTCATGGTCAAGATTACTATTGGTAGATTATTAAACCAGATTTTTTTAATTGAAACTCAGTGGGATTCGAACTTCTCCATTTAAGTCACTGGTTGAAGTTTCTAGCTACTCCTCCAGTACGTTAGACATTATGCTGTGCTATTCATTTAATAAATCAAAGTAGGGAATGATAGATGGAGAGATACAACAGGTAAACAGGCCCTTTCATCCACCGAGTCCACGCTGATCATCAACCATCCATTTACACTAATCCTACACTAATCTAATCCAAATTTATTCCCTCCATATAATTATCAATCCCCCCCAGATTCTACCGTTATCTACACACAAGAATAAAGAGGACATATGCCTAATGTGAGTGGAAAAAGATTTAGTAGGAACTTGAAGGACAACCTTTTTCTTGCACGAAGGGTAGTGGGTATATGGAACAAGCTACCAGAAGAGGTAAGTGAGGCAGGTAACTTCACAATGTTTAAAATACATTTGGACAGGTACATAGATATTCAAACTTTTCCCAGGCATAATAGTCTGATGGCAGGGGCATAATGTCCTGTTATACCAGCTGCAGGAGGCAACAATACAGCTCGACAGAAATAAGAAAAGTAAATACGTGTATAAGTGGGATGGATAAGGAGGAAGAAGGACATTGAAAAATAATTCAATAACAGAGCTTTGACTGTATTCACAGAAATAAATGCTCATCTATTTTAAATCGAGGAAAAACTATTTGTATCAGATTTCTACTGTACTTTCACATCACATCTTGCATTTTAAACTGGTGCAAATGCAGTGGGGCCAAATGAAATCAATTGATAAGATATGGTTGTGGAAAGAAATAACTTACTTTGTAATTATTTAATGATGTTCCATTTTTAAAGCCTTGAATTATATTAGTGCTTTGAATTTCGTTTAGTTTTAGCTTAGAGATACTGCATGAAAACAGGTCCTTTGGCCCACCAAGTCCATGCCGACCATCGATCCCTCGTTCACACCAGTTCTGTGTTATCCCACTTTTTCAACTACTCCTTACATACATGGGGCAAATTTACAGATTAACTAACAAACAAGCCCCTCTTTGGGATGTGGGAGAAAGTGGAGCAGCTGGAGGGAACCTCCCACAGTCACAGGGAGAATGTGCAAAATCCACACGCAAGGTCGGGATCAAACCTAGATATCTGGCGCTGTGAGGCAGTGGATCTACCAGCTGCGCCATGGAGCCACCCAAATGTTGTTTCAATATTTTAGAGGTAAGTAACAATTTTTACATTTTTTATAATTTTGTTTGCGGAGGAATTTGAATCTGCATGAGTACAAAGTACATTTACATACATGCTATTTAAGCAATAACTAAACCTGGTTATTGGTTTAGTTGGTCAGGTTTCATCAACTGTCAAGGCAATTCAAGGGGAAGAACCAGGCACTTGCATAAAAACTAGTCTTAAGGTATGCTGGGCCTCATCATTCAGCTGAGAACTGGAACAGATGACGAGCTGGATGGTTAATCAAAGATCATAGCCATTATTACTGTGCCCTCCATAATGTTTGGGACAAAGACCCATCATTTATTTATTTGCATCTGTACTCCACAAATTGATATTTGTAATAGAAAAAAAAATCACATGTGGTTAAAGTGCACATTGTCAGATTTTAATAAAGGCCGTTTTTATACATTTTGGTTTCACCATGTTGAAATTACAGCAGGGTTTATACATAGTCCCCCCATTCCAGGGCACCATAATGTTTGGGACACAGCAATGTCATGTAAATGAAAGTAGTCATGTTTAGTATTTTGTTGCATATCCTTTGAATGCAATGACTGCTTGAAGTCTGCGATTCATGGACATCACCAGTTGCTGGGTGTCTTCTCTGGTGATGCTCTGCCAGGCCTGTATTGCAGCCATCTTTAGCTTATGCTTGTTTTGGGGGGCTAGTCCCTTTAGTTTTCTCTTCAGCATATAAAAGACATGCTCAATTGGGTTCAGATCGGGTGATTGACTTGGCCACTCAAGAATTGACCATTATTTAGCTTTGAAAAACTCCTTTGTTGCTTTAGCAGTATGTTTGGGATCATTGTCTTGCTGAAGAATGAACCGCCGGCCAATGAGTTTTGAGGCATTTGTTTGAACTTGAGCAGATAGGATGTGTCTATACACTTCAGAATTCATTATGCTACTACAATCAGCAGTTGTATCATGGAAGATAAGTGAGCCAGTACCTTCAGCAGCCATACATGCCCAGGTCATAACACCCCCACCACCGTGTTTCACAGATGAGGTGGTATGCTTTGGATCTTCGGCAGTTCCTTCTCTCTCCATCACTCTGACATAAGTTAATCTTCGTCTCATCTGTCCACAAGACCTTATTCCAGAACTGTGGTTGCTCTTTTAATTACTTCTCGGCAAACTGTAACCTGGCCATCCTATTTTTCCGGCTAACCAGTGGTTTGCATCTTGCAGTGTAGCTTCTGTATTTCTGTTCATGAAGTCTTCTGCGGACAATGGTAATTGACAAATTCACACCTGACTCCTGAAGAGTGTCGGACAGGTGTTTGGGGATTTTTCTTTATTATAAAGATAATTCTTCTGTCATCGGCTGTGGAGGTCTTCCTTGGCCTGCCAATCCCTTTGCGATTAGTAAGCTCACCCGTGCTCTCTTTCTTCTTAATGATGTTCCAAACAGTTGATTTTGGTAAGCCTAAGGTTTGGCTGATGTCTCTAACAGTTTTATTCTTGTTTCTCAATCTCATAATGGCTTCTTTGACTTTCATTGGCACAACTTTGATCCTCATGTTGATAAACAGCAATAAAAGTTTCCAAAGGTGATGGTAAGACTGGAGGAAAGGCTAAATTACAGCAGTGTTTATACATAGTCCCCCCATTTCAAGGTACCATAATGTTTGGGACTCGTGGCTTCACAGGTGTTTGTAATTGCTCAAAGATTAGGTGCTGAGAGCTCTCTTATACCTGCATTATATATATATACTGGCATCCGTACATCTGTGGGAGATGATGGTGCAGCTTGGCATTGTCCTGCTTGGAGAGGGCGATTTTTCATCTGTGGTTCCATTTCCTTGTGTGACAGACTAGGCCTATCCGTGACAGGCAGATCCTTCCACAGTTTCCACAGGTGAGGTCGTCTCTGGTCGTTGTTCTGGAGGGCCCGTGGCTGCTGTCTTTGACCATATTGCGGCGTTGACGCCTGTGCTCCAGGGTCTTGAACCACATGCTGTCGTGATGTTTCATGCCCCACCTGGAGGTCCTTCCTCCACCTACCACAGTCCTCAGCAGCCAATTCCCAGTTGTCAGTGTCGATATTGAAGCTTGTCATATCCTTTTTAATTGTGTCCTTGTAGCTGAGCTTTGGTCTTCCTTTTGGTCTCCGAGCATTGGCAACCTCCCCATAAAGCACGTCTTTGGGGATGCGCCCATTGTCCATCCTGTGTATATGTCCAAGCCAGCAGAGGCGCTTCTGCTTGAGGATAGCAGGGCTGCTAGTTGGTTAGAGAGAGGACAGATTCGTTGGTGGTTTTGTCCTGCCAAGAAACCTCCTGGATGATCTATCAACATCAAGAGCGGAATACCTGCATTAAGGAGGCAATTAAACACACCTGAGCAATTATAACACCTGTGAAGCCATGTGTCCCAAACACTATGGTGCCCTGAAATGGGGGAACTATGTATAAACACAGCTGTAATTTTTACATGGTAAAACCAAAATGTATAAAAATGGCCTTTAACCACACTTTAACCACATGTGATTTTTTTTAATTACAAATCTCAAATTGTGGAATACAGAGGCAAATAAATAAATGATGGGTCCTTGTCCCAAGCATTATGGAGGGCACTGTATATAGTTTATGCCATGTTCAAAAGAGAAAAAGAAAAAGATAAAGATAAAGACAAAATAGCTAATCTTGCTATTATGGGTAAAACCACAGATAGAATGCTGGAAAGTATTTGGATAGTATTGAAATGCTTTTTAAAAAAATCAAAAACCTAATGACCAACAGCTCATGCTTGCAAATATAGCATGATACAAAGCAACAATGAAGTGTTGATTCCGTAACTGGGATAGATATAAAAAAACAAAAGCTAACAAAGTTGATAGCAAGAGCTACCATTAATAGAAACTTGCAAAATATATCACAATTAACTGAAAATAATTTAATTATGTTAGAAGAGAGGCTAATTAGGATGCCTCTCTAAAATCATACAATTGTTTCAATAAGAAAGGAACTGTGGGCAGTAAGACGAGATGTGGTTATATTTACAGTTTAATGCATACATTGTAGTGAGTCCAAACGAGCGATATTATCCAAAGACTTTATTGTCGATAAACCCCGTGACAAACGCAACGTACTTACTCTTGGACTAACACTAACTTTGCTCGCTAATCTAATCTCTAACCTGAGTTTGGCGCCAGACACTTAAATACCTCGCGCTCCCGCACCACGTGACCCGTAAACCAATCCGAGGGTTCTAGACTACCTGGCCAATCCGTATGCCCCTACATGACCCCCCCAGAACCCTCAAAACCATACCTCACGGGGGCCCGGACCTCCCGCCCGGAACGTGTACGGAGGGGGGAAACCGATACCGCCAGCGTGACAGGAGGCGGGGAGGACGCCGCCGCTGGAGGCAATGAGGGGTCACCTGGCGCGGAAGGTGCAGGTGACAGGGGGCACTTGATCGGCAACGGCGGCCCGGGCCCAACCATAGGCGGCGAGGGCCCGAGAGGTGGCAAACAGGGCGCCGCTGGTTGGACCAGTGGAGCGGCCACCGGCCGGCCCCGGCGCGGAGGCTGAGCCACCGACACGGGGAGGTCCTGGTCCAAATGGGCAGGCTTGAGCCGGGACACCGAAACGAGCTCCTGGCGATTTCCCACCTGCAAGGTGAAGGTGACAGTCCCTCTTTTCAGCACCTGGAACGGGCCCTGGTAAACAGGCCGAAGAGGGGGCGGTGGAAATCCTTCCGAAGAACGTGAACTGCTGTGCTTCCGTGACTGGAGGCCGGGACTGGAGCCAGAGAACCCACCCGTGCCCGGAGGGAGCCCAAAACTGACGTGACAGACGGTGGCAAGGCAGGAGTGTAAGGGAGAATGTCACCCGGCACCCGCAGGGGCGAACCGTAGACGAGCTCGGCCGAGGATGTGCCCAGCTCAGCCTTCGGGGCCGTACGAATGCCGAGGAGGACCCAAGGCAGCTGGTCAGCCCAATCGTGGCCGGTCCCGCAAGCACAGAGGGACGCCTTCAGCTGCCGATGGAAGCTCTCAACCATCCCGTTGGCTTGGGGATGATAGGCGGTGGTCTGCTGTAAGCGAGCACCATACAGCTGTGCCAGCGCGGCCCAGAGGGACGAGGTGAACTGGGCCCCCCGATCCGTGGTGATGA